>NC_081345.1:70195573-70224275 GCF_029784015.1 Lycium ferocissimum
TTCAACTATCAAATACCTTAAACAACAAGGAAATGTCATAAGACTTACCTTATATGGTGTAGGACTGAACCTTGGGTGCAAACACTCCACTTGAGAAAAACCCTAGTTTCACCTTCACTTGGATTCTTGTCTTGGATGAACTTTAATGGGTTTCTTATGCTTGACTCACTTGGTTTGATGAAGTTGAACATTAATTTACCTTGAAATATTGTGGGAGAAATGTAGAGAGATGTTTTAGAGAGAAGGGGAGTGAAAGGTGAAATGAAATAAATGAAACTTGGATCCTTATTTAATAACTCCATTCTGACCCGACCAACTTCTAGGGACCAACATACGGTCCGTATAATTTATACTGACCGTATGTCTGGCCATAGATTTGGTCCAGAGAGGGGTCTCAATCTGGGCTGGAAGTACGGCTAAACATACAGTCCGTATGTTTTATACGGCCAGTATGTTTGGCCGTATAATGTCCAAAGGATTCCGAACTTGTTCTCGTCGACTCGTTTGATCTCCAATCCTTATGGAACCTTCTTAACACTTGTTTAACACCTCAATACCAATCTAAGGGATGTTATAATTCTTCTCTAAAGTCTCATTAACTTATTGTTAACTCGTTACTCATAGATTTTTTTCCGATACTTATCGTATGCATTACCTTCTCTTGGCAACTTCCTCATCTAACGTCGAATGTCTTTGAAGTCTTACTTAAGGTCATCAAATGTCATTCTTTACTTATTGAAATACCGCATACTTCGTACTCTCCGTTAGTCTATTCACTGTCATCAACGGAAATTTTTTTGAGGTGTAACATTTTTCCCCCCTTAAGAACATTCGTCCTCGAATGTTAAGCACTCGGGAATGTTGGAGTAACTTAAGTATATTGATGTTGTTGCCATTGATATGTATTTTGAAGGAAAGAAAAATTGAAGAAATGTGTTGGATAATCGTATTCGGGCTTATCGCTCGTCGTGAAATGTTTATGAGTTGTTGTTACTACACGGTATCTTGTTATTGATATATATACTTGATGGATTGTTCTGGTTTTTTTTTTTTGATATATGGAATTGGGGGAAATAAGAAGAACAGGGGAGATGCTGCCATTTTGTTTTAGGATAAGTCAAATTTTCGTTATACGATTAAGAGAATCGTTCGTATGGTTAACAATAGTATCATTATTGTTATGATATAGGTCGAGGAGCAGATACTAGTTGAGTTCTTGAGCCATTGAGCTAAGACCATGTATGTTAAGGCTTTCCCTATTATTCATTTTGGCATGATCCTTATGATACGAACGAAAGAAGTGAACAAGCAAGTTCCAAAGACCCTATTCTTAGATAGTATAGAATTCACCGTATCCTTGATTTCATGTGTTCCATATCTATAGCTTCCGTAGATTTACTATATTGATATACTAGCTCCTTAGGCCACCTGCAGGAGTTCGTAGTATCCTTTTACGAGTCTTCTATGCATTATATATATGTCCAGCTATTTTCTTACACCGCGCCATGCTATAGTCGGCCGGGCAGGCACGTAAATGTGCACACCGCTGCAGTGGGCAGATTATGATGATACCCCAGATGCGGGATAATATGATATATGGATTGGGCTGTACATTCTTCAAAGACTAGCAGTTATTGTATATGTATATGATTTTTGAAAGAAAGCATGCATTTCATACGCCCGCAGAGGCACTTTCAGTTATACAGAGTTAAAAAGGGTATTAAAAATGATTACTACTTAAGTGGTTTATGATCAAGAAATTAATTACGGTGAAATTGGTTAATCGTCGAACTAGTGAGAGATCAAGTAATTAAATTAGATGAGGGGTTAGTGCCATGTGGACACCACCTGGCAGCAACTTGTGACTAAGTCATTTTAGTACATAGGAGGTGCCATCTTTAGGAGTTTATTAGTAATTCTTAAAGGGGCCCATGGTCCACTAAGGTGAACTAGAATATTTCAAAGATAAGTGAGATATGTCTTAAAAGGAATACGATGAACAGTAGCAAAAACATATATAGGAATGTGTATTTCCATTGGGAGGAGGGAAAAAGAATTACTTTTTCAAAGTAAGATACAATTATGAAGCATGTTCCTTGCCAGCAACATATGAAAATATATATACACAACAACATATGCACTGAACCTATATACATCCATGTTATTCAATTTTGTTTCGGGTTTTACTCACCGCTTTGATCCCGTTGTTCCGTTTGGTCGTGTTATTGAATCCGAGCTTTCTTCAAAGTAAAGCAGGATTGAAGAAGAGTAGTTCTTGGCATATGAGGTAAGAATTCTCCTATTATTGATATATTTAATTTGTCCTAGTCATAGCTAAATTGTGAGATGGGAACTACCAAATTAATTGCGGGAAATCGGATAAGTTATTATTGTTATGTGGGTTGATTTGCCGTATATTTTTGGGTTGTGTTGTGGCTGGAAATTGTTGGAGTAACTTAAGTATATTGATGTTGTTGTTGTTGTCATTGATATGTATTTTGAAGGAAAGAAAAATTGGAGAAATGTGTTGGATAATCGTGTTCGGGCTTATCGCTCGTCGTGAAATGTTTATGAGTTGTTGTTACTACACGGTATCTTGTTATTGATGTATCTACTTGATGGATTATTCTGGTTGTTGAACGGGGGATATGTTACCCATTTTGTTTTAGGATTGTCACACCCTAATTTTCGTTAGGGCGTGATGGGCACCCGACCCTTATTTAGGGCCGAGCGAACCCGCTGACTCACATAGTTCTTATAATCACACTGGCCCTCAGATTATGACACAAATACATAATGAAAATTTTGCGGAGAATAGTGTACATTTTCCTTTCTCGAATCAATGAAAATCGGAACATATAAAACAATATAGGACTTATAATACAATGCGTAACAAATCGTCGGCTGACATAGCCGCTTACATAACCGACGTCTTATACCCACAACACTGTTTGCAAAGTCTTTAACATATACAAACTGTCATAACATAATGCTCTGACTCGGTAGTGCTCCGGAGGAACTGGAGCTCGCCGATCCCGCTGGAATGTCTCCTACTAAAGTCTTCGGCTAAATGCGGGTGTACCGCGCGGCATGAAACGCGGCCCGAAGAAAGGGGTCGATGCGGAATATGTCTCGAGTATGTAAAGCATGACACGTAGTAGCGGGATCATACCGAAGTAAGGAGTACGTAAAATCATAAAACTTGCCTTTGCAAACATGTATTACGCATATCAATGTCATAAAATCATCATATGAACATATAACGTGCCCCGCCCTCGAGGAGGGACGCGGTGAGTAAAATCATAACACACATATATAAACTGTTCATGTAACGTGCCCCGGCCCTCTAATGAGGGACGCGGTAAATCAAAATCATAACATATGCATGTGCATGTAACGTGCCCCGCCCCTCGAGTGAGGGACGCGGTAAAGGGAATCATCATATGCCATCCCGGCCACCTCTCCCATATCATCATATCATATAACATGCCCCGCCCCGCTAGCAGGGACGCGGTAAATATAACGTGCCCCGGCCCTCCGGTGAGGGACGCGGTGAACAATGCAATGAGGTGCTCGAATACATGCCACGGCCCGGACGCGGTGAAGGACATATCGAGGCCGGCACGAGCGAGTAGTGAGAAACTATATGCACATAAAATATTTTCAAAGACTCAATGAAGTAGTCAACATGAATCATCATTTAAAAATCCGGACAATAGTCATATCAAATAGCTTTCGGACGGTACTCGAAAACACATCTTATATCATAAGTATATCAAAGTATAATAGAGGTCATAGTCGTATATCAAATCATTCCGAGTCCTCCTATGTAAACTTAAGTCATTGTACGTTAGAGGATCATTTCAAGCATATCGAGGTAATCCGGTTTTGTTTGCAAAAGTTAGGGACGTTTTAGACTTAAAATCTTTTAGGAACAAAATCCTTTATTCACTATTTGAAACCCAAACATACATAAGACTTAAGGACTATATGAAGTGTGTCACATTATGAGCAATTAAGGATCATACACATACTCGAACGTAAGAGCGGAATTACCCCAAAGCACAAGTCATGTCATACCTTAGTACGTCTAAGACATGCCAAGAGGAAAAAGTAAGCCTTACATACCTCGATCGCTTCCTAAGCTAATCCAACTCAAGCCTCGACTTCTCACGATCTACAATAACATCGAGGGCATCGAACATTAGCCATAAACATCGAAGAACCCAATTCCAAGCCATTACTTTTTCTACGTAAATTTCGACAAAGACCTCCCCTATAAATTGACATCCCCGAGAATTTAACTCGGCCAAATCATTATCAACAATACCAACAAACATAATATTTCCGGTCCAAAATATTCCATAGAATAGCCCACACATTATTTTCCAAATTTTCCAACCAACCAATTCGCGATATAACTATTTCATAATTTTTTTTATTTCCGTAACGAAGTCGAAATTAATACTAACAACATCAATAGAAACATCCTCCACATTCTACAAGTTGAATACATTCATTTTCATTCAAAATTCTCTTCAAATCTCATTCCATGATTCACAACGCCAACAAATGAATTTATCACACTATTTTCTCCGCTCTAGTTCGGTAGAACTCTAAATAAACTTATTAGCAATGAAAAGGAACCTTAATATTACCTCAAGTGTGCAGCCACCACGTCCACCCCCTTCTTTTTGGTCGATTTTTAGCTCGAATTGGAGGCAACGCAACGTAGAACACTTTTCTCTTCACGGGCTTCGGGATTCGGGGCTCAGATTTTGGTCAAAATTGATCTTTTCTCTCTAAGCTCTCTTCTCTCTTTTTCTCCAGAATTTTCTGGGTGTTTTGTTCTGAAAAATGAGTAGAAAAGGCTGATTTATCACTTAAATAAACATGGGTCATGGGCCTAACCCGGTTGGGCCCGGTTTGGGCCTAGCCCACTGACCTTTCCGTCTTAAAACGTCCATATCTCATTGTCCCGACATCACCTGTGGACCCACGACCTATGGTTGGAAAGCTAATTCAATTATCTACAACTTCTGTATTTGGTATGTTTCCAAATTCTAAACTTATAATACCGTTTCTGCCCCTCGAAGTCGATCACCCGAAAACGTTACTTAAAAATATTTGTTTGGAGGACTTCCACTTTGATTTGGCTCAAGGGTCCTTCTTGAGTTATGTTTAGCTTCGCATATGTGATTCGTATAAATTGTCACATGTCCCAAAAAAATCTCAATGTGTGGGCCCCACCTCAGCTTGCGAATAATCCGGCGCACAAAAATACGAAATATAATACTGTCAACGTGAGTTTAAATTATGTAGTAACAACGTGATTGTCAATGTTTGAGGAAGCATGTGTCACGCTCAGGCTCTGGAAATGTGGAGTATAACAAGGATAAGTTAAATTTTCGTTATATGATTAAGAGAATCATTGGTATGGTTAACAATAGTATCATTATTGTTAAGATATAGGTCGAGGAGCAGATACTAGTTGAGTTCTTGAGCTGTTGAGCTAAGACCAGGTATGTTAAGGGTATCCTTTTTATTCATTTTGGCATGATCCTTATGATACGAATGAAAGAAGTGAACAAGCGAGTTCCAAGGACTCTATTCTTAGATAGTATAGAATTCACCGTGTCCTTGATTTCATGTGTTCCATATCTACAGCTTCCAGAGATTTACTATATTGATATACTAGCTCCTTATGCCACCAAGAGGAGTTCATAGTGTCGTTTTACGAGTCTTTCATGCATTATACATATGTACAGCTATATTCTTACATCGTGTCGTGCTATAGTTGACCGGGCAGGCACGTAAATATGCACACCACTGCAATGGGAAGATTATGATGCTACCCCGGATGCGGGATGATATGATATATGGATCGGGTTGTACGTTCCTCAGCACTAGCAGTTATGATATATGCATATGATTTTTGAAAGAAAGCATGCATGTCATACCCACGCAGAGGCACTTTCAGTTATACAGAGTTATACGTACACTTTCGTATATACGAAATATACGTATACGAATGATATACGTATTGACTCTCATGTCATAGATTCCTTTCATGATTCTTATGTATATGCTAGTTTCATTCCTTACATACTCGGTACATTATTCGTACTGACTCCTCTATTGCATGGGGGGCTGCGTTTCATTCCCGCAGGTCTGCAGATATAGGCTGGCGATACGTCTATTAGGATGTCAGCTCAGCGGATAAAGTTGATGCACTCTATTTGTTCCGGAGATGCCAGGAGTCAGTCTTATTTATATGTAGATATGTACGCACATATGTATGGGTATGGCGAGGCATTGTCCCGACCACGTTGTGTTATGTTTTCCAATAGAGGCTTGTAGACAGTTATGTACAGTCAGATGAGGTCCAGACTTGAGATTTCATATGCCATTATAGATGTTTATGCTAGCTTTACGGCTCATGCAGTATGTTCAGTATTTTCACAGGTAAGTCTTTCAGAATAGTTGATACGTGCATGTTCCTTATGAGTCTATTGAGAGTCATATGATAGCCCTATTGGCCCACCTATGTTTATGTTATTGTCGCTGATGTATGTCAGATGGTACTTGACTAAGTACGGTCAGGTGCCCCTCATGGCCCTTCAGTTTTGGTCATGACAGAAATGGTATCAGAGCAGTTCTGTCCTAGGGTTGTCTACAAGCCATGTCTAGTAGAGTCTTGTTTATGGGTGTGTTGCGTGCCACACTTATAAACAGGAGGCTGCAGGACATTTAGGATGGTTACTTTTTTCCTATTCTAGATCGTGCGATAGAGCCAAGTTGTAGGGTATGAAATTTCTAGTCCTAACCTTGATTGTTTTTGTAGCTGTGAGATACATTCTACGGGAAAGAAGGTCGATGGTCCAAGGGCTCCCAGAATTAGCTATTCATATGATACAAATCCCTCGGAGAATGTGCCCTATATTGAGACAGATCCATTGGAAGATATGTCCTCCATGGAGACAAACCAGTCTGAGATCCAGGAGGAACCTACTGAGCAGGTAAGCAGTAGACAGGTATTGGGGGATGACCATTTGTTTAATTCCATATTGACAGTATCCGCAGAACGAGGGTCGAATGAGAATAGTGGTAAGTTTGAGAGAGTCAGTATAGTTGGTACCTTTGTAAAAGGTGTGGGTGCTATAGAACAATCTGTGGAAGGACAACTAGAAGAAGAACTTCCCCAACTACCATTGGACCGATTTGTACCGGATCAGAGTTCTCGAGTGGGGCCAAGGTAAGTTATGTAATATGAATACTAATTATAGTAGTAAATATAGATTTGCTTATAAGGTGTCAAAGAAAAGAAAGGTAAGGGGAAAATATGATTTACGAGTACGTAAACCTCCGTGAGTTGATTGATGAAGTGTTTAGAAGGAAAAGATTTCTAGAAGAAGTATGCAGATACGAATTATGAGATGAGTCTTATTGCTTTATATTTGTTTATAGTAATCAGCCCTGTGTGGTTGAGTTGTATATCACATTTGTTGTTGTATGTGACCTTCTAAGGCATGAGATGTATTTTCTGGGTTGTGTGCTGGTATGGGATTGTTATAATTATAGAGGAAACTCTGCCGAAATTTCCCGAGAATTTAAGAGAAATTATGGAAACCTATAAGCGAGACTATGACGAGAAGAAATAAAAGACCTAATAGCGAGTGATTAGAGATGAAGTTAGTAGTCAATTGCGAGATAAATGTAGCAAGTATGTACCATGTTGGGAGGAGCGATAATTAGGTTAGGATAAGATAAGAATTATGCGAGGGAAAAACGATGTACTTGGGGTAGAAAGAAGTTATGTACCAAGAAGAGCTAAAGAGATAAGCATCCCCGAAGAAGTTCACAAGTCAGGAGAATTTGATTAACCCTTATATGTTTTCGAAGGATCGAGTTATGAAATGAACTTGGTGATATGGATAGGCTTGTGTACATGATACTGATTCAGATTATCAAGTTAAATTTCACCCAATGAGTGTAGTGGAAAAACTTTAAGTAACTATGGGCTAATCCTATTGACCTTAGCGGTACCTCGAGATAATAGATGGGAAGGAATATGTTTACCAAAGCTTCTTTCTTGACAGTTAGTTGGGTTTACGACTACAGTCGTGTTTTGAGTTATAGTTCGAGCTACCTATCCTGGAACTTATCAGAATGGTTATATGAGAGGAGCTTATTATTATTAATACAAAGGAAGATAAGAGGTGCAGAAAGAAAGAGATCCATACTAGAATAATGAAAAACGAGATAAGATTGATTAACGAAACAAAGGCATGACGAGTAATGAATATTCAGTAGGTGTAATGTATGTGATTAGACCGAGAGAACATATAGAGAAGGAAAGATAGAAATGAGGTGAATAAAAAGAATATCCACTCGCAATAGTAATTTGATAAGCAGGGTACGAGCGAGAGTCATATTTTGAGGATATCTCAGTACTAGGCGAGAATGTTGGATGTTAGGAAATAATTGAGGTTTCGGATCGGATTATGAGTAATGTGTGACTAATTAGATTATGACGAGTGATATGGGATTATTTGTTGAGTAAAGTATCTTATGCATAAAGAGTGACTTCACACACAACATCTCTCCAAAAGATTCCAAAAGGACCACATATTATCCTATTACTAATATATCGAGATAGCAGAGGACAATGCTCTTATGACAAAGATGAACTAACTGGAGAAGAGTATGGAATGATTGACGTTGAGCCTTAAGTTACAGTTTTACTAAAGGGAATTCAATGGTATTCTAGGATATACTTATGACTATTGTACTATGAACAAAATTATTTGAGCAAGAGGATGAGAAGCGAGACAAAAGAAGAAACAAGGTCGGATTGCGAATGATCGGTGGACTGGCTTTATATGTATGTCAAGATAGCAACAAATGGAATCGCATCCTCGATGAGTTATGCGGCAATGTCCCAAGGAAAGATTATTGAGAAAGGATAAGTCAAGAGATGGTAAGTTTGAGGACGATAAGATACAAGGAACATAGATTAGTTACGAGCTATATCGATAAACACGACTAATACGTAAGACGATCTACGGGTCTTAATAGGATTGTGGAAGGAAGCATTGGGATAAAGGCAATTCCCTCATGGTTTAATGGTTGTAATAACCAGAAGACAATCAAAGGGCAATCAAAGAATTAGGCGTCGACATTTCGAGGCAATATGGTAAGGGGAGACGTAAGGATGAGATAATACAAGATATGGGCCGTAGAACGGAAGAGGGGCGGAAAGTCCAACATGGTAGTTGTGAAATAATAAGGTAGATTATGAGACAGAATTAAGGATGGGCATAAAAAAAGGCGGTATTAACCTTAAGATGATGAAAGGTGCGGTACAAAGAAGATTACCTACATCGGTGCTAATTCAATAGGTGGATACAAGTAGTTGCCAAAAAGGGTATTCTTACAAGGCCTATTGTGGGACATGATTAGCATAGAATTTAAAACCCCTTAAAACGATAAATCATGTGAATATTATGGCTCCTGTTCAGGCGTAAGATAAAGGAGAATAAGACAGTACCCCCATAAACAAAGGGCTCATATGAATGATTTCGTAATGAGGATATAGAGGCAATGATTATAACGATTAAGATAAGGGGGAGAAATAAATGATAAGAACAAAAGGTATCTCGACTAATTAAGTATGAACAAAGATTGACGAGATTAGGTACCGCGAAGGGCCATACCAAAAGAGCGACTTACGTATATCTTTTCAAAGGATATTTGTGAGGTGTCAAGGGAGTGGTTAACGAAGATAGCTGATGTATTATAGACCTCAACAAATTTAGAATGAGGATGGATTTCAATAATGACTCACAAGAAATGTATAGTACAAGACAAGCTTGACAAAAAAGTACCAAGAGATATAGCGACACAAGTAATAAGAAAAAAGAAGAGGTAAGTGTTGAATAAGTAATTCAACAGAAGATGAAAAGCACACAGGACAGACAAAGAGGTAAGCAAGATAAAGAAGCAAAGCTAGCGACAGGGCGTCATTAGTAAGGAAGGGACTCGTTCTAGATTATTTCTTCACGTAAGCAACGTGTGATCCGATATAAGCCGGGGAAACGATAGGAGTATGCGTGAAAGGAAAAAAAAAAAGGAGAAGAGAAGTGGTGAAGAATTACTATTATGTGATAGCTTTCTAAGAAAATTGTATAGTACACTAGTTTTTAGAGGGATAATTACATGATTATTAGGAAGCTATTGTTGCAATGCCCATCGGCCCTTCATAGTTTAACATTCGAGGACGAATGTTCCGAAAGTGGGAAGGATGTTACATCCCGTATTTTCGCACGTGAAGTTGCGTCGTAAGTTAGTTACATAAGCTCAATGGAAAGGATTATCTTTGAAGCTATAAGTGTTTATGTTATGTTTAACAAGTGATAAGCAAGTGTCGTGAAGGTTAGAGGTTAAACGAATCGGAAAAAATAAGTTTCGTCGAGGTTCGACATTTATTGGAACGGAACACGGACCAAGCTGGACGAGAAAATTGAACCGTCCAACATGAGAAAACTTACCCAAGCTCGAAGGATTTGGTCATATTCAAGAATGAAAATCAAGAACTCGGTGTACACAAGGATGAGGTCCCAAAATAATTTAGGACTTAACAAGTGTGCCGACTATGATTGGAAATAATATTTGGTGTATGTATAAGGACGTTATGGAATAGTGTTATATCATATGATCATGATTATGAGTATAAAAAGGGTATTAAAAATGATTACTACTTAAGTGGTTTATAATCAAAAAGTTAATTATGGGTGTAATTGGTTAAATGTTGAACTAGTGAGAGATCAAGTAATTAAATTAGGGATGAGGGGTTAGTGCCATGTGGACACCACCTGGCAAAGAACTTGTGACTAAGTCATTTTAGTACTTAGGAGGTGGCATCTTTAGGAGTTTATTAGTAATTCTTAAAGGGGGCCCGTGGTCCACTAAGGTGAACTAGAATATTTCACCATAAGTGAGATATGTCTTGAAAGGAATATGATGACCAGTAGCAAAAACATATATAGGATCGTGTATTTCCTTTGTGAGGAGGCAAAAAGAATTAAGTGTATTTCCTTTGTGAGGAGGCAAAAAGAATTACTTTTTCAAAGTAAGATACAAAGAGCTATTATGAAGCTTGTTCCTTGCCAGAAACATAAGCAAATATATATACACGACAACATATGCACTGAACCTATATACATCCATGTTATTCAATTTTGCTTCAGGTTTTACTCACCGCTTCGATCTCATTGTTCCGTTTGGTCGTGTTATTGAATCCAAACTTTCTTCAAAGTAAAGTAAGATCGAAGAAAAGTAGTTCTTGGCATATAAGGTAAGAATTCTCCTATTCTTGATATATTTAAATTTGTCCCGGTCATAGCTAAATTGTGAGATGGGAACTACGAAATTAATTACGGGAAATCGGATAAGTTATTGTTGTTGTTGTGTGGGCTGATTTGCCGTATATTTTTGGGTTGTGTTGTGGCTGGAAATTGTTGGAGTAACTTAAGTATATTGATGTTGTTGCCATTGATATGTATTTTGAAGGAAAGAAAAATTGGAGAAATGTGTTGGATAATCGTATTCGGGCTTATCGCTCGTCGTGAAATGTTTATGAGTTGTTGTTACTACACGGTATCTTGTTATTGATATATATACTTGATGGATTGTTCTGGTTGTTGTTGTTGATATATGGAATTGGGGGAAATAAGAATAACAGGGTAGATGCTGCTCATTTTGTTTTAGGATAAGTCAAATTTTCGTTATACGATTAAGAGAATCGTTCGTATGGTTAATAATAGTATCATTATTGTTATGATATAGGTCGAGGAGCAGATAGTAATTGAGTTCTTGAGCCGTTGAGCTAAGACCATATATGTTAAGGCTATCCCTTTTATTCATTTTGGCATGATCCTTATGATACGAACGAAAGAAGTGAACAAGCAAGTTCCAAAGACTCTATTCTTAGATAGTATAGAATTCACCGTATCCTTGATTTCATGTGTTCCATATCTATAGCTTCCAGAGATTTACTATATTGATATACTAGCTCCTTATGCCACCCAGAGGAGTTCAGAGTATCCTTTTACGAGTCTTCTATGCATTATATATATGTCCAACTATTTTCTTACACCGCGCCGTGCTATAGTCGGCCGGGCAGGCACGTAAATGTGCACACCGGTGCAGTGGACAGATTATGATGATACCCCGGATACGGGATGATATGATATATGTATTGGGCTGTACATTCCTCAGCACTAGCAGTTATGATATATGTATATGATTTTTGAAAGAAAGCATGCATTTCATACGCCCGCAGAGGCACTTTCAGTTATACAGAGTTAAAAAGGGTATTAAAAATGATTACTACTTAAGTGGTTTATGATCAAGAAATTAATTACGGGTGAAATTGGTTAACTGTTGAACTAGTGAGAGATCAAGTAATTAAATTAGAAGAGGGGTTAGTGCCATGTGGACACCACCTGGCAGCAACTTGTGACTAAGTCATTTTAGTACAGAGGAGGTGGCATCTTTAGGAGTTTATTAGTAATTCTTAAAGGGGCCCATGGTCCACTAAGGTGACCGAGAATATTTCAAAGATAAGTGAGATATGTCTTAAAAGGAATACGATGAACAGTAGCAAAAACATATATAGGAACGTGTATTTCCATTGGGAGGAGGCAAAAAGAATTACTTTTTCAAAGTAAGATACAATTATGAAGCATGTTCCTTGCCAGCAACATATGCAAATATATATACACAACAACATATGCACTGAACCTATATACATCCATGTTATTCAATTTTGTTTCGGGTTTTACTCACTGCTTTGATCCCGTTGTTCCGTTTGGTCGTGTTATTGAATCCGAGCTTTCTTCAAAGTAAAGCAAGATTGAAGAAGAGTAGTTCTTGGCATATGAGGTAAGAATTCTCCTATTATTGATATATTTAATTTGTCCCGGTCATAGCTAAATTGTGAGATGGAAACTACGAAATTAATTGCGGGAAATCGGATAAGTTATTCTTGTTATGTGGGTTGATTGGCCGTATATTTTTGGGTTGTGTTGTGGCTTGAAATTGTTGGAGTAACTTAAGTATATTGATGTTGTTGTTGTTGTCATTGATATGTATTTTGAAGGAAAGAAAAATTGGAGAAATGTGTTGGATAATCGTGTTCGGGCTTATCGCTCGTCGTGAAATGTTTATGAGTTGTTGTTGCTACACGGTATCTTGTTATTGAAGTATCTACTTGATGGATTATTCTGGTTGTTGTTGTTGATATATGGAATTGGGGGAAATGAGAAGAACGGGGGAGATGTTGCCCATTTTGTTTTAGGATAAGTTAAATTTTCGTTATATGATTAAGAGAATCATTGGTATGGTTAACAATAGTATCATTATTGTTAAGATATAGGTCGAGGAAAGAGATACTAGTTGAGTTCTTGAGCTGTTGAGCTAAGACCAGGTATGTTAAGGCTATCCCTTTTATTCATTTTGGCATGATCCTTATCATATGAATGAAAGAAGTGAACAAGCGAGTTCCAAGGACTCTATTCTTAGATAGTATAGAATTCACCGTGTCCTTGATTTCATATGTTCCATATCTATAGCTTCCAGAGATTTACTATATTGCTATACTAGCTCCTTATGCCACCCAGAGGAGTTCAGAGTATCCTTTTACGAGTCTTTCATGCATTATATATATGTACAGCTATGTTCTTACACCGCGTCGTGCTATAGTTGGCCGGGCAGGCACGTAAATGTGCACACCACTGCAATGGGAAGATTATGATGATACCCCGGATGCGGGATGATATGTTATATGGATCGGGCTGTACGTTCCTCAGCACTAGCAGTTATGATATATGCATATGATTTTTGAAAGAAAGCATGCATTTCATACGCCCGCAGAGGCACTTTCAGTTATACAGAGTTATCCTGACACTTTCAGATATACAGTCATACAGATACAGTCAGATATACAGATTGACTCTCATGTCATAGATTCCTTTCATGATTCTTATGTATATGCTAGTTTCATGCCTTACATACTCGGTACATTATTCGTACTAACTCCTCTATTGCTTGGGGGGCTATGTTTCATTCCCCCGCAGTCTCTTACATAGGCTGGTGATACGTCTATTAGGATGTCAGCTCAGCGGATAAAGTTGATGCACTGCATTTGTTCCGGAGATGCCAGGAGTCAGTCTTATTTATATGTAGATATGTACGCACATATGTATGGGTATGGCGAGGCATTGTCCCGGCCACGTTGTGTTATGTTTTCCAATAGAGGCTTGTAGACAGTTAGGTACAGTCAGATGAGGTCCAGACTTGAGATTTCATAAGTCATTATAGATGGTTATGCTAGCATTACGGCTCATGCAGTATGTTCAGTATTTTCAAAGGTAAGTCTTTCAGAATAGTTAATACATGCATGTTTCTTATGAGTCTATTGAGAGTCATATGACGGCCCTATTGGCCCCCCTATGTTTTTGTTATTGTCATAGATGTATGTCAGATGGTACTTGACTACGTACGGTCAGGTGCCCGTCATGGCCCTTCAGTTTTGGTCAAGACAGAAGTGGTATCAGAGCAGTTCTATCCTAGGGTTGTCTACAAGCCATGTCTATTTTGAGGATATCTCGGTACTAGGCGAGAATGTTGGATGTTAGGAAATAATTGAGGTTTCGGATCGGATTATGAGTAATGTGTGACTAATTAGATTATGACGAGTGATATGGGATTATTTGTTGAGTAAAGTATCTTATGCATAAAGAGTGACTTCACACACAACATCTCTCCAAAAGATTCTAAAAAGGACCACATATTATCCTATTACTAATATATCGAGATAGCAGAGGACAATGCTCTTATGACAGTATGAACTAACTGGAGAAGAGTATGGAATGATTGACGTTGAGCCTTAAGTTACAGTTTTATTAAAGGGAATTCAATGGTATTCTAGGATATACTTATGACTATTGTACTATGAACAAAATTATTTGAGCAAAAGGATGAGAAGCGACACAAAAGAAGAAACAAGGTCGGATTGCGAATGATCGGTGGACTGGCTTTATATGTATGTCAAGATAGCAACAAATGGAATCGCATCCTCGATGAGTTATGCGGCAATGTCCCAAGGAAAGATTATTGAGAAAGGATAAGTCAAGAGATGGTAAGTTTGAGGACGATAAGATACAGGGAACATAGATTAGTTACGAGCTATATCGATAAACACGACTAATACGTAAGACGATCTATGGGTCTTAATAGGATTGTGGAAGGAAGCACTGGGATAAAGGCAATTCCCTCATGGTTTAATGGTTGTAGTAACCAGAAGACAATCAAAGGGCAATCAAAGAATTAGGCGTTGACATTTCGAGGCAATATGGCAAGGGGAGACGTAAGGATGAGATAATACAAGATATGGGCCGTAGAACGGAAGAGGGGAGGAAAGTCCAACATGGTAGTTGTGAAATAATAAGGTAGATTATGAGACAGAATTAAGGATGGGCATAAAAAAAGGCGGTATTAACCTTAAGATGATGAAAGGTGCGGTACAAAGAAGATTACCTACATCGGTGCTAATTCAATAGGTGGATACAAGTAGTTGCAAAAAAAGGTATTCTTACAAGGCCTATTGTGGGACATGATTAGCATAGAAGAGATATAGCGACACAAGTAATAAGAAAAAAGAAGAGGTAAGTGTTGAATAAGTAATTCAACAGAAGATGAAAAGCACACAGGACAGACAAAGAGGTACGCAAGATAAAGAAGCAAAGCTAGCGACAGGGCGTCATTAGTAAGGAAGGGACTCGTTCTCGATTATTTATTCACGTAAGCAAGGTGTGATCCGATATAAGCCTGGGAAACGATAGGAGTATGCGTGAAAGGAAAAAAAAGGAGAATAGAAGTGGTGAAGTATTACTATTATGTGATAGCTTGCTAAGACAATTGTATAGTACACTAGTTTTTAGAGGGATAATTACATGATTATTTAGGAAGCTATTGTTGCAATGCCCATCGGCCCTTCATAGTTTAACATTCGAGGACGAATGTTCCAAAAGGGGGAAGGATGTTACATCCCGTATTTTCGCACGTGAAGTTGCGTCGTAAGTTAGTTACATAAGCTCAATGGAAAGGATTATCTTTGAAGTTATAAGTGTTTATGTTATGTTAAACAAGTGATAAGCAAGTGTCGTGAAGGTTAGAGGTTAAACGAATCGAAAAAAATAAGTTTCGTCGAGGTTCGACATTTATTGGAACAGAACACGGACAAAGCTGGACGCGAAAATTGGAACGTCCAACATGAGAAAACTTACCCGAGCTCGAAGGATTTGGTCATATTCAAGAATGAAAATCAAGAACTCGGTGTATACAAGGATGAGGTCCCGAAATAATTTAGGATGCCGACTGTGAGTGGAAATAATATTTGGTGTATGTATAAGGACGTTATGGAATAGTGTTATATCATATGATCATGATTATGAGTATAAAAAGGGTATTAAAAATTATTACTGCTTAAGTGGTTTATAATCAAGAAATTAATTATGGGTGTAATTGGTTAAATGTTGAACTAGTGAGAGATCAAGTAATTAAATTAGGGATGAGGGGTTAATGCCATGTGGACACCACCTGGCAGCAACTTGTGACTAAGTCATTTTAGTACTTAGGAGGTGGCATCTTTAGGAGTTTATTAGTAATTCTTAAAGGGGGCCCGTGGTCCACTAAGGTGAACTAGAATATTTCACCATAAGTGAGATATGTCTTAGAAAGGAATATGATGACCAGTAGCAAAAACATATATAGGAACGTGTATTTCCTTTGTGAGGAGGCAAAAAGAATTAAGTGTATTTCCTTTGTGAGGAGGCAAAAAGAATTACTTTTTCAAAGTAAGATACAAAGAGCTATTATGAAGCTTGTTCCTTGCCAGAAACATATGCAAATATATATACAAAACAACATATGCACTGAACCTATATACATCCATGCTATTCAATTTTGCTTCAGGTTTTACTCACCGCTTCGATCTCATTGTTCCGTTTGGTCGTGTTATTGAATCCAAACTTTCTTCAAAGTAAAGTAATATTGAAGCAAAGTAGTTCTTGGCATATAAGGTAAGAATTCTCCTATTCTTGATATATTAAAATTTGTCCCGGTTATAGCTAAATTGTGAGATGGGAACTACGAAATTAATTGCGGAAAATCGGATAAGTTATTGTTGTTGTTGTGTGGGCTGATTTGCCGTATATTTTTGGGTTGTTTTGTGGCTGGAAATTGTTGGAGTAACTTAAGTATATTGATTTTGTTGCCATTGATATGTATTTTGAAGGAAAGAAAAATTGGAGAAATGTGTTGGATAATCGTATTCGGGCTTATCGCACATCATGAAATGTCTATGAGTTGTTGTTACTACACGGTATCTTGTTATTGATATATATACTTGATGGATTGTTCTGGTTTTTGTTTTTGATATATGGAATTGGGAGAAATAAGAAGAACAGGGGAGATGCTGCCCATTTTGTTTTAGGATAAGTCAAATTTTCGTTATACGATTAAGAGAATCGTTCGTATGGTTAACAATAGTATCATTATTGTTATGATATCGGTCGAGGAGCAGCTACTAGTTGAGTTCTTGAGCCGTTGAGCTAAGACCATATATGTTAAGGCTATCCCTTTTATTCATTTTGGCATGATCCTTATGATACAAACGAAAGAAGTGAACAAGCAAGTTCCAAAGACTCTATTCTTAAATAGTATAGAATTCACCGTATCCTTGATTTCATGTGTTCCATATCTATAGCTTCCAGAGATTTACTATATTGATATACTAGCTCCTTAGGCCACCCAGAGGAGTTCAGAGTATCCTTTTACGAGTCTTCTATGTATTATATATATGTCCAGCTATTTTCTTACACCGCGCCGTGCTATAGTCGGCCGGGCAGGCACGTAAATGTGAACACCGCTACAGTGTGCAGATTATGATGATACCCCAGATATGGGATGATATGATATATGGATTGGGCTGTACATTCCTCAGAACTAGCAGTTATGATATATGTATATGATTTTTGAAAGAAAGCATGCATTTCATACGCCCGCAGAGGCACTTTCAATTATACAGAGTTATCTGGACAATTTCAGATATACAGTCATACAGATACAGCCAGATATATAGATTGACTCTCATGTCATATATTTCGTTCATGATTCTTGTGTATATGCTAGTTTCATGCCTTACATACTCGGTACATTATTCGTACTGACTCCCCTATTGCTTGGGGAGGCTGCGTTTCATTCCCGCAGGTCTGCAGATATAGGTTGGTGATACGTCTATTAGGATGTCAGCTCAGCGGATAAAGTTGATGCACTCCATTTGTTCCGGAGATGCCTGGAGTCAGTCTTATTTATATGTAGATATGTACGCATATATGTATGGGTATGGTGAGGCCCTGTCCCGGCCATGTTGTGTTATGTTTTCCAGTAGAGGGTTGTAGACAGTTATGTACAGTCAGATGAGGTCCAGACTTGAGATTTCATATGTCATTACAGATGGTTATGATAGCCTTACGACTCATGCAATATGTTCAGTATTTTCACAGGTAAGTCTTTCAGAATAGTTGATACGTGCATGGTCCGTATGAGTCTATTGAGAGTCATATGGCGGCCCTATTGGCCCACCTATGTTTATGTTATTGTCACAGATGTATGTCAGATAGTACTTGACTAAGTGCGGTCAGGTGCCCGTCATGGCCCTTCAATTTTGGTCGTGACACCTCGCCTCCTCAATTTTGGGAGCAATATCCTTAATGACACCTCGAGCCTCTTCCAAGGTAGCCCTCCGAGATTTCTATTTCTCGTGCTCAACTTCTAACACGGATCGAGCCCTCACCTCTTCAACATCATCACGGGCATGGTTTCTTTCAGACATAGCTAGATCCAGTTGAGCGAATGGCTCATCATTCTTGTTACACCCCGTGGTTTTATACTTGGAGGTTCGTCGTGCATTAGTGGTTCTAATCTTGGATACGGGGGTTATCAAGTTTAAATGAGATTAGACAAGTTTATCTCATAGTTATAAAGGGTTAAGTTCATGTTTAGCAGGTATTGGATGGATTAAGTTGAGTAAATTGAAGAGAAAATGTTTCGGGGTAAAAGTGGATTTTACGGCCTGTTATACGGACTGTATAATTTTTACGGACCATATAATTGGCTGGCCCCCAGCGTAAGGTGATTCCAAAATAGGGGAATCACTGGTCAGGTTTTACAGTCCAATTATACGAACAGTATAAATTATACGGTCCGTATAGTTGATCGTATAACCGAGTTGGCCCAGTTTTTAATTTTTGATGTATACCCGACCCCTCTTCATTTTATTTCACTTCCATCATTTCCCAACTCCATGAGAGTTCAAAACCTTCTTCCTATCATATTTAACAAAACCCAAGTGAAATCAAAGATCAAGAGGCATAAGTCAAGAGAATCAAGTGTTGGGAAGCTCACTAGGGTTGGTAGAACCAAAGATTTTCTTTGGTGTTGAAGTTGGGGTTTCACTCAAGTAGATAATTTGATTCAAAGCTTCCACTTGTGTGATTAAGGTAAGTTTTCATCTTTATTTCCATGTTATTAAGAATGCCTAGTTGTTGAACAACTTGATTGAGAAAAAGAGGTAAAAGAGGAAGTTCAAGTGAGGGTTTGATAATATTTGAGTAATAAATTGACTTGAGTTGTTATTGTTGGGTATTTTGAGTATAATCTTGCTATGAATGCTAGTAATGATGATGAGGAAGGGTGGTATACGAGTGGATATAGTATTGTGTTGAAATTGTTGTTATCTATTGATTATGAAAAAGGAGTTTGGGGCATCAAATGAAGTCTCTTGATTATGGAATGGGTGATAATGTTATTGTTCATTGGGAGCTGTTTTATGATATAGTGGAAGTCAATAAAATAGGGGAAATGCTGTCCAAATTTCGCTAATTCGTTAAATTACGCTAGTTTGGACTTAAGAGTGTTTCAAAACTTAACCTTAGTATGATCCTTTTGAATGTAGACTTTGCGAACGTGGAAGGGGAACGTTAAGCGATTAAGGAGACGTTAAGGTATGTTAAGGCTAACCTTTCTTCCATTTTTGGCATGATCTCTTGAAATGAACCAACAAGCGAGTAATCGAGCTCCCATATTACTCTACTCTTAGGAGCACTAGAAGTACTTCAATCTTTGATGTACCTATACCCGTTCATGATTGTTCCTTCTGTTCATGGGTCTTGAGATTTGTATTAGTGATGATGTTAGCTCAAAGGATATTCATCGAAAGTAGTATGACCTTATGTCACTCCGAGAGTCCTATGTATTCAGTCTATTCATGCACTGCATTTATATATATATATTCACATGCACATTGAACTATGACCAGAAGGCGTTATATATGCGTATATTATATGTATATGGGGTATGGGGAAAGGGAGAGGCGTTATATATGCATTACCACCTGATCAGCTGGTGCACAGAGATGATGATATATGGATCGGGCTACACGTTCTACAGCAATATATATGATGATGATATATGGATCGGGCCGTACATTCCTCGGCACTATTATATGATATATGGATCGGCTCGTACATTCCTCGGCACTAACATATGATATATGAATCGGGTCGTACGTTCCTCAACACTAACAGTTATATTATGACCTATGCATATCATACGCCCTGCGAGACACTTTCATGTTATACAGATGTTCCAGATGTTAAGTTACAGATGCATTCAGATATGGAGATTTAGCTTTCCTATTTCATATGTTTCTCATGATTCTTATGTACTTGATGTTTTTATGCCTTACATACTCAGTACATTGTCCGTACTGACTCCTCTATTGCTTGGGGGGGCTGCGTTCACGCCTGCAGGTGCAGGTAGATAGACAGGCGGTCCCGCTCAGTAGGACCTTCACTCAGCAGTAGTTGATGCGCTCCATTTGATCCGGAGCTGCAGTCTATTTTGGTATGCCATTCTTTTGAGATGTATATGCATATGGGTATGACGGGGCCCTGTCCCGTCCTTTCTACAGTTTTCTATTCCATTAGAGGTCTGTAGACAGTTGTATGTATTTGACAGATGATGTAGCCTTGTCGGCTCCTATTCTTTTGTATACAGCATATATAGCGGCCTAGTCGGTTTGCAATGTTCTTTCAGTACATATATATGTACAGTTTGTACATAGTTCATGATGTCATCCTCTTATGAGTCAGTATAGTTCAGAGTGAATTATTTGTGGGCCCTTGTTATCCAGATACGAGTATAAGGGTGTTTGGTCACTAGAGATCAGGCACTTGTCACGACTCACCGGCATGGGTCGTGACAATTCCTTTGGCTCAGGGTGTCACGGGCTTGGACAGAAGTTTCGAGCTCACCCCTGAGATCTTCGATGGCTTTGGCCCGATTGTCTGCCTTTTCTTGGGCAACCCTTAAGACCTCTTTCTTAGAGGCCCTCTCCGCCTCAATTTGGGAAAATCGATCCCCGAGGTTGACGGCCTCGACTTGAGGGAGTCTACCTCTTGCCACAGCTGGGCGATGGTTGCCCCGCGTTCCTCTAACTGCTTGGCGGAGGTGAAGGCATCCTAAACAAGCCTCTTTATGTCCGCAGCAAAGAGCTTATTTTTCCCGACCATGTCCGCGAGATCATTCTTTGCTCGGAGATTTTCCTCTTTAGCTTCGAGAAGGTCGGCTTTGAGGGTCGAAGGGTCACCGACCTGGCGCAGCTGGTCTTCTTTTTGCTGCAGGAGAAGCTTGAACTCTCAGTTTCTCAGCCTTGGGCATCCACCTAGCCCCGCAGATTATCCATCTCTCGCATGGCTTGAAAAAACCCTTGTTCTTGAGCATGATAGACTACAAACGAGTGAAAAATCAGCATACAGTGAGAGTTACTCGAAATGAATGAAACATTTTTCAAAGGATGGGATGTTTACCCAGTTCGCAGCATGCATGCTCTCGTTGAGGAAACACTTCCATGAGACTTTCCCCAAGTTCTCTTTGTCGAATTCCAACACAAGGGGGCAGAGACAGCTGGCTACTCCGACAGGTCGGGATAAAAAACTGGTGTCCTCGGCAACGGTAATGGTGACCGACCTCATTCTTTTCGGGTCGACACTCGGGGCTAGGAAGGTGTCCACGAGCTTCGATCGCGAGCCAGTTTCGGATGCCTTAAGGACCGAGAAGACTCCCTCCATATTGTAGAATGACGAGGTGGCCAAACCCGGAGGCATCCATCATCACAGCTGTATTGGTAGCAAACCCCGCCTCGAGAAACATGTGATCAAAACTTTCCTGCCCAAAGGAATGAGCAAGAGGTGGAGAGGAAGTTGACTCGGCTTGCCTGGCCCTCTTAGCCGCAGATTCTACATCTGGAGATGGGTCATCCCCAAACACAACAGTCTCCACCTTGGGCAAGACAACTTTCAACGACTCCAGTGAGTGAGCGGCATCAACGGTGGGGATTGAACGATTTTCGGTCACGCCCTCGATAAGATTGGTCAAACTGGCGGCAAACTTTTTCTCCGGAACATTTGCTGGAGTGGGTTCCTTCTCGGCAGCAGTTATACCAACCTAATTGATTTATCCACCATTTTCATAGCCTGAAGGCTACACACAAAACCTCCGTCACTTCGCATCTTTATTTCATGTTTTAGTTACCCATACAGTTACACCGGTACCAGCAAAAGCGCTCGTCACCTCATGAGTACGGGACCCCCAATCCCCATTAGGCCCCTTATGTAAATTAACCAACACATAAGACTACATAAAGGGTCTAGTAAGTCTCAACTTTCATTAGATTTGAAGTCCAATGCTCACGAATGGACTTGCTCCTCGTCAAGTCCTCCAAACCATCCCAATCTCATTCCGAACAAAGATTAAGCCATTAGAAAGTCCTACTGCGTCCAATTTCACAAAGTAAGCTAAATCTAGTTAAAATAGCTATTGTCACGACCCAAACCGATGGGCCATGACGAGTGCCCGAGCTCTACCTGTCGAACACCCTAGACATATATCCGAGACATAAACATGAAATATATATGGGCCGTTTATAACTTCTGACAATAACCTGCTATCCCATGTGCATAATAAGCGTAATGAACCAAAACTCCAAAAGATATATATATACATATGCCAGGTGAATGACTGTGTAAGCTGACAAGGCTGCCATAGATAATTGTACATCAAAAATAGAGGCTGATAATGCCACATAGCGTCCCACCATAACCGACATGTCTACAGACCTCTAATGGAATACAACTGTATAAAGGACGGGATAGGGCCCCGCCGTACCCATGAATATATGCAAAATATCGTACCAAAATACTAGACTGCAACTCCAAGACAATGGAGTGCACCAACAGCCGCTGAACAGGAGCCCTAAGAATCTAGACTGCCAACTGTCTATCGAGTAACACCATGGCATGAATGCGACACCCCCGAGCAAAAGATGTCGGTACGGAAAATGTGCCGAATATGTAAAAGAAGAAGAAATAATAAATACGATACAAATCAGAATGGATACGAGAATCAACCTGAACTGTAACCTGTCACTAAGAGCCATGAGTATGCATGATAATCTCTTGAAAACGCATATATCATATATGTGTATGTACCTTCACCCATTAGTTGCCCCGTCGGGCATCATATAGTATTGGCCCCTTCGGGCATCATAATCATCGTATACCAGCTGATCAGGTGGTCTGCGTATATAACACCATAGACCGTCCCCTTCCCCATAAAATCAAGATGCATAAGTATATAAATATGTATGTATAGATAATGCATAACAAGACTTATGAAACTCGAAACTCCCTTCGGAGTGACTTTCTAGTCGTTACCTTCCTACCTTGTTAAGAACACCTTCTTATTATCATACGCCCCCGTCGAGACTTAGAATCAATCAAGAAAATGTATATGAAATATGAAACCTTATATATGCCCCTTCGGGACTTAGGAACTCAAGGAACAATATATATTGAAACGCAATCATATGAATGACAAAGAGTAGACCACCCTAGACTTCTAAGAGTAGAGCCATTATGGAGCAACGTTCATTTACGCTTCGTTTTGCCATAGGTCATGCCAAAACGAAAGAGAGGATAGCCTTAACATACCTCAGGTCATCAGTATCGTTCAAAAACGAACTCATCGCAACACTTACGTTAATCCTATAATAAAGGAATACGTATATGAGCTTAGATAACGCTAGTGTATCACGTATATCAAACGATAAATAGATTCTAAAATGGAACGGGCAGTGTTTCCTCTATTCCTTAATTACTACAACATAGCCAGCAGCCAACAACAACAACAACCACCTCGTATAAGTCTCTTTAACTCACATCAACATTCAATCAAAGATATACACCAAAATAGCCCAATATACGCTTCGTATGCGCTACTTTATGTACTTGCTTCTTTAAATATCTCAAGTATATCAACATCAACACAACCATAACATCAACTACTATTCATACCTAAAGAATTTAGCTCAATAACACAGCAAAACATGGCCAAAGCAGAATACAAACCCAGCATGAACTCAAACTCACATTTGAACCTTTCCCACAAATTTCTTCCTTCAACACTTAGTATACACCTCTAATAAACTCATAACTATGGAAATAGGGTGAAGTCTTACCTCAAGAACTCAATAGTACTTCAATTCCAAGATTACTTCACTATGAAGTATCCTTCGATCCGCTAAACGAAGAAAACATTGCTGCATAGTTTGAAGGGATAGCGTTGCTAAGTAAATTGGTGAATTCAAAGGGAGAAATCAGCTCCCACTATTGATGTGATTGAGTTTTGCTACTTCAAGAAAATGTAACTCACGTTCTAATGCTACTATGAAATAAATGTTGCCTATATTTCCTTGAAAATGAATCCTCTCAATAAAGTGGAAAGAGATATAAATGGAAGTCCTTTTTCCTTTACACATGGCATCCGTTTGGCCAACCCCCTTTAATACTCACTACTAACTATGCCACCTACACTTACATGTATGCATATAATTCCACCTACCCACTTGCTCATATAATATATGTATATAACTTATCTATTAATTGATAATTATTATACATTGTAACAAAATAAATTCACAAATTAAAATACTAATAGATCAAAAATATCTCATAAAAATTTACACATACACTAACTTTTCATAGATTTTGAGATACCTAAAAAATATATTTCATCACATTTTAATTCTCCAATCTAATCTCAAGTGTATAAATTTTTGTTCTATAAATTCTCAAAATGGGAAAAGTACTTTCTTTTCTTATGAGAAAATTATTTCTACCTTTATAAACTTCCTCATATAATGTGTATAATTTAAAACATATCTGGAAGTAGTAATAATAGTAACTACCCGAAATCATAGTGATCAAATATTTACTAAAAGGTTTTACTTAAAAGAAAATATATATACCATATCAAAATAAAATCTAACGGTATCAAGGTTGTCAAACATACTGGGTCTTATAATAATACCGTTATAAACCCTCTATAACCTCATGAATGACCTTAATCACGTACGGAATTTACGACATATCCTAACGCCAAGGTACGAGGTGTTACATCCTTCCCCCCTTAGGAACATTCGTCCTCGAATGTTGGACTCACGGAATGTCAAGAAAGCCTTTCTTATAACTATGGTACTATCCATTCGTCCTGTAGCAAACCAACAATATTTTTCCATACAGGGCCACATCAAACAACTATAGCAGGGCCTCGAGCGATCAATTGACACTACTACTAACATCTGACATATTTGGGAATAGTGATATCCTAATCTGGTTCCCTTTAGAGAGTGAAGACAAGTACCGATGCCTGAATGTCATATATCCTACTCGGCCTTCCTAATCATCCCTTTGACACTCTTTATTCCTTCTAACACATGTAATAACCTCCATATGTCGCTGTTACACTCATTCTAGATGCAAGAACGAACTTTATTTCCTCTTTACCCTCTAATGGCTATTACACATAGTTCTCTAAGGTTAACTTGATCACCCTAATAAGCTACTCTTAAATGTCGGGGTATTAACTTTTCTATTTACGTACAAGTTGGGACTCACAATCAATTCTAAGATAGCATGACACTTATTGGTGCCTCTAGTTCTATAGATCCACTGGGTCGCAATACTCCTTCTCATAATCCTTATATACCTTGCCAACTATTACGAAGTCATCTATAGGGGTAACTACCTCTAAGAGTTTATGTTACACCTCGGAAAATTTTTCGTTAATGCACAGTTAACTAACGAAGGGCACGAGTTATATGATATTTCTATAAGTAAGAAATAGCATTTGATAAACCTAATTGAGATTTCAAAGACATTGGAGGTAAGAGAAGAAAGTTTGCCGAGAAAGGAAAAGGTATACGTTAAGTATCGAAAAGGATTTACGAGTAACATATTAACGATGACTTAATGATGTTTTGGAGAAGAGTTATAACGTCCCTTAGATTGTTAATGAGGTGCTAAACAAGTGTCAAGAAGGTTCCATAAGGATTGGAGATTGAACGAACGACGGAAATCATTTCAGGGAAGTGGAGTTATACGACCACTTATACGGTCCGTATAAGGGGTCCGTATAACTCCCAGCAGGGAGATGATTTTTTGTTTGGTGAACCACGGCTACTTATACGGGCCGTACAATACTATACAGACCGTATAAGTGTCCGTATAGTACCCGACGGGCTGATTTTTAGTTTTTGTAAAAATAGATGCCTTGGGTTTTTTTATTTCATTTTTCATCTTCTACAAGTATTGAGAGCTCAAAACCCTTATCTAAGCACATTCCACTCAATTCCAAGAGAATACAAAGATCACAAGCCTAGAATCAAGTGTTTATGTGTTAGAAAGCTTCCAAGGGTTAGAGGACTACAAAAGATTCCATTGGAGGTGAACTAGGATTTTGGTTCAAGTGAAGTATTTCCACTCAAGTTTCATTCCTAAACCATCTAAGGTAAATTTTATGGTAATTCCATGTTGTTTAAGGTATTGAGAAGTTGAAACACTTGAATTGTAGAAGAATATAGAAAATGGGTCATGAATGTGGGAATAGTGTCATTTTTGAGTAATAGCTTGGATTAAGTCATGATTCTTGATATGTTGTGATTATGGTTATGTTGTAAAAGATGTTAATAAAATGGGATAAACATTGTATATGAGTGAATGTAATCGTGTGCTATGACCATGGATATAGACGATTGAAAGTGAATTGAGAAATATGGATAATGTAGGTGAATAAAGACTATTGTTATGATGTTGTGAATGCTATTATTGATGTTGTGAGTTGAGATATGATACGGGGGAAGTCGTATAAACAAAGGAGATGCTGCCCAATTTTCTCTAGCTTTAGCCTAGTATGCAAAGCTACCGATTTGCTAATGTTAGTACAAACTCTAATGAAGGTAGAAACGTGAGCATTGAAGGAGAACGTTCAAGCGATAGAGTAGTTGAACAAAAGGGTATGTAAGGCTAACCCTTCTTTCAATAAGGCATGTTTCTTCGGTTATACGCCTATCCTTCCATGAGCCTATGATGTTCTCCAAATGATTCTATCTTCAAAAGCTACTAAGCTCATGATTCTCGATACGTTACGATTATACTAAATTCCTTATATAATGAGTAATCCTCTAAGGATAGATGTAAAGAACGACGATAGTAATGATGCTAAAGATGCTTATGGGCTTTTATGTATATGTGTCTATGTATGATTATTATGTAACACCGAGCTTATATGGCCGGGTATGCTATGTATTGTGCACACACCACTGCAGTTGGGTACGGATAACCCTGAGCCTTGGTAGGGCCAGGTATGTGTAACCCTGAGCCTTGGTAGGGCCAGGTATGTATAATCACCGAGCCTAGCCATGGTCGGGTACGTGAAACACCGAACCTTCATGGTTGGGTATGCTATGTAAATGATAGGAATATGAATACGAATACGAATATGCTATGAATATGTATATGAGTACGATTATGGATATGAAATGTAAATGAGTACAGATTCGAGTACGGATACGGATATGGACGTATATACACAATCACGCATTAGAAATGGAAAGTCCCTATGGAAAGCAAGTAAGTGTTTATGACGAAGGTTCTACTACCTCCCATCTTATGCTATCTCTTATGTTGTCTATTATGCTTTCATAATGATGTTGATTATTGTCACGACCCAACCGAAGGGCCGCGACGGGCACCCAGTGCTAACCCACCCGGGCACCTCTTATTATACTTTCTCATTACATCTAGGTGAGCCACATAGCTAAATCATACTTTCCATCCATTATTCATACTAATTCCATTGGGCAACAATTCATTTATATCATCATCGAAAACTATGACCACAACAATGTACATAGGCGACGAGGCTAACAAAATGATATCCAAAATATAGGCGACAAGGCCAAATGCATCTAACCGTATACACGTATCTACGAGCCTGCGGGGAGGTATGTCATATCATATAGGTGGGAATGGACCACACATGCCCATAAATATGTACACAAAGAATAAATACCAAAAGCGAAACTCGAGATGAAATGGAGCTCCGGCTATGTGATCACCGAGTAATAAAGCTATGGGTCGTTGTCTCCCGGCCACTGCGAGACCGGCGTCCCACAAAA
>NC_081345.1:70224375-70231062 GCF_029784015.1 Lycium ferocissimum
CAACTAACCTACCATACATGCACTTGCCTTAAAATAGACCAGACCAACATAATATTAAGACATATTCAATTTAAATAAGTTAAACCAACACCTAAACCATGCTCAAGAGACCTCACCCGTACGTTTCAGGCTAAACTAAGTCATCCCCCACGCATGAAACTACCAGAATCACATAAGATGGGTTTAACTACATAACTGACATTACTCAACTAATTCACCAAGATGTCAACATGCTTTAACTATTGGTCTAGCATAAAAAAGGGCACGGCTAGCAAATTACATAAGAGCTAACAGATCCAAAGCTAATACATAAACAGATTATCCTACCAACTTAAATTAATCGACATGTTTAAACTAAACACATAACACATAACACATAAAGAAACAAGAAATTGCAGAAAGAATAAAAGAGAAAGAAGATTACCTTTTTCGAGTACAGCGAAGTGAGGCTCGGGCTTTTAATATAACTCAAAACACTCCGAATTCCCAAACTTGTGTATGCTCGGATTCAAACGGACAACTCGAAATTGAAACAGAACAGGGTTTGGAAAATTAATGATTAATGTTTTAAAGGGGAATTTAGGGCAGCCATAGGACTCACGTTTTAGAGGGTTTCAAACTCTGATTTATGGAGGGATTCCTACGGCTAACAACTTAGGGGGTTTTCCGATCTCCAACCTGTCCCAAAATGAACCCCGGAGCCATTATTTATAGGGGGAAATCTAGGGTTTTGCTTGGGTTTCACAACTGAAATATTAGGCGGGATTTCTGGTCAACCCATTCAAATCAACATTGGAAGCTTTTCCTGTTGTTGAATCAGAAGCCATGGAGGAAGAAAACAAAAACCATTAAAAACCCTCTGTACCCGAGAAGTGAAAAGCAACAGATAAAGGGAACCGTTACTTTCACAAGGGACGAAACAAGTAAAAGTTTCGGATCGATGCGGTAGAAAGGAAGCAAACAAAAAACTTAAACTTATCAACGGGCGAAACAACGACTGAGGGAGGACGAAGGCATTAATTTCTTTCCTCAAATAGCCATGCATGGCACATTACCACGAAAGGCTCTGTGCTTTTCCAATTTGCTAAAAACGTCGAAGGAGAGAGAGAGAAGGCGCGTTTGCTAGGGTTGAAACAAACAAATTTTGCACAAAATGGGATGGTCAAGCGTCCATGGTTAAAGGGAAGGTAGGTTTTAGCGAGAAGGGGGTGGAGAGGAGGAAAGAGAGGAGCGAGAGAGAGAGAGAAGAGGAGAGAGAACCGTGAGGGGAGGCGGATGAAGGAAAGGGGAAAAGGAAACCTAAGTGTTTCCTTCAGAAAAAGAAATGGGCCGGGGCGGGTAATTGGGCTGGACCGGGTTATGGGTTAAAATAATGGGCTGGTGAATTTAGATTATGGGCTGTGTCGGCTGAGTGAATTAAAATGTGGGCTGGATGAATTAAAATGTGGGTTGGTGAAGGAAATAATTTGGTCTTCTAAATTTGCATAAATGACCTCTATGCCATATAAAAAGTATGTGTTTATTAGTGCCCAGATAAAAAATAAAATTATATTAACTCGTAATAGCCGTTTAATAATATTTTAAAAGTCAACGCTATTATTTGATTTTGCGAAAACAAGTGCGATGCGTGTGCATAATGTGGTAAAAATGCTGAAATGATTATAATGCGAATTATGATAATGCCGGTAATAAAATAACATAATAATAATAATAATAATAATAATAATAATAATAATGATGATGATGATAATAATTGTGGTAACAAAATAATAACAACTAGCGACGGCAACGCAGTATTAATAAAAGTTAATAATTATAGTAAAAATATAAATAATTATTTTAAAATTGCCAAAAATATTATGGGCAATGACGGGACAAAATTGGGTGTCAACAAATGGCCTCTTTTACATCTTTGCCCGAAGCATCCGGTGGAGGAGGAAATTTGGAGGTCTTTGGAGCCCAGGGACTCCCTCATGCTCTCGAAATAGGCTTGAATGAAAGGACTGAGATTGAGCGGCATTCTAGGACTCACTTTCCTCTACAACCATTGGCGGTGCTCTTTCGCCCGCTTTCCTACCAACTTATCTTGCCCTTTTGAGGCTGCTTGTGTGTAATTTCTCTTTACTGAGCATCTACGAAATACACAATACACAGGTAAGGAAAAGATAAATCCTCATATTATGGCTCTATCACACGATCTTATAAAGAAAGAGGGTCATTCATTCCTAAAATGCCCGCAGCCTCTTATTTATAAGTGTGGCGCGCAACACACCCATAATCAGGACTCTACTGGACACGGCTCGAAGACACACCCTAGGACAGAACTGCTCTGATACCACTTTTGTCACGACCCAACCGGAGGGTCATGACGGGTACCCGGTGCTAACCCACCCGGGCACCTCTTATCATACATTCACATTTATATCTAGGTGAGCCACCTAGCTAAATCATACTTTCTATCCGTCATTCATACTAATTCCATTGGGCAGCAATACATTTATCTCACCATCAACAACTATGCCCATATCAATGTACATAAGCCAACGAGGCTAACAAAATGATATACAAAATATAGGCCGACAAGGCTAAATACATATAACCATATACACGTGTCTACGAGCCTCTAAGGAGAGTATGTCACCACGTATAGGCGAGGACGGGGACCCCGCCATGTCCATAAGTATGTACACAAAAGAATAGATACCAAAAGGCGCAACAGCTCCGAATGAAATGGAGCTCCTCGTAGTCCACGAGTAATGAAGCTATGGATCAAAATCTTGTCTCCCCAGCCTGCGGGCATGACACGGCGTCCACAAACAAAAGGACGTCGATGCGAAGAATGTGCGAGTATGTAAAGCATAATCAACATCATTATAGAAGCATAATAGACAACATAAGAAATAGTATAAGATGGGAGGTAGTAGAACCATCGTCATAAACACTTACTTGCTTTTCATAGGGACCTTCTATTTCTAATACGTGATTGTGCACATACATCCTTATCCGTATCCGCATTCGTATCTGTATTTATTTGCATTTTCATATCCATATTCATATTCATATTCGTATTCATATTCCTATTCATATTCGTATTCATATTCGTATTCATAGCATACCCAACCATGAAGGATCGGTGTTTCACATACCCGGCCATGGCAAGGCTCGGTGATTATACATACCTGGCCCTATCAAGGCTCAGGGTTATCCGTACCCAACTGCAGTGGTGTGCGCGCAATACATATCATACCCGGCCATATAAGCTCGGTGTTACATAATAGTAGTACATAGACACATATACATAAGTGCTCATAAGCATCTTTGGCATCATTACTATCAGCGTTTCATTGCATATATCCTTAGAGGATCACTCATCATATAAGGAATTTAGTAGACTCGAATCATAACGAGAATCATGAGCTTTTGTAGCTTTAAAGATAGAATCATTTGGAAGACATTATACACTCATGAAAGGATAGGTATATAGCCAAAGAACCATGCCTTATTGAAAGAAGGGTTAGCCTTACATACCTTTTCGTTTAGCTATTCTATCACTTGAACGTTCTCCTTCAATGCTCACGTTCTACCTTCATTAGAGTTTATACTAACATTAGATAATCGATAGCTTAGCATACTTGACTAAAGCTAGAGAAATTAGAAAGCATCTCCTTTATTTATACAACTATCCTCCTATCATATATCAACTCCCAAACATCTATAATACATTCACAACATCATAGCAATAGTCTTCATTCACCTACATTACCCATATTCCTCAATTAACTTCAAATCATCCATATCCATAGTCATAGCACACTATTACATTCACTCATATACAATGTCTATTCCATGTTCTTAATGTCAATTATGGCATAATCATAATCACAACATATCAAGAATCGTGACTCAATCCAAGCTAGTACTAAAAAATGATACTATTCTCACATTCATGACCCATTTTCTATCTCCTTCTACAATCCAAGTCTTTCAACCTATCAATACCTTAAAAAACATGGAAAGACCATAAAACTTACCTTAGATGGTATAGGAATGGACTTTGGGTGGAAACACTTCACTTGAGTAAAACTCTAGTTCCACTTCCACTTGGATTTCTTGTCTTGGATGAACCCTAGTGAGTTTCTTACACTTGATTCTCTTGGTTTGATGAAGTTGATCATTAATTTCTCTTGAATTCTTGTGGAAGAGGTGTGAAGAAATATTCTAGAGAGTTCTTGAGAGAAGGGGAGTGAAGATGAAATGAAATGAAATGAACTTGGTCCCCTTTTTAATAATTCACAATCTGTCCCGCTTTGGTTTCACGGACCAACATACGATCCGTATAATTTATATGGACCGTATGTTTGGCACATTTTTTGGTCCGGTGGTACCGCTAATGCGAGTCGAATATATGGCCTAACATACGGCCGGTATGTTGGGCCGTATAATCTTGACTTTTCCGAACTCGTTCTCGTCGACTCGTTTGATCTCCAATCCTTATGGAACATTCTTAACACTTGTTTAGCACCTCATTAAAAATCTAAGGGACATTATAACTCCTCTCCAAAGCATCATTACGTCATCATTAATTCGGTATCATAAATCCTTTCCGATACATAACGTATACCTTGCCTTCCTTGGCAAACTTTCTTCTCTTACTTCGAATGTGTTTAAAATCTCAATTAGGGTCACCAAAGGCTATTCCTTACTTATCAAAACATCGTACACTTCGTGACCTCCGTTAGTCTATTCACTGTGCATTAACGAATTTTTTTTTGAGGTGTAACATGTCTGAACATCCATTTCGGAATCGTTGTTTATATGAAACTGATATTTGATAAACTCTTATACTTGAGTGATTGTGAGAAGGACGATGTCCGAGGTTCAATTCCGGAATCATTGATTTGTGAAACTGATATTTGACAGACTCTTTTGAGTGACTGTGAGGAGGCGATGTCCGATGGTTATATTCGAGCATCGTTGTTGCATGGCCGATTCCGATGTTATCCCCGAATCGTTGTTAGTGCATGGACTCCAAGGGTCCCCTAGGGTCGTGCCAGTGAAACTCCTCCTATGAGTAATTAGCCAGGATCCCGTCTATCTGTTGGGCAAAGTTTCGAGAAGCGTGGCACTTAGACTTCGCGAGTCACGCTGGATTGTGCTACTGAGACGTCGATATTTCCGTCTGGAGTACATGTGTACACGTAATTTGCATGGCATGGCATCGCATTCATACCATTATTGCACTGCATTGTATTATTACTTAATTGAGATGTTGTGATGATGGATCGTGATGATTTTATTATGGTGATTGGATCGGATCGGATACATTTAGACTTGACAGATTTGGGTTTAGATGCTTTACATAGGCGATGGTTGATACCTGGTTATGATCATATTGTCTTATACTTGCTAGATTCCTTGCTTATCTGCTTTATCTTTTGAATTGTGTTAACTATGCTTCTTAGTCGGCCGATGATGCCTACCAGTACTGTTGTTTGTACTGACCTGCACTTGCTGCATTCTTTATGACTGCAAAGTATTAGGTTGGATCTACTTCTTTGACTCGTGGATGATCGACTCTTCAGCTTCCACTTGAGTTTCCAGGGTAAGCATGGCGTCCGCTGACCTCGAAGACTCTTCTATTACTTATGTCTTGCTTTCCATTCAAAGACATGATTTGAGACTACTTATGTATTATTATTCAGACCCTATCATATTCGGATTTAGATGCTCTTGTATGAACAGACCAAATAGTGGGGTGGATTTCAATTACTTCCACACTTGTTAACATTATATTATATTGTGAGCCTCACATTATTTTACTTTCTTTCGCTATTTTCTATTATTGTGAATGTTGAGGTAAGGGTTCGCCTAACGAGGTGGGAAAGGTAGGTGCCCGCATGACCTAGGCTAAAATGGGTCGTGACAATCAATTGAGAATGCACCCTTTGTGATCAAACCCCCACACCAGATGATGATCAATAAAGAAAAAGTGATAGTTGCTGTGGTTCAGGGTGTGAGATAGCTGTTGTGGTTCAGGGTATGACCAGGTCAGGAAGGTGTTATGCCCCAGAAGAACCTGTGCTCGAAGCACCATGTTACGAAAACCCTCAGAAAAGACCAATCACCGAAGGTGAAGCTGAAAACTTCTGGAGAAAAATGCCAGTCAAGGATTATTCGATTGTCGAGCACCTACATAAGACTCCTGCCAGGATATCAGTAATGTCATTGCTACTCAGTTCGTCCCAACATCGCTTGGCCTTGATGAAATCCTTGGATGAAGTCCAAGTACCCGCCGGCACTACCAGTGAAACATTAGCCGAAATTGTGGAGTATGTTGTGCGAGCACGTAGGCTATTGTGTTCTGATGATGAATTACCAAAGGAAGGGAAGTCCCACAATAAAGCCCTGCACATAACAGTCAAATGCCGTGATAAGATTATCCCTCAAGTACTGATTGATGGAGAAGCCAGGTTGAATGTATGCCCTGTGACGACTCTAAAACAACTCGGGTATGATATCGGCAAGATCCGTCAGAGTCGGACCAACGTAAAAGTTTATGATGGTGCAACCAGTGACCCGATTGGAGAAATAGATCTACACATACAAATGAGCCCCGCGGAGTTCGTAGTGGAGTTCGTTATCGTGGACATCAAAACAAGCTACAACCTATTGTTGGGCCGACCATGG
>NC_081345.1:70231162-70237053 GCF_029784015.1 Lycium ferocissimum
TAGGAAAATGGGTTTGGGTATCTTTTGTCCTCAATATGCATATATTTTCCCCCTTTTTATTCCTAAGCTTTTAGTCAATTTTTTCACTTTTTAGCCTAGGTCTAAATATTCACAATTAGCCCTTTCAGTGTTGAATATTGGTCCAAATTAATTCCCATGTCATAAGTCTACAGGTTTCTCAAATGTCCAAATTAGTCCCAAATCTTGTAAAAAAAAATCAGCGGTTTTGGTTCCTTTATCCACATCAGCCCAAGTCACGTTTATGCTCCAATTTTTAGCCTCATCTTTTATTGCAAATTCATTTTTTTTGGCGACTTTAAAACATGGAAATCTCATAAGGGTTCCGATGGACATAATAATTGCACAAGTAATTATTTGAAGCACATAATTTAAAGGAGATAGGGTATTTGGGCCGACCAAGCCCAAAAGAGAAGGTGTTTATGCACTTGGGTTCATTGGATCCAACGTATGCTCCGTTTTGCTCCGAATTGGGTTGACTCGATTTAAATGAGTTGGTGAAGCCCATTGGGGCCCACCAACGAGTTTGAATGGGCAAAGATACAAACGGGTATGCATAATATTAGTATACATTCATGAATAAGACTAAGTGCAAAAATTAAGACTACAATTATTATTACAAAAGCCAAAAATGAATTTACAATTTATTGGGCCAAGCCCGCTTAATATTTTATAACGGCAGACTAGCAAAATAGCTCAGATATGAAACAAGCCCACAACAATAATGGTAATAAGCCACACACAGGTAAAAGGCCCAAATGACAAGCCAAGGCCAAAATTTACTAAATATTAAGAGGTAATATACACGATACACCACAGCTATACTACTCATTTTTTCTCAAATTTTTTCTAAGTGTCAAGAGGTGATATACATAATATACCACTGGTATACTACTCATTTTTTCTCAAATTTTTCTAAGTGTCAAGAGGTGCTATACATACTATACCACTAATATGCACCTATGGAGAGCAAAACAAGACTGCATACCTTCCAAATACCTAGTGTGTATATCTATACCCAACCAGTCTCAGCTATTTGAATTACAATAAATTAACCAAGATTTTAAATTAATCCCAGAATGGGGAAAAGCAGAAAGGCCTCAAATTCACGTAAACAAGTAAGGCAAGGTGCAGGAGATTTCAAACTCGTATCAAAACAAGACAAGGTGGAATATCAAGACACAGAAGCAATAGTACTACAAACAAGAACCAAGTAGGATTCATGGAACAAAGGGGGGAAACAACAACAATATGAGGGAAGATGGAGACAGGGAAGACAATACCAAGTACATAATACTAGAAAGCAAAAACAAACAAATGTCAAGACACAAACATTCTTTAAAAGAATTCAATGGTCAAGGGAAGGGACTGAGCTAGTTCAGAGAATCACTTTTAAGTTTTTAAGCAAGTTAGATTAGATTCAAACTCATTTTTAGGGCTTTTAATCAATCAACATCATATCACATAAGCAAGGTTATAGGCCAAGCATTATTTCTGGACTGATTTTAGTCTAAAGTAGGATAAAGGTTCAAGTGATGCAAGTCATATTCTCAAGATTTGAAAATCTTGGCCAAAGACTCAATATAAGTCTCAGAACTGATTTAGCAAGATCACAAAGTCTATTAGCGGGCCCTATAGGATACTAGCAAGGGTCCCAAATGATAATATAACCTTAATTGCTCGCAGTGACCTGAAGAAGGATCCAGATGCAAGTAGAAACCTTGATGGATCATAACAGGTGCATGAATGCTATTGTCACGCCCCACCCTTGGTAAGGCGTGATTGGCACCCGATACCATACTAGGGCTGAGTGAACCAAAATGTAGCTTGCATTTTCTATGTCTCGAATGGCAACATAAGATCGAAGCGGCTAAATATGAACATAATATCATGCATACGTATATGTACAATGGGCCTACGACATCAACATATCAACTACCAAAACATAACTAAGCTGTATGTGAATCTGTCTGCAAAGCCTCTATGAACATGGCTGAAGTACATAAGTTAGGACAGGGCCCCCGACATACCCTCTTTGTCGAAAAATATATATACAACCCAGACTCGGCAATGCTCCAGGAAGAAGTGGAGCCGCCAATCAAAACTAGTACCGACAGCCGACCTACGTGGAAGATCCTCGTCCGTGCGTTCACACCTACGGCGTGAACACAGCGTCTACAAGAAAGGATGTCAGTACAGATATTGAACCGAGTATGTAAGGCGAAAATATAACATAATGAACATATACTGCAAGAAAAAGAATAAGAATCAACTTGACACATCTGACTTACTAATGAGAACCTAGTATGCATGTCTCTTTATATTCTCATACCTTTAACTACATCTATGTATCATACTATGATCCTGATCTGCGTATCATCCTGGTACTATCTCTCTGCCCAACTGACCAGTGGTAGCGCAGGCCGACCATGCAGTACAGAATCGCCGTCCGATTATCGCCCGATGGTAGAGCGCGGTGCCGGGCGTCGGTGGTCATGCCCAACCGGCGTAGCTCGGTGGTAATAAGCGCCTGACCCAGGCGCGGCATGGTGGTAAACACATATACCGCCCAACCGGTTGAGTAACATCTGCCGGAGAACATAGACCGACCGGTCAATTATAATCGACATCATAACCAAACTTCTACAAGTAATCACTATGCACTTCTCATGGTCATCACTTAACCCGTAGGGTCCACATAATCACATAAGGCTTACAAGCACAACTCAGGCCATAAGTACTTCTTCTCGCTTGACTAGACTATAATCAAATCCTAAGATACAATATAAACTTCTCCTCGAACATTAAATACCTCATTAGGGAGCCTCTACTAGCACTCTATTCATGTCCTATAAAACATTCCTTAAGAACCTCTTCCTAAACTCATTGGATTATTATTATGGAACCATCATCATGAGCACATCTCACCTTGAAGGAACAACATCATAAGGTGAGATCAACGTCAATGAATAACATCAATAGCCATGCAACAAGCTCAATGATATCATAAGAATAACTGGAACTATAAGCTTTGGTATTTTAGACACAGGGTCATTGAAGGTATCATATATAGGTTCACAACAAAGGGATCATGCCTTAAGAAAGATGATATGGAAACATATATGGAATCATAACATAGGAATTATGCTTTTTGAAAGAAAGGGCTAGCCTTACATACCTAGAAGCTTACTTTTTGACTTTCCAACCTATCTCCTGTCTTGCAATCCACATATAAAACCATTCATACTATTGTTAGGCTCACCATCATACACTTGTCTTAAGCCTTTAATTTAAATCCATTTAGAATCTACTAGAAATTCGGGCGGCATCTCCCTTGTTTATATGCCTGGCGAAATCACAATCAAAGAACTAACAACAACAACAACAATACCAACATCAATGACAATATTATCAACACTAATATATTCCATAAACATCCCACATGATGTTTTATCCAATTTCTCAACCCATAAATTCATTATGCAATTATTTAATAACTTTCCTTCCGTAAATAAGCTCAAATCATTTTTTATAAGGGAAGATTCATACCTCACTTCCACTAGAACCGCAATCTCCTCAATATTCACCTTGAATCCAAGCCAAGTTTGCTTATGATACGATATTATAATCACAACTATCTCGTCCCGGACCTAAATCCAGAGATTTCACTTAATTCGCGGTAAAATTTGATAAATGGAAGTTGGGGGAACTCTCCAAAATATTTGGGAACTTTTAGGGGTTATTGGTCTGAAAATAAGGGGTAATCCCCCTTTTATACTTGTCTAGAGTCGATTTGCACCGACCTAGAAAGTACTAAGCGCGTTCGCGCAAGGTAGTGGGGCGTTCGCGCAGGGTTGCCTTGTCACCCTTCTGCGCGTTTGCGCCACCTCCTGGCGCGTTTGCGCAGAGCAATTTCCTGGCCTGCTAGCTAAACTTGTAACGTCTATATCTCCTTACTCCGATGCCGTATCGATGAGCGATTTGTTGCGTTGGAAACTAGACTTCATGAACTTCACTTTAGATTTTTGCTTTGCCTCAAAACTTCTTATATACTAAAATATATTCTTTCTCCAAGTTGGGCCAAAATTGCCCTTCATATTTTCTCCAAAGTTCCAACAAACTTAATTTCCTTAAATCACTTGTCCTCCAACCCTTCCATAGCTTATTTTATGAACTTAAACCCTCATAACCATAAGATAAATACATATAATCTCACATACCTTTCCTGAAAGGTAGCTGGAATCTCAACATACGAAACTACGGGGTGTAACAGCTATCCTAGGTTGGAGATGAAATACTAGGTACAACATAGTTCAGCAGTTGGCAAAGAGGTACAAGCACAGTTCAAGACAAGTATAGACAACCCTCTGTGACTAACATAACAAAGACAAGGTTCACAGGGGGGTATTCATGAGTTCTCAGAAATGAAGTTAAAAAGGGGCATAATACTATCCTATATCTTTAGCAGTATCAGACATGGTTCAATTTCAATAAGGCAAGCAAATAAAGGACAAGAAACATATGAGGCAATCTCAGATTTTTCACAAACACAAGACAAAAAGGGAAGGGGGTGAGTCACAAAACAAGTATCATACTCAGTCCTTTAAAGTATCTTTAGTCCTAGTTCTGACTCCTTACACTTAGTATATTAGGTGGTTATATCAGACCAAGGGAACCAAGTAATCTGTAAGCAATCTAAGTGTAAAAATGCAAGTCACAAGTGCTAAACCAACATGAACATTGAAAATAGGTAACGATATAGGACGGACGATTGCTCTAGTCGAGGTAAGTCAAAGCTACTAACATGCTAACCACTACACCCCGTTATCAGTTCTAAGTAGAAGAAATAACTTGCTTCTGAATACTAGTCACTCCTCTTTTAGCAATTTGCAGATCAAATACCAAATGCACATAAAGAGAAAAACAACTAAGAGTTAACAAGCAAACCATAAAATTTTCAAACCCTTTCACCAAACAAGTGACCAAGTTACAGTCTTAACATCTACTTAGCCAAGTTAAGAAGATCATTTTTCTTTTGCCTCTTTTAGACAGTCACATAAAGTTCAGGTAAAATAACACATAAGTCTATAAGTAGGTTCATAGACACAAAATCCCAAACCCTCACATTTGAACACAACTAGCTAAACAAAACAGAGAAGACATGAGTCATCCTGAAGGATTTTAATTTGATAAGCTTTTCTTTCCAAAAACAGCAGAGAAAATTCAAGACACATCATGCTAAGTGTAAACAGGAAGAGTGAGTTTTCAAGATCACTTTTTTTTTCTTTTTTTAATGAAAATGTTTTCACTCAGAGGATATTCAAAACCCTTTTAAACTAGTTTGCAGATAATGAGCACATAGACAGCACCAAGGCAAGTTCACAATTTTTTTTTTTATTCTTAAAGACAGTCACAACAGGCTTGCAAGAGGCCAAACAAAGCAGGACATATATAGACATTTTAGAGGCCATTATTTATCTTAGTTTTCACCTTAAAGCTAGCCTCTTTCAAGTCTTAAACTATATTTTAAGTTGTAATCTCATGAAAACTTTCACAAACAAGGGAACACAAAACTAGTTTTATTCTTGACTTAGTTTTAAAACAACATGCCAGCCTCCTATGCCTTCAAAACCTTTAAAACAAGATTCATGACATAACCAGTGATGACTTAAGACCAGGAAAATCGAGCTTTCAGCTTCCCCCAAATGATACAACGGTCGATAAACAAAGTGCTCAAAATAAGATTGGCCACCTATTTCATCTTTTAAAGCATTTTCTAAACTTAAGACCCCTTAAACAACACAGAACTCACAAGGATCACATTATAGCCTATATAAATCAAACACCTTAGACTAAGACAAATCTGAAAAATC
>NC_081345.1:70237153-70399678 GCF_029784015.1 Lycium ferocissimum
AAACTACGAACATCCGTAACTTTCGTAGAAAGGCTCGGATCGCTTCGATTTGTTCGTAGAAAGTTCTAAAGTGAATTAAGTTTGTAACTTTCCGAGGCGAACTCGTATTGGTTTGACGTATGACTATGATCACTGTGGTCCGAATATGACTATGACCCCTTTGGATTTGCAAATACGTATGATGTATGTTATGTTTCCGAAAGATATTTGATATAACTGTTGTCCGACTTTCAAATGACCTTCCGTTTGGACTACTTCATTGAGTCTTGGAAATGTTTTATTTGCATTTGGTTTCTCACTACTCTGCTCGTGCAAGATCAATATGTCTTTCACCGAGTCCCCGGCCGGCACGCATTCGTGCAACTTTGCATTATTCACCGAGTCCCTCACTAGAGGGCCGGTACGCTTATATATATATATATATATATATATATATATATGATGATGATGATATGATGATGTGATGAGATGGAGATGGCGGGCGGGATGGCATACCGAGTCCCTTGCTAGCGGGGCCGGGACACGCTATTCACCGAGCCCTCGCTGTAGGGCGGGTACGGTATGTATATATGTATATGCGTACGCATACATGATTATGATATATTTTACTCACCGAGTCCCTCGCTAGGGCCGGGTACGGTATATATGTACGATGATATGACGATATGATTATGATTAGATTTATTTATCGATATATGCATATGCGTGACAAATGTTTTCAAAAAGGCAAGTCTTATGATTTTCCGAACTCTTTACTTCAGATGATCTCGCTTACGTATTTCATGCTTTACATACTCGGTAAGTATTCCGTACCGACCCCTTTCTTGGGGTTCATCTTGCCGCGCGTACACCTGCATGAGTTGGAGATATTAGCGGAAGATGTTCCAGCGGGATTGGCGAGCTCCATTTTCTCCGTAGTGCTGCCGAGTCTGAGCATTATGATACGGATTCATGTTCCATGTTAGAGACTTTGCAGACAGTGTCGTGGGTATTAGATGTCGGTTATGTAAATGGCTATGTAAGCCGGTATATTATTATGCGTTGTGTTACACGTTTCATATGTTGCAAGATTTTATTTGATTTGAGAAAAGCAAAAAGCATATTATTCTTCGATAAATTTTTGTTATGTATATTTGTGTCATGATTTGAAAGCCAGCGAGGTTATGAGTATTAGGTTAGTCAGCGGGTTCACTCGGCCCTAAATAAGGGTCGGGTACCCATCACACCCTATCGGATTAAGGGTGTGACAATATTCCATACCAATAAAATTCATAAACAACTTATACATTACACCAAATCAAAAAATAGCCTTGTCCTTAACTTGTCGCAACTAACTTAAACTATTCCAACATACAAAATACGGGATATAACATCTCCCCTTTAGAACATTCGTCCTCGAATGTTAAACTGATCTTACGGGGTCTTATAAGCACTTTGGGGAGTCTCTTTCATGGCCGCCACATACGATTCATTAATCGAAATAACCAATTTAGGAATTTGAATTACCCGTTGGCATAGAAATAAGTAGAGATACTTATTCTTCATCTCCTCTTCGGCTTCCCGAGTCATTTCCTCCTCGCTATTGTTTCGCCACAATATCTTAATAAAAGCTATAGGTCGCTCCTCGTAGGATAAATCCTCCGTCACTTGATATCATTTATGGGAAATACTCTAGAAGAATCACCTATATATTTGCGAAGCATTGACCCGTGGAAGACCGGCGCACCGCCGCCAAATCGCCGGTGGTCTAACTTTCGTTGGCGGCTCGGCCTATCTTACTTACGACCCAATAAAGCCCAATGTACCTCGGACCGAGCTTCCCCTTCTTCTTGCCGAATTCATAACACCCTTCAAGGGTGACACTTCCAAAGATACCTGATCGTCGACCTGAAACTCTAGGTGTCGACGTCGACTATCTATATATGATTTCTGTCAACTCTGAGCTGCTAATAACCGCTCCCAAATGAGTTTCACTTTGTAACTCTTTGTCGACTCATATCCGGCACAATTAACTTAGTTTCGCCAACCCGCCTATGTCTATCCTTCTTTTTTGCGCAAGAAGACTTTTATAATGCCTCTATGTCCTTCGAAAAATACTACTCCTACATAAACCCTTTTCCATTTCCAAATCATGTTCGTTCATCCCTATTGTTCCTATCGTACTCGCCATTCCCTAGCACTCATTCTATCTCGTTGCTCATCTTCCTATGGCTTGGTCTCTCACAGGTCCGTCACTGATATTATTCGTGTTCTTGGCTATACATGTCATAATCTATTACTGCACTGTTGTCTCGCCTGCTTTTCTTTTCATCTTTTTTTTTTTTGTCAACTGCTCACCTTTATACTTTAGTCTTATGGATCACGTCATATCTTTTAATCACTTTCTTGCTAGGCTTTTGCTCATTTTCATAACAATCCTTATTATATTCACATAATATTCTGTTCGTAATCGATCTTATAGCGTAACACTTCTTAACCTTTTATCCTTTCTGGTCAATCTTATCCCTAATATCTCGCAAGTTGTCTTATCGATACATTCATATCCATCACAATTCTTTTTCCTCTGTATTCTTGTCTTAACCATATTATTATTTCCTTCAACTATGAACTCGTCATAATTTATCCCTGCTGATCAATTCAGTTGGTACCTTAATGTAACACTCTATCAAGACCTGTCAGTCTCTTTTAGATCATCTCTTAATATCACAAGCCTTTTTCAAATTCTTTTTACCATGTCGATACCGACCTCCTACTTACCGTTACCGCCAATTCAGTAGTTAACTTATTTTTCAAGGTCAGCCGTACTTGCAACTTAGTCAAACCTATCCTTACTATTGACACGACCTTTCAAGGCATATCGCAAACCCATATCTCATTATCTGTTTATTTCTGGAAAAATTTCGGCAGAGTTTCCCCTATATTTCTTACTATCTCAAAACCTGTACGCAGGAAATACCAACAATGCCTCACAGGGCCAACATATATATATATATATATATATATACATATCATATCAAATCACAGCCACACAGGGCTCCCAGTATCGAAAATAGTATGAAAATAATGGACTTACCTCGTATGTCCAATTCGAACTGCACCTGTTACACTTTCGTGTTTACTTTTCCCTTCCAATTTTTTTTTGACTTTACATTTCAATCGTACTTTAATGCCTTAGTCAACATATGCCTTTCATACCTTTACTTACCTCGTTGCTTTGTAACTTCCCGCATCGTCAATCGCTTCCTTCCGTCGATGTCGTCCTTCTGCTGAAATCAAAGGTTAGTACGGAGAATCTCATTTCCTATGACTTGGCTCTATCGCACGATCTAAGACAAAAAAAAGGGTCACTGATTCCTAAATGCCCCACAGCCTCCTGTTTATAAGTGTGGCCGGCTTCACACCATAAACAAGACTCTGCCGGACACGGCTTGTAGACAATCCGAGGACGACCGCTCGATACCACTTTTGTCACGACCCAACCCCGTAGGCGCGACTAGTGCCCGAGTTGGGCACCCATACACACCCGTTAATCGAAGTAGCATACGAATAGCCTTACACATATACAAATAACATATACATACGAGAAAAATGGGAGTCACCCGTCGCCCCAAATGTACAAACACATACATATCGCTATCGCAATATCACACATAAGCCGATAAGGCTATCAAAGTGCGGGGGGACGTCCAAATCACAAACCACACGGACACAACCGCGGTGAATACCCATAACCCACACATATGTCTACGGACCTCTAAGAATCATAACAAAATCATATGACGGGACGGGGCCCCGCCGTACCCGTGAATAAACATATATACACATATGCATTAAGAATCGTACCAATCAAAACATAGGCTCCGAACAAGGGAGCGCTCCAAGTCAGTTGAACGGAATCCTAAGGCTGGTGGATCATCCAAATAAGTATTTGTACAACGCGGGCATGAAACGCAGCCCCCGAAGAAAGGGGGTCGATGCGAATATGTACCGAGTATGCAAAACATGAAATATAGTGAACAAGATCATAATCGGTAAAAGAGATACAAAAGTAAATGCAATATTCAAAATATCAAAATGCTTACTCATAAAAATACAAATCATGCATGGGGCTCTTAGAATATGGTCGCCCGCCCGTCGTGGCGCCACGCCACATCATACTCCGAGAAGATTTCATATCTCCGACACCCGACATATCATATCACATCATAACGCCGTAACACCCCATAACACCAAATATACACGGTGCCGGCCCTCTAGCAAGGGCTCGGCGTACCGGACACATCATACTCCGAATATATCAAAGTGCGCACGAAACATAATCGGCCCGGACTCGGTGAAGGATATAGTAACCATATGCACGAGCGAGTCGTGGGAGACTATGCAATTTAAAAACATTTTTCAAAAACTCATAAAATAGTCAAAGTGAATTATCATTTAAAACCAAGAGGATAGTCAAATCAAGTTTCTTCCGAATGTCACTCGGGAACATATCAAATAGGAACTTTAGGACTCGTAGATACGTATTAAACCATATGAAATAACTTATGGAAATCGGGGGCATAATCGTCATCACAAACTTGATAGAGAAGTAAGTAATCGACGCTCGAGGGTTAAGACGATAGTCACGCTAACTCTCTTCAAAAGTCGTTAACATTACACAAAGGAAAGTCTCGGGGCCCACGGACGAGTAACAAACCGATCCGGTCCATCTATGAAAGTTGGAGACCTTATTCATTATAGAATCTCCTATGAACGTTTCGAAGCGATCCGAGCTCGTCTATGAAAGTTACGGTTGTTCGTAGTTACGGAATCCTTTAAAAGAACATTCTTTTTTTTTTTTTTTGCATTTGAAATCCAACCATACGAAAGACTTTAAAAACCATAATTTGACTACATTAAAAATGTTAACATCGGAGGTGAATAAGAATCGTATACGGGCTCGGATCTTAAGAATGGAGTTACCCGAGACTCGTATCATAGCCTAATTACGACTAAGACATGCCAAAAGAAAGAAAGGTTAGGCTTTACATACCTCGTCTGCTCTCGAAGCTAATCCAAACTTACGTCACGACTTCCCAAGATCTACAATACGTCATTAAATACCAACATTAACTAAAGGCATTTAGACATTCAATTCCAAACTAGCACTTAATTCTACAGAAATTTGGGCAGCATTTCCCCTGTAAATGCAACAACCCCGAGAATTCAACTCGGCCAAATTCATCAACAACAATGCCAACAACCAAACTAGCAACATCAACAAGTGATTCAAAACTCATTCTAACATTAGTAACTCTTTTCTATATACTTCGACGTCATTTCATTTACATTTAAATCACCACATACAATTAAGCCAACTCCAATGCTCATACATTCAAATACCAATCCGAAACCATTCAAACAAAATTCAAGAACATTTCAAACAATCCACACAATATTCAAACGGCCCAACCAATGTGCAAAGCCACCCGAAACCTTCCAATTCCCATAGGGACAACAACAACACATTTCTTTCTTCCAAATTCATAAACTACATCAATAATCCGCATGTTAACAACATCATTTTCATCAATTCAAGAAACTACATTAAATTCACATTAGCTTCTAAAACAGCCCATATACGTTTTCCACTTCAACTTACATCATTAAGCTTTCATTATCATCATATAATCCACAACAACAACAACCAAAACACTAAATAAAATTAGTTCATCATATTCTACAAAATAGCCCACTACACGGCTCAACTTCAACACGCAACATATCATGATTTTGCATCCATTTTTACACACTACAACACATTCAAAACATCCATAACACAGCTAATTCCAACCATTTAACCCACATAAAATAGCCCCTTAATCCATAAATCTCAACAAAATAACAAACTAGTTTATAACGCTATTTTCTCCGTTCTAATCCGTTAAAACTCTAATTAAACTTGTTAACAATGAAAAAGGGACCTTAGTCTTACCTTAAGTATGCAGCCAGCACGTTACCCTCTTCTTCTTGGCTGATTTTTAGCCCAAATTGAAGGCAACGCAACGTACAACACTTTTCTCTTCATGAGCCTCGCGATTCGGGGCTTAGATTGTGGTCAAAATTTAGTTTCTCTCTCTACCTCTCCTCTCTCTCTCTCCATCTCTGAAAATTCTGGATGTTTTGGTCTGAAAAATAAAGGAGAAAGCTGAAAATTTCACTTAAATAGCATGGGTATTGGGCCTGACCCGACTTGGAATCGGGTTAGGCCGAATCCACTGTTCAACTCGACCTTTCTGTCTTAAAACGTCCATATCTCCTTATCCCGATGTCACCTGTGAACCCACGACCTATGGTTTGAAATCTATTTCAATTATCTACAACTTTCATTTTGGGATTTTTCCCAAATTCCAAACTCATAATACCGTTTTGGCCCCTCGAAGTCAGATCACCCGAAGACGTTTTCTTAAATCGTCCCTTTGGAGGGCTTACACTCATTTTTAGCTTATGGGTCCTTCTTAGAACTTGCTCAACTTCACATGTACTACTCATATATCTCTTCATATGTCCTTTATAAAATCCCAACATGTGGGTCCCACCTTAACACAAAGCCACTTTGGCCTTTTCATGAAATTTTTATTTCAACTTCTAGCCCCTAATTTCCCTTAATATTCCATATCAATAAAATTCATAAACAACTTATACATTACACCTAATCAAAAAATAGCCTTGTCCTTAACTTGTCGCAACAAACTTAAAATATTCCAACGTACAAAATACGGGATATAACATCCTCCCCCGCTTTAGAACATTCGTCCTCGAATGTTAAACCGATCTTACAGTGGTCTTATAAGCAATTTGGGGAGTCTCTTTCATGGCGCCACATACGGTTCATTAATCGAACTAACCAATTTAGGAATTTGAATTACCCGTTGGCATAGGAAATAAGTAGAGATACTTATTCTTCATCTCTCTTCGGCTTCCCGGTCATTTCCTCCTCGCTATTGTTTCGCCACAATATCTTAATAAAAGCTATAGGCTCGCTCCTCGTAGGATAAATCCTCCGTCACTTGGATATCATTTATGGGAAATACTCTAGAAGAATCACCTATATATTTGCGAAGCATTGACCCGTGAAAGACCGGCGCACCGCCGCCAAATCGCCGGTAGGTCTAACTCGTAGCGGCACCGGCCTATCTTACGGATGACCCAATAAAGCCAATGTACCTCAGACTGAGCTTCCCCTTCTTGCCAAATTTCACAACACCCTTCAAGGGTGACACTTCCAAAGATACCCGATCGTCGACCTGAAACTCTAGGTGTCGACGTCGACTATCTACATATGATTTCGTCAACTCGAGTCGCTAATAACCGCTCCCGAATGAGTTTCACTTTGTCAACTCTTTGCTGACTCATATCTGGCCCAATTAACTTAGTTTCGCCAACATCGAACCAAAGAATCGATAACACCGCACTTCCTGCCATACAGAGCCTTATACGGCTATCTGGATGCGAGAATAGCAGCTATTATTATAGGCAAACTCCATAAGTGGCAGATGATCATCCTAGTTGTCTCTGAAATCAAGAACACAGGCCTGCACATATCCCTTAGCGTCTGAATAGTACGCTCGGTCTGGTTCGTCGATGCCGAGGTGAAATGCCGTGCTAAGACTCACTTGCGGCTCAATGGTCAACGTCATCCTTACATCCTTGTCACCATTTTTCTCCAGTCTATGTCTATCCTTCTTTTTTGCGCAAGAAGACTTTTATAATGCCTCTATGTCCTTCGGAAAATACTACTCCTACATAAACCCTTTTCCATTTCCAAATCATGTTCTGTTCATCCCTATTGTTCCTATCATACCAGTCATTCCCTAGCACTCATTCTATCTCGTTGCTCATCTTCCTATGGCTTGGTCTCTCGCAGGTCCGTCACTGATATTATTCGTGTTCTTGGCTATACATGTCATAATCTATTACTGCACTGTTGTCTCGCCTGCTTTTCTTTTCATCTCTTTTTTTTTGTCAACTGCTCACCTTTATACATTTAGTCTTATGGATCACATCATATCTTTTAATCACTTTCTTGCTAGGATTTTGCTCATTTTCATAACAATCCTTATTATATTCACATGATATTCTGTTCGTAATCGATCTTATAGCGTAACACTTCTTAACCTTTTATCCTTTCTGGTCAATCTTATCCCTAATATCTTGCAAGTTGTCTCATCGATACATTCATATCCATCACAATTCTTTTTCCTCTGTATTCTTGTCTTAACCATATTATTATAGCCTTATCCTTAACTTGTCGCAACTAACTTAAAATATTCCAACGTACAAAATACGGGATATAACACTAATTATCCTCAATGTACGCTGCATCTGCCGAATAAACTCCTGCGGATCCTCCGCGGGCTTTGACCCGTAGAACTCTGGGGGATTACAAGTCAAGAAATCACGGGCCCTCAAACTATTATGTTTGTCCGCATAGTCACCTCCTAATCCGTTCCTGCGAGCCTGCCCTGACACCAATCTGGTCAGCAACTGGACTGCATCTCTCATGGCCCTATCCTCCGCCCCTGGCTGAGGAGCTGGAGGCTCGGGCACGAAACCCGGGAGCCGGTGGTGGAGCCGCCCGATCCGGGCACGGCTGGCTCGCTCTATGCTCCTCCGGTAGTGACGGTGTAGCGCAGCTCGCCGACGGAGCACGGCCCCGGGTGCTCGGCCGGGCACGGGCCCTAGTAACTCTCTCGGCCCAGGTCGGTCTCTCTAGCCACCGATTTGCCCATTTCCGGGCGGTGTCGCTTTCTTTGGAGGCATCACTGTAAACATAGTAATCTGTTAGGAAGGAATCATCCTGATAATACAGCTCCATCGCACGATCTAGAGTAAGAAGCAAAAATAACATCCTAAATATCCTGTAGCTTCCTGTTTATAGATGTGGTGCACAACACACCGATAAACAAGATTCTACTAGACACGGTCTGTAGACACTCCGAGGATGAACTGCTCTGATACCACTTTTGTCACGACCCAACCCCGTAGGCCGTGACTAGTACCCGAGCTGGACACTCGTACACACCTGTTAACTATAATCATCCACAACTAGCATAATAAATAACTTATTAATAAAAAGGCAAGACGTCGTCTCAAAACTGTCGCATTATATAGACGTATCATAGTAACCCGTCTCGGGAGTTACAACTTTCAACAGACATCATAGTACATAAGCCGGCAAGGCTATCATAATATAAGGGAACATCCCCGCCATACACGAGCCGACAAGGCTATCATAACACACGACTCCCAAAACATATATGTTTATATCTACGCAAGCCGATAAGGCTACCACTACACACAACATTCCAAAAAATATATGTATATGCAAGCCGACAAGGCTGCCACTACGAATGAGAGCGTCCCAAACATAAGTCATACAGACAGAACTGAACTGTAACTATATACAAACCCACACATATGTCTACAGACCTCTAAGAGTAACAACAGTATCATATGAGGGGACGGGGCCCGTCGTACCCCCCCGGATAGACACATATATATACAACAAGGATCGTACCAAAAAGCTAGGCTCGGAACAAGGGAGCACTCCAAGATAGGCCGAATGGATATCCTAAGTCATGGATCACCAAAACGAGCGTCCGTACCTGCGGGCATGAAACGCAGTTCCCCCAAAGAAAGGGGGTCGCATACGGAATATGTACTGAGCATGTAAAGCATGAAATACAGTAAACAGGATCATACTGAAATAAGGAGTATAGAAAACTTGTACAATAACCAGAAAACCACAAGGCTTACCTTTGAGCATAAATCATACGTGTCAATATCATACCCAGCCCGTTATAGGACTTAATGACATAACTAGATAATCATCCTGTACATATGCATATATAACGTGTCCCGGCCCTCTAGTGAGGGACTCGGTAAATAAAATCATCATATACATGTACATATAACGTGTCCCGACCCTATAGTGAGGGACTCGGTGAATAAAGTCATCATATGCCATCTTGGCCGCCATCCCCGTATCATCATATCATCATGTCATCATATCATCATATACATATATATATAACGTGTCCCGGCCCTCTAGTGAGGGACTCGGTGAATAATGCAGTGGATCTGTGTACGAAAATATGTCCTGGCCCGGGACTCAGTGAAAGATGTAACGGTATGCACGAGCAGAGTAGAAAGTAACCATATGCACCCAAATCATCTTTTGAGACTCAATAGATAAGTAGACTAATTAATTCTCGAGTGTTAGGATGATAACCATATTAAGTTCTCTCTAAATGTCATTACGATCTATATAAAGGAAAGTCTCAGGGATCATAGACATGTATCAAATCAATACGAGACAGCTTATGAAAGTTAAGGATATTATTCATTATAGGATCCTTTAGGAATAGGAACTTTTATGCATCATTTACTATTCAATCATATAAAAGACTTGAGGGCAATAGCTCGACTATATTAAGAATTTTAATATCAAGAAGTGAATAAGAATCATAAACATGCTCGGAACTTATGAATAGAGTTACCCCAAAGCTCATATCGTATCTTACTTACATCTAAGACATGCCAAAAGAAAGAAGGGATAGGCTTTACATACCTTTAGCGTTTACTCGCAACACAACCCGTATATGCTGCCCAATAGTACTTTAACCTATATTAAGATATCAAGGACTACGATTAGGCTACGAGGGAATTCAAAACGTATTCTAACGTTAGTAACTCCTTTCTAAATAATTTGACGACATCTCCTTTACATTCAAATCAACCACATACAGTCAAGCCAACACCAATGATCACATGTTCAAGTGCTAGCCCGAGACCATTCAAACAAGACTCGAGGACACTTCGGACAACCCGCACAATATTCAAAACAGCCCGACCAACATACCATACAACCCGCAATCTTCCAAACTCAACAAGAACAACAACAACACATTCTTTTCTTCCAATTTCACAAATCCTACCAACAACCACATTTTTAGCAACATCATTTATATAAATGAAAGAAACTATATTAACATCATATTAGCTTCTACAACAGCCCACAAACAATTACAACTCCAACTTGAACCATTAAACCTTCATTCTCACCATAAAATCCATAACAACAACAACCAAAATATCAAGTAAATCAATTCACCAATTTCTACTAAAACAGCCCCTACACGGCTTGGATAGCTTTCCAACATCAACATACACAATTTTTATACATATCTACACATTGCAACATGCTCAAATCACCCTTAACATAAACAAAAGAAAGTTAAACCTTACCTTAAACACTTGACTTCTCAACTTGACTAGAATTTGTGCCTTGAATTAATACTTGTTCTTGCTACTCCAATGACTACTCCACGTTGTTATACACCCTTTAAAGAGTTGAAATGCTTGAAGAAAATATTTTTTTGATCAACACCAAGAACTTCAATCTCGGCCAGCCATGGCCGAGAGTCTCTCTCTATCTCTTAGTTTTCTTAGGTTTGTAAGTGAAGAATGAATTGGATAGTTGATGAATGAATCATCAATTTACTATATATATAGGAAGTCCATGGGTTAGACATGTGTCCCACCCAATGTTTGAGCCAATTACACTTGGCCATGTCACGGGTGGGGCCCACCCGACCAATTAATGAAGTGATTAAATTTTTTAATCCCACTTAATAATCTAATCATGGTTAATTAATCCCTAATCTCCATTAATATTTCTATACCAAATAAAATTTATAAGCAACTTGTGCATTAAAATAAAATCGGAGGTTAAGAGTCTCTACCTCGGATTCCAAAATAGTCTTGTTCTTAACTTGTCGCGATTAGCTTTAGAATATCCCAATGTTTAAAAATACGTTATATAACACTAAGTACATTCTTCGTACTGACGTCCTTTTGTTTGTGGACGTTGCGTCATGCCCGCAGGGGCCAGGAGACTTAATCCATAGCTATATTTCTCGGGGACTACATAGCGGAGTCAAGCCACGACCCAACCGAGGGCCGCGACGGCACCGTGCTATCCCACCTCGAGCACCTCTTAACATACTTATACATCACATCTAGGTGAGCCACATAGTTATATCATGCTCTTCATTCACCATCATTCTAATCTCATTGGGCAACAACATATCTATATCATCATTAGTAATTATGCCCATACAAATATACATAAGCCGACAAGGCTATCAAAGTAATATCCCAAAATATAGGCCGACAAGGCCAAACATATCTAACCATATACACATGTCTACGAGCCTCTAAGAAGGGTATGTCATATCATAACATATGGGCGGGACAGGACCCCGCCGTGCCCATAAATATATAGATGAAAGAATCTATACCAAAAGCTGTAGCTCCGAATGAAATAGAGCTCCTCTATGTAGTCCTGAGAAATCTAGCTATGGATCAAGTCTGTCTCCCTGGCCACCTGCCGGCATGACGCAGCGTCCACAAACAAAAGGACGTCAGTACGAAGAATGTACCGAGTATGTAAAGCATGATCAATATCAACATGAAAACATAATAGACAACATAATGAGATAACATAGGATGGGAGAAAATAGCATCATCGTCATAGCACTCACTTGCTTTGCATAGGGATGTTCCATTTCTATTGCGTATTCGTGTACATACATCCATATCCGTACTCATTTACCTTTCGTATCCATTTTTCGTATTCATAATCGTATTTCCTTTCATACTTATGCTCATATCATATACATTGCATATACATAGCCCTTACTTGGCATTTACATATTCGTACTCATAATGAGGTCATATACATAGCATTTATATAGCATACCCGACCACAAAGGTTCGGTGTTTCTCATACCTGGCTCTATCAAGGCTCAGTGTCATACATACCTGGCCCTACCAAGGTTCAGTGTTATACATACCTGGCCCTACCAAGGCTCAGTGTTATACATACCTGACCCTACCAAGGCCCAAAGGTTATCCTTACCCAATTGCAGTGGTGCGTGCGCATCGTCATATATAGATATACACATACACAAATTCATTATATTCTACCCGGCCATATGAGCTCGGGGTTCACAATAGCCTCTCATGGGCACACATACATATACGCTCATATCTATCTTTAGCCTTTTTACTTTCGTCATTCATTACATTCTATCCTCAGAGTATTACTCGTCGTATAAGGAACTTTAGTACAATCGTATCATTTGAGCATCATAAGCTTAATAGCTTCTAAAGATAGGATCATTGGAGATCATCGTAGGCTCATAGAAGGATAAATATTTGGCCAAAGAACCATGCCTTATGAAAGAAGGGTTAGCCTTACATACCTTTTCATGCAACTATTCTACCACTTGTACGTTCTTCTTCAAGGCTCACGTTCTACCTTCATTGAAGTTATACTAATCATTAGAGAATGGATAGCTTAGCATTCATGACTAATTCTAGAGAAAATCGGACAGCATCTCCTTTATTTATACGACTTTCTCTACATCATATATCAACTCCCAAACATCAATAATAACATTCACGATATCATCACAATAGTCTTTATTCAACTACACTATCCTTACTTCACGATTCACTTCAATTCACCTATAACCATAGACATATCTCGACAATACGTTTATTCACATACAATGTCGATTTCCATACTCTCAATATCATTTATAACATGATCATATGCATAACGTATCAAGAATCATAACTCATTCCAACCATCTATTCAAAAGTGGCACTATTGCACATTCATGACCCATTTCTTATATTCTTTTGAAATCCAAGTGTTTCAACTTCCAAATTCTTTAAACAACATGGAAACATCATAAAACTTACCTTAGAAGGTGTAGGAATGAACCTCGGGTGCAAATACCTCACTTGAGCAAAACTCTAGTTTTTTCTTCACTTGGATTCTTGCTTTGGATGAACTTTAATGGGTTTCTTATACTTGATTCACTTGGTTTGATGAAGTTGAACACTAATTCTCTTGAAAACTTATGGGAGAAATGTGGAAAGATGTTTTAGAGAGAAGGGGAGTGAAAGATGAAATGAAATAAATGAAACTTGGATCCTTTATTAAATACACAAATCTGTCCCGACCAGAATATACGGACCAACATACGGTCCGTATAATTTTCACGGGCCGTATGTCTGGACCGTATGTTTGGTCCAGAAAGGTATGCCATTCTGGGCTGAACCTACGGCTGGACATACGGTCCGTATATTTTATACGGCCAGTATGTCTGGCCGTATAATGTCCAGTGGTTCCGATCTTGGTCTTGTCGACTCGTTTGATCTCCAATCCTTATGGAATGTTATATCCCATATTTTGTACGTCGGGATATTCCGAGCTAATTGTGGAAAGTTAAGGACAAGAGTACTGTCCGGTTTTGTGTTAATTCACAAGCGGTTTGTAAGTATTATTGGCAAGGAGTATTAAGGAAAATTTGGGGTTGAAAGTGAAAATTTGGAAACTTAAATTTCATGAAATTAAAGGTCATGTGGCCATGCACATGACTAGTGGGCCATGGACCACTTGGATGTATAACATAATCTTATAAAAGATGATTAATTAATCATCTTCATCATATGATCATCCTAGAAATTTCATGAAACATGGAGAAAGAGAGAGAGAGCCTATTCGGCCATGGCTTGGCCGAATATGGTTCCCAATTTTTCATCAAGAAAGAAATAATTTCTTCTAGTTTTCATACCAATTGGAAGGTCCTCGTCAATGTGGAGGGGTTGTTAGAGCAAGAAATACATCCGTTTGTGCAATTGGTAAGCCTAACCGAGAGGAAAAGTTGAAGAGGAAAGGTGAGGTTTAATCGTCTTTATGTGTTTATGGATGATTGGTACATGTTGTGATATGTAGAAATGAAGGAAACCATGAAATTATGTTTGTGGAAGGTTGGCCGTGTGTGTGTGTGTATGGTGTAGCAGTAGTGAACTAATGTTATTTAGTATTTTAGTTGTTGTTGTTATGGAATATGTGATGTAGAAATGAATGAAATTCATGAAAGTCAGTAGGTTGAGGCTTGGCCGTGTGTATGTGACATTATGTAGGAGCGAAGAACTAATTTTATTTAGTATGTTTGAGATGTTGTGTTGCGGATTCTATGATGAAAATGAAAGTTTAAGGGGTCAAATTGAAGTTACAATTGCGTGTGGGCTGTTTTGGAAGCTAATATGAATCAAATATGCTTCCTTGTGTTTATGGTAATAATGTTGTTAATGTGTGGATTATTGGTGTCGTTGATGAATTTAAAAGAAAGAAATGTGTTGTTGTCGTCCCTATGGAAATTGGAGGGTTCGGGTTCCATAGTACCTTGGATGGATTGTTTCGAATAATGTGCGAATTGTTTGAAGCGTTCGTGAAACTTGTTTAAGTGGTCTCGGATTAGTATTTGAATATGCGAGCATTGGTGTTGACTTGAATGTAGGAAGTTGAATGGAATGAAAATGGAATGTTGTCAAGTTATGTAGAAAAGAGTTATTAATGTTAGAATGCGTTTGAAATTGCTTATTGATATTGTTGATATGATTGATGGTATTGTTGCTGAATATTTGGCCGAGTTGAATTCTCGGGGCGTTGGATTTATAGGGGACATGCTGCCCAAATTTCTGTAGATAAAGTGATGGCTTTGAAATTGAATCCTTAAGCGTCTACGACTAATGTTCGATGCTTAACGACGTTGTTGTAGGTCTCGAGAAGTCAAGACTTAAATTTGGATTAGCGTAGGAAGCGGACGAGGTATGTAAAGCTCAACTTTTCTTTCTTTGGCATGTCTTAGTCGAAAGTAAGTTGTGACACGAGTCCCGAGGTAACTCTATTCTTGCGATCCGAGCATGTCTATGGTTTTTATTTGTTTTCCCCCGACATTCGTATTCTTAATGTAGTCGAATTATGGTTCCTTTGTCTTTTGTATGACTAAATTCCAAAAGTCGCATAAAAGTTTTGCTTTCAAAAGAGTTTTGTTCTTAAATGATTCAGTAACTACGAACGGTCGAAACTTTCACCGAAAAGCCCGGATCGCTTCGATATTCGTATGAGATTCCATGATAGGTAAGGCACAGAATTTTTGCGAGCGGGCTCGGATTGACTGGATATGTGCTTGCGATCCCTTAAATTTATTTTAATGCAGCTTTAATGATAAAATATTTAGAACGGATTTGATACGATCCTTTTTTTTTAAAAGAACTTAACATGATTATCGCTTTAGCTCTCGAGCGTCGACTACTTGCTTATCCATTGAGTCTGTTATGATGATTTATGTGCATATGGTTTCTCACTACTCCTCGCTCGTGCGAAGCTCAATATGTCTTTCACTGAGACCCCGGCCAGGACACGCATTCGTGCACATTCCACTGCATTATTCACCGAGTCCCTCACTAGAGGGCCGGGACACGCTATATATATATATATATATATATATATATATATATATATGGATATGATGATGGGGATGGAGGCCAGGATGGCATACCGAGTCCCTTGCTAGCGGGGCCGGGACACGCTATTCACCGAGTTCCTCACTAGAGGGCCGGGTACGGTATATATATATATGTATATATGCATGCATACATGATGATGATATGATTTTACTTACCGAGTCCCTCACTAGAGGGCCGGGACACGCTATATGTACATGCTTATGATGATTTTATCTATCGATTCCCTCATTAGAGGGCCGGGACACGCTATATGTATACATGATGGTTTTATGATATTGACAGGCGTGATAAATGTTTTCAAAGGCAAGTTATGGTTTCCGGCTTTTTATACTTGTTTCTAAAATCCCTATTCCGATTATGATTCTGTTTAATGTGTTTCCTGCTTTACATACTCAGTACATATTTCGTACTGACCCCCTTTCTTCGGGGGCTGCGTTTCATGCCGCGCAGGTACACCCAGATGAGCTGAAGATATTAATAGAAGACATTCCAAATGGGATTGGCGAGCTCCATTTTCTCCTGAGTGCTTCCGAGTCGGACATCATGTTATGGTATGCGGAGTTCGTTAGAGACTTTGCAGACGATTAAGGTCGTGGGTATAAGTTGTCGGTTATGTAGTACTATGTAAGCCGATGTGTTATTACGCATTGTATTATAAGTTCTATATGTTTCTATATGTTACAGATTTTCTTTGATTCGAGGAAGGTAGGAAGCATATTATTCTCCGAAAAACTTTCATTATGTATTTGTGTCATGATTTGAAAGCCAGCGTGATTATGAGTATTATGTGAGTCAGCGGGTTTGCTCGGCCCTAAATAAGGGTCGGGTGCCCATCACGCCCTAACAAAAATTAGGGTGTGACAAATTGGTATCAGAGCGGTTCGTCCTAGGGGTTTTCTGCAAAGTCGTATCCGGTAGAGTCCTGTTTATGGTGTGAAGCGCGCCACATTTATAAACAGGAGGCTACGGGGCATCTAGTGTCACGACCCAACCTCGTAGGCCGTGACTAGTGCCCGAGCTGGGCACTCATACGCGCTCACTAACCAAATTCGGCATACAGACGACTCGTACATAACCGCACGTACGTGTCTCCAAACTGACGCATTCAAATATACATACTGCACAGAGGCTGGCAAAGCTATCATAATATACATAGCGTAGCAAAGCATACATACACGCAGCCGACAAGGCTGCTACGGCGGATGGGCCACCCAAACAGAACTCACATAACGCATCCGAACAAAACTGTACACAACCCACATCTATGTCGACAGACCTCTAATACACAACCACAGAATCAGATGACGGGACAGGGCCCCGCCGTACCCTGAATAAACATAATCATATACATCAGAAGAGTATATACCCAAAATATTGGCTCCGAACAAAGGGAGCACTGCGAATGCGACGAACGGGAATCCTACGCCGGTGGATCACCAAAACGCGTATATGTACTGCGGGCATGAAACGCGACCCGAAGAAAGGGGGTCGTACGGAATATGTACCGAGTATGCAAAGGGGAAGTACGTAAACAAAGTCATAAATCAAGTAAGGCATACAGAGCGGGAGCATAACAACCCAAATACCAAAGTACTTATATCCGAAATACAAATCATACATAAGCCATGCAGAAAACAAACACATCCATCAGAGTGTCCAAAATGCTTAACTTTATTTTGAAAAACATTTCTGTCTCACATATACAGAAAATAGAACATATTATATAACCGACGTTAACCGAATGCCGAGGAACGTACGGCCCGATCCATAAATAAAATAATAGTGCCGAGGAACGTGCGGCCCGATCCATATATCATATAATAATGCCGAGGAACGTACGGCCCGATCCATATATAAAATAATAATGCCGAGGAACGTACGGCCCGATCCATAAATAAAATAATAATAATATATCACATCACACAATCATATATCATATCGTATCAGATTATCATATCATCAAATCATCACATATCACATACGGTCCGCAATGGGACCCGGCGGGCGGAACGTGGTCGCCACTCCATCTGGGCGCCACAACACATCATACTTCGGAAGTTTTATATCTCCGTATCTCCGTCACACATCACAAATCAGAATCACATCATACTTCGGAATATAACATAGTGCGCACGAACACAACCGACCCGGATCCGAAAGATGTAACAACAGAACGCACGAGCAGAATCGTAAGTAGCCATATGCATACAAATCTTTATTACAAACTCACAGAATAACCAAAGCGAACTATTATTTCAACCAAGACAATAGTCAAATCAAATTTCCTCCGAATATTACTCGGGAACATATCAAACCGAATCTCAGTAACCATGGTCACGTATCAAAATCATATGCATAAAATCCTCATTTCAGAATTAACAGATAAGTACATAATCATACTCGGGGGGTCGGAAAAATAGTCATATTGAATCTTTTCAAAAATTATTAGAATTATACAGAAGAAGATCGCGGGACCCACGGACGAGCGTCAACCCAATTCGGGCCCGCCTACGAAAATCATAGTTATCATATATTATCAAATCGTCATTACAAACAACAAAAAAAAAACAAGTAAACTGATCTTACTTGAAATCGGAATAATAACCAAATCAAATTCTTTCAAGAGTCGTCAGGATTACAAAAAGAAGAGTCGCGGGACCCACGGACGGGCGTTGACCCGAGCCGGGCCCGCCTATGGAAAACATACTCATCAAACATCATACAATCATCTACGAGCATATCGAGGCAATCCGAGCCTTTCTGTGAAAGATACGAGCGTTCGTAGTTACGGAACTTTTAAAAGCCAAACTTTTTGTGCAAAAGTTGAAAATCAAATATTTCAAAGGCATAAAGGCCAATATTTCATCATACCAACATACGAATTTCCAAGAAACGAATAGGAGTCATAAACATGCTCGGATTGCGAGAATATAATTTTCTCGAGGCTCGTGTCATAGCCTATTTGTAACTAAGGCATGCCAAAGAAGAAAGAATGGAGCTTTACATACCTCGTTCGCACTCAACGCTAGCTCAAACTCAAGATAAATCCGACCTACGTCTCGGACTGCCCAAGGTCTACAAACAAGTCATAATATGCCAAACATTAGCTAGAGACATTTGGGCATTTAATTCCAATTTAGCCCTTAATTCTACAGAAATTTGGGCAGCATTTCCCCTGTAATTAGGCCAACCCTGAGAATTTAACTCGGCCAAATCAATCAACAACAACAACAACAACCAACCTAGCAACATCAAAAACCAATCCGGAAGGCAATACAACAATAATAACTCTCCTTTTCATCATTCAACAACATTCATAAATTCAAATCAACGAAACTTACCTTCAAGCCAACATCGATGCTTATACATTCCAATACTAACCCGAACCCATACAAACAATATTTAAAGACATTCAAAGCAATTCATATAACATTTCCAACAATCCAACAATTTCTCCAATTCACCCGAAATCAGTCACCAAACCCGAGAACCTCACTTTAATACATTCCTCATTTTCAAATCATGATTTGCATCCACAATTCACATTCTAACAATGCTATTCTCATTAATATACAAATTACATTAAATGCACAATAACCTCCAAATCAGTCCGCAACAATTACAACATCAATTTGAGTCATTAAACATTCATTTCCAACATAGAATTCATAACGACGATGACTAAAACGTTAAGCGATATTAATTCATTTCTTGCTACATAAATGGCCTACATTCGGCCAACACCTCCCACCAACATATAAAGATGATTCTCATTCCTTTCTCCACTCTACAACAATCACAACATGCTAACAAGACTTTAATTCATTGCTTCAATACCACACAACACACACACCTCACACGGCTATGCACTACACACACAACCAAAATTCCAACTTACTATATTTCATGATATTCATCCATTTTAACATACTACAACATGCATACAACCTTTATAACATACAAAACATAATCAAATCTTACCTTTCTTCTTCCAACTTCACAATAGGCTAGGTTTCCAAGGATGAAAACTAGCGGGTTGATCGCTCCAAAAACACTTTCACGCTACTTAGGGACCTCAAAATAGTGGGTTTGTACCAAAGAAATAATTTTGGGATGGCTAAATCTTGGTCCTATTTTTCTGTCCATTTGGTCGAATGGTATGGTGTTGTTCTTCAACTTTCTCCTCTTTTTTTTTCTAAGTGTAGAATGCATATAGATGACTTAGAAGTCATCTTTTAAGCTCCCTCAAGAATAATACAAGTGTCCTTGGCCCACACAAGTGTTGGACCAATTAAAATTGTCCACAAATTGTGTGGGCCCAACCCCACACCACACGGCCAAGCAAGCAAAATATGCATGATTTTCAACTTCCATTTATTCCATTTTTTGTCTCAAATTTTCGTAATTGTTCCATACCAACAAATTCATGAACAACTTATGTCTCAAAATAAAATCGAAGGTCAAAAGTCCCAACTTTGCATCCCGGAATGGTTTGGTCCCTAACTTATCATAGTTAAACCAAATTGCCCCGTTGTACAAAAATACGGGACATAACATCCTCCCCCCCTTTAGAACATTCGTCCTCGAATGTTAGATTAACCTTACGGGATCTTATAAGCGCTCGGGGGAGTTTCTTTTACAATTATCGCAAACAAGCATACATCAATCAACATAAACAATTAAACAGTCTAGATTACCTGTACCTGCGTCTGGTGGCGCCTCCTGATCCTGTCCACGGGTCAACGCATATAGGCGGTTCGATGAACTGCCAGAACTGGAGGCTCCGCCACAACCTCCCCCATGGCCTGCTGGAGTCGGCGTGCCTCGCCCCATCGGGCGCATAGCTACGGAAGGAGAAGACGAACCCGGTGCGAGGCCGACCCGCACCGGGCCGCACCACCTGGACCGCCCCTGTATGGACACTCTCGTATACGGTGACCCCCCCCGGCCGCCACAAGTAAACAAGCACCGTGGCGCGGCAACACTCTCCCGGATGTCGTCCCCCACAAATAAGAACACCGAGGTATGGGTGGCCTCCACTGACCGAACCTCGGTCCACCTGTGGGCCCGAAGCCCTGGAGCTCTGACCCGCTCCCGAATATCCTCGCACCATCCGGCCTCCTATCGCGGAACTCCGTGGGGGTATACCCACGCCGGGCCGGGGAGGACATTCCGTTCGCCGCCGCCGAGGTCGGCTCGCCTCGAAAATCCCCGTATCACCTGCATGATCAGCCCCTTCGGGTCGGCCCCCGTCATCAACCCTATCGTCGACGCCCCCCGCGTCGTCCCTCCATGCCCCGGGTACGGGCCTATAAACGGGCAATATCCATGCCGGGTCCGGGCCGCCAACACCAAATGTACCGTCAACGGGCACCGGTTCAGCCCCACTATATATCGCGCATCCGGCCGCCATGTCGCAACATATGTAGGCGCACATCCGGCCGCCGAATCAAACTCTAAATCGTACCCCGGATCGGGCCTGCGCCCTCTCGCTTCAAGCAGTAAATCGTTCACCCTAGCTCGCCCTCACCTCCGAGGCGTGCAATGGGCTGGAAGGCGTCTCCGTAAACTCGCCCCATACGGCCGAGGGGCACCCTGGCCTCTGGACAGCATCCACGACTCATACCAATTAGCTGCTACATCGTGCAACCGGTACGACGCCATCTCAACCGACTCTGTCTCAGATGCACTAATCAATCGCAGGGTGCGCTGCATCTGTCGGACAAACTCATGAGGGTCCTCTGCGCGCTTTGACCCGAAGAACTCCGGTGGGCCACAAAGTAGAAAATCACGGGCCCTCTGACTGTCGCGCCTGTCTACGCGATCATCCCCTGCTCCATGTCTCTGGACCTGTCCTGCTACCAACCGAGTCAACAACTGAACTGCCTCTCGCAGGGTCCCATCATCCGCCCCTGGCTGGGGGGCTGGAGGTGCAGGTGCTCGAACCTCGGGAGCTGGCGGTGGAGCCGCCCCCAGACCTGCAGCTGTGGCTGCTCCAAATCCCTCTGATACTGGCAGGGTAGCAGAACTAGCCGTCGGAGGCACAATCTCCGGATCGATCTGGGCACGAGCCCTAGTAGTCATCCGGCTCCTGCCGGTCTCACCGCCGCGTGTAGACTTGCCCTTCGGGGGGCACCGTGGCCTTCCTCGGAGGCATCACCGAAATCATAACATTTCGTCGAAAAAGTCATCCCGATAACACAGCCTATCGCACGATCTAGGACCGTAAAGAAGGATAACACCCTAAATGTCCCGTAGCTTCTCGTTTATAGACGTGGTGCACAACACACCGATAAACAAGACTCTACTAGACACGGTCTGTAGACATTCCGAGGACGAACTGCTCTGATACCACTTCTGTCACGACCCAACCCCGTAGGCCGTGACTAGTGCCCGAGCTGGGCACTCATACGCGCTCACTAACCAAATTCGGCATACAGACGACTCGTACATAAATTAGTATCAGACGTGTCTCCAAACTGACTCATACAAATATACATACTGCACAGAGGCTGGCAAAGCTATCATAATATACATAGCGTAGCAAAGCATACATACACGCAGCCGACAAGGCTGCCACGGCGGATGGGCCGCCCAAACAGAACTCACATAACGGATCCGAACAAAACTGTACACAAACCACATCTATGTCTACAGACCTCTAATACAAAACCACAGAATCAGATGACGGGACAGGGCCCCGCCGTACCCTGAATAAACATAATCATATACATCAGAAGAGTATATACCCAAAATATTGGCTCCGAACAAAGGGAGCACTCGAATGACGGACGGGAATCCAACGCCGTGGATCACCAAAACGCGTATCCGTACCGCGGCACGAAACGCAACCCCCGAAGAAAGGGGGTCAGTACGGAATATGTACTGAGTATGCAAAGCAGGAAGTACAGAAACAAAGTCATAACCGAAGTAAGGCGTACAGAGCGGGAGCATAACAACCCAAATACCAAAGTACTTATATCCGAAATACAAATCATACATAAGCCATGCAGAAAACAAACACAACCATCAGAGTGTCCAAAATGCTTAGCTTTATTTTGAAAAACATTTCTATCTCACATATACGAAAAATAGAACATATTATATAAAATCGACGTTAACCGAATGCCGAGGAACGTACGGCCCGATCCATAAATAAAATAATAGTGCCGAGGAACGTACGGCCCGATCCATATATAAAATAATAATGCCGAGGAACGTACGGCCCGATCCATAAATAAAATAATAATAATAATAATATATCACATCACACCATCATATATCATATCGTATCAGATTATCATATCATCAAATCATCACATATCACATACATCCCGCAACGGGACCCGTAGGCGGAACGTGGTCACCACTCCATCTGGGCGCCACAACACATCATACTTCGAAAGTTTTATATCTCCGTATCTCCGTCACACATCACAAATCAGAATCACATCATACTTCGGAATATAACATAGTGCGCACGAACACAACCGACCCGAGATCCGGTGAAAAATGTAACAACAGAACGCACGAGCAGAATCGTAAGTAGCCATATGCATACAAATCTTTATTACAAACTCACAGAATAACCAAAGCGAACTATTATTTCAACCAAGACAATAGTCAAATCAAATTTCCTCCAAATATTACTCGGGAACATATCAAACCGAATCTCAGTAACCATGGTCACGTATCAAAATCATATACATCAAATCCTCATTTCAGAATTAACAGATAAGTACATAATCATACTCGGGGGGTCGAAAAAATAGTCACATTGAATCTTTTCAAAAATTATTAGAATTATACGTAAGAAGATCGCGGACCACGGACGAGCGTCAACCCAATTCGGGCCCGCCTACGAAAATCATAGTTATCATATATTATCAAATCGTCATTACAAACCAAAAAAAAATAAGTAAACTGATCTTACTTGAAATCGGAATAATAACCAAATCAAATTCTTTCAAGAGTCGTCATGATTACAAAAAGAAGAGTCGCGGGACCCACGGACGGGTGTTGACCCGAGCCAGGCCCGCCTATGGAAAACATACTCATCAAACATCATACAATCATCTACGAGCATATCGAGGCAATCCGAGCCTTTCTGTGAAAGATACGAGCGTTCGTAGTTACGGAACTTTTAAATGCCAAACTTTTTGTGCAAAAGTTGAAAATCAAATATTTCAAAGGCATAAAGGCCAATATTTCATCATACCAACATACGAATTTCCAAGAAACGAATAGGAGTCATAAACATGCTCGGATTGCGAGAATAGAATTTTCTCGAGGCTCGTGTCATAGCCTATTTGTAACTAAGGCATGCCAAAGAAGAAAGAATGGAGCTTTACATACCTCGTTCGCACTCAACGCTAGATCAAACTCAAGATAAATCCGACTTACGTCTTGGACTGCCCAAGGTCTACAAACAAGTCATAATATGCCAAACATTAGCTAGAGACATTTGGGCATTTAATTCCAATTTAGCCCTTAATTCTACAGAAATTTGGGCAGCATTTCCCCTGTAATTAGGCCAACCCCGAGAATTTAACTCGGCCAAATCAATCAACAACAACAACAACAACCAACCTAGCAACATCAAAAACCAATCCGGAAGGCAATACAACAATAATAACTCTCCTTTTCATCATTCAACAACATTCATAAATTCAATTCAACGGCTTACCTTCAAGCCAACATCGATGCTTATACATTCCAATACTAACCCGAACCCATACCAACAATATTTAAAGACATTCAAAGCAATTCATATAACATTTCCAACAATTTCTCCAATTCACCCGAAATCAGTCCCCAAACCCGAGAACCTCACTTTAATATATTCCTCATTTTCAAATCATGATTTGCATCCACAATTCACATTCTAACAATGCTATTATCATCAATATACAAATTACATTAAATGCACAATAACCTCCAAATCAGTCCGCAACAATTACAACATCAATTTGAGTCATTAAACATTCATTTCCAACATAGAATTCATAACGACGACGACTAAAACGTTAAGCGATATTAATTCATTTCTTGCTACATAAATGGCCTACATTCGGCCAACACCTCCCACCAACATATAAAGATGATTCTCATTCCTTTCTCCACTCTACAACAATCACAACATGCTAACAAGACTTTAATTCATTGCTTCAATACCACACAACACACACACCTCACACGGCTATGCACTACACACACAACCAAAATTACAACTTACTATATTTCATGATATTCATCCATTTTAACATACTACAACATGCATACAACCTTTATAACATACAAAACTTAATCCAATCTTACCTTTCTTCTTCCAACTTCACAATAGGCTAGGGTTTCCAAGGATGAAAACTAGCGGGTTGATCGCTCCAAAAACACTTTCACGCTACTTAGGGACCTCAAAATAGTGGGTTTGCATCAAAGAAATAATTTTGGCATGGCTAAATCTTGGTCCTATTTTTCTCTCCCTTTGGCCGAATGGTATGGTGTTGTTCTTCAACTTTCTCCTCTTTTTTTTTCTAAGTGTAGAATGCATATAGATGACTTAGAAGTCATCTTTTAAGCTCCCTCAAGAATAATACAAGTGTCCCTTGGCCCACACAAGTGTTGGACCAATTAAAATTGTCCACAAATTGTGTGGGCCAAACCCCACACCACACGGCCAAGCAAGCAAAATATGCATGATTTTCAACTTCCATTTATTCCATTTTTGGTCCCAACTTTTCCTAATTGTTCCATACCAACAAATTCATGAACAACTTATGTCTCAAAATAAAATCGAAGGTCAAAAGTCCCGACTTTGCATCCCGAAATGGTTTGGTCCCTAACTCATCATAGTTAAACCAAATTGTCCCGATGTACAAAAATACGGGACATAACATCTAGGATGGTTATTCTTCTTTGACATCTTAGATCGTGCCGTAGAGCCAAGTTATAGGAAATGAGATTCCTGACACTGACCTCTGACTTCAGCAGAGAAATGGCATCGACGGAAGAAAGCGACTAGCGACACTGGAAGCTACGAAGCACGCAGGTAAGCAAAGATATGAGAGAGATATGTCGGGTAAGATATCGAAGTACAATTGAAATACAAGTTGTGATCAAAAAGGGAAAGTAAACAAGAAAGTGTAACAGGTGCCGTTTGAGTTGGGAATATGAGGTACGTTCATTATTTTTGTACTGTTGATGACAATGGGAGCCCTGTGTGGCTGTGATATGATATGATATGCATATATATATATTGGCCCTGTGAGGCATTGTTAGTATTTCCTGTGTACAGGTTTTGAGATGGTAACAATTACAGGAGAAACTCTGCCAAAATTTTTCCAGAAATAAAGAGAGAATGAGGTATAGGTTTGTGGTATGTCTGGAGAGGTCGAGCCAATGGTAATGATACAAGTTGACTAAGTTACGACTATGGCCAACACCGAGAAAGAAGTTAATTGTTGAATTGGGCATAATAGTAATTAGAAGTCTGATAGCGACATGGTGAGAAGAATTTGGAAAGGACTTGTAGCCCTAAAAGACGATCCAAAAAAAGGCTGGCGAGTCGTGACGGAGTGCTATTTAAGGTGCTGACCGAATGGACTAGAAAAGGTAATGGATCAGGAAGTGTTATATTACCGGATTGATTATGAATAAGGTGTAATGCGAACGTAATGAGGATTGTTGTGGAAATAAGTAAAGCCTAGTGAGAAAGTGGCCAAAGCTATGGTGTGGTTTACGTAGCTAGAATATAAAAGTAAGTGTGAAACGAAAAAGTGAGCTATAGAGTGAATAAGCGAGACTTATCAAGTTCTGTAAGGAAAGTCTGAAATAAGGGTTATATATAACAGTGGAAATGATAGCGAGTGTAAGGAAAGAAAGGGTAATCGGAAGGAGGAAATAAGAAGAGAGTGAGACAACGGCATAGTAATAGACCATGACACGCGTAGTTAAGGGTCCAGGTGCCAGAAGTGACGGGACGGTAAAAGACTCGGATACAGAAAGGACGAAGAACGAGGTAAAAATGAGAACAGAATCCAAAGGGAGATGACCGAGTAGTTATAAGTAACGGCAATCGAGGTGTATTCCTCACTGTTGGGAATCTGGGAGTTTAAGACGGGAATGTAGTCATATCTAGAGGTAAAGAGTGAATATTGAGAGGTGGAAAGGGTTAAAATAGTAATGGTGAGTCGGGAGAGTAAGAGACCCTTCTCATTAGGAGGGAAATGCGTTAAGAGAACGTTTCGAAATCTGTTAAGACCCCGACCTACTCCAGATTATGTGACAAAGGTTATGCGGTAGAGTGGACGCAATTATACGAGCATTAAAGCGTCGTATTTCATCAGAGTCCCAAAGTTAAGCGTGCTGGAGCGAGAGAAATTTTGGGATGGGTAACCCCATGGGAAGTTTTCTGAAAGCCTTACAAATTCAGAAGTAAGAAGCAAATAAGGAGCTAGATTAATCTAAAAAAAAAAAATTAAGAGTCTGCGGAGTGGGCAGAAACCTTAAGAGGTCGCGCAGAACGGGGCAAATTAGACTGGTAAAAAGAGTAGAAGTACATGACTATACCAGCGGATATGTGTATTCCGGTGACCAACATGGCAGTATTTGTAAAGCACCAATCGGACAAGACAACGAAGTTCAAGTGAGAAGTAAAACATAAGTGGCACGAATGTTATAAGGCAAGTTGATGCTGTTTTCATCACAGGTTAAACTCGAAAAGTCCTAACACAATGATATTTAGAAAAGAAAGAAAGTGAGTAAACGAACGGCAACGGGAACCAAAATGTTGGAATAAAAGCGCCGCCTACTTGAGATTAAAAATACGGATATAGGGCGGAGTATAATCGGGTAATGGCATAAGTACACCCCTAAAGGGGGGAAGCGAGGGAGAGAGATGTAAGTGTAAGACGAAGACAATCAACACTACAATGCCCGGGATACGGATGCTTGGGCCGTAGGTAAAGTTTTTTTGCGGAGACAAGTTGGTAAGATCTAAAAGCCAGCAATAAAAGAGTAGAAGTCAGGGTGGTAATTGAGATAGTGCTAAGAATTGATTGCGGTAATCTTAAATAAGCTGACATTGGAAAGTGGACGCCTAAAAAGGAGAGAGCACGATAAGAGAAGATAGCGAATAATTTATGGAGACATTGCGAAAGATAACACTGCTATGTGGGATTAGAAGCTAGGATATGGGCAGGAAAGTGTTCGCTAATGATAGAAAACCTCCTATAGTAGGGAGTGAGAGCATCAAAGGAATGAGTAAAGGAAGGGAGAAGAGGGTGGCCGGATAGGCTACAATCGAATGTTAGGACGGAGGGAATGTATAGAGTAGAGTGAACTAGGAGAATAAAAGACCGCAGCTAAGATGGAATATGCCTTATACAAGTCGTACAAGGACAGTTATGTTACTAGTGAGTATTGTATGCTAGGGTTAAGACCAAGCGAATGCTGAATGAAAGCGGTTTGGATTCAGTAATGAAAACATGGTTACGAGAATTTTGGGCGCATTAAGGAAGGATGTTGGGATGGTTTAAGATAAATTACCGAGATGGAACTAGTACTGAGAACGAACAGGACATGGTTATGGTTGAACCAAAGATGTATTCTGATGCCGGTGGTAGGAGAAGAGAGGCAAAGATAAAGTGAAACATAAGAATTAGTGAAGCTACGTTGAGGAGGTTCTTAGAATAATTTGACCACCTTCATATATTAGGGTAAAGATTGCAACATCACGTGTGACGGGAAAGTTGAGAGCAAGATCTGAGCAAAGGGACGATAGAAGAGTTCGGACTAAAGATAAGGTAATGACATGAGACAATGTGCTGAAAATGTTACAAGACGAGTAAATAAAGATCGTAAGACGATTTAAGCAAAGTGGTCAGAACTAGTTGGTCACTAAAAGGAGGGTGAGTTTACATGCCGAATTCTTTCAGACTTATACCAGCTGATGACAGTTAAAGCCGGGAGCGGCTAGGGAAGGTTATTATATGAGGGGACTTCATCACTACTTGACAACCGACTCTGAAGACAAATACTAAGAACAAAAGGTAAAGTGACAATTAAGTCTTTCAAAGGAATCGAGAAAAAGTTGAACCCGAGATATATTAGGCTTTGCTACATGGTACGTAAGGCAAGAAGGTTGCGTGCTAAAGACGTAGCTTCCGTTAAGGCACTGTGGCGGAAGGATAACAGAAAGGAAATGACCCGCGAACCTGAGGAGGAGGTAAAAGAGAAATATGATTGGTACAAGAGATTGCATGTTATAGTAATAAAGGAACCCCCGAGATCCTTATAAGACCCTATGAGGCTAATTGAACATTCGAGGATGAATGTTCTAAAGGGGGGAAGGATGTTATATCCCATATTTTGTACGTCGGGATATTTCGAGCTAATTGTGGAAAGTTAAGGACAAGAGTACTGTCCGGTTTTGTTTTAATTCGCAAGCGGTTTGTAAGTATTATTGGCAAGGAGTAGTAAGGAAAATTTGGGGTTGAAAGTGAAAATTTGGAAACTTAAATTTCATGAAATTAAAGGTCATGTGGTCATGCACATGACTAGTGGGCCATGGGCCACTTGTATGTATAACATAAGCTTATAAAAGATGATTAATTAATCATCTTCATCATATGATCATCCTAGAAATTTCATTTAACATGGAGAAAGTGAGAGAGAGCCTATTCGGCCATGGCTTGGCCGAATATGGTTCACAATTTTTCATCAAGAAAGAAATAATTTCTTCTAGTTTTCATACCAATTGGAAGGTCCTCGTCAATGTGGAGGGGTTGTTGGAGCAAGAAAAACATCCGTTTGTGCAATTGGTAAGCCTAACCGAGAGGAAAAGTTGAAGAGAAAAAGGTGAGGTTTAATCTTCTTTATGTGTTTATGGATGATTGGTACATGTTGTGATATGTAGAAATGAAGGAAACCATGAAATTATGTTTGTGGAAGGTTGGCCGTGTGTGTGTATGGTGTAGCAGTAGTGAACTAATGTTATTTAGTATTTTAGTTGTTGTTGTTATGGAATATGTGATGTAGAAATGAATGAAATTCATGAAAGTTGTAGGTTGAGGCTTGGCCGTGTGTATGTGACATTATGTAGGAGCGAAGAACTAATTTTATTTAGTATGTTTGAGATGTTGTGTTGTGGATTCTATGATGAAAATGAAAGTTTAAGGGGTCAAATTGAAGTTACAATTGCGTGTGGGCTGTTTTGGAAGCTAATACGAATCAAATATGCTTCCTTGTGTTTATGGTAATAATGTTGTTAATGTGTGGATTATTGGTGTCGTTGATGAATTTAAAAGAAAGAAATGTGTTGTTGTCGTCCCTATGGAAATTGGAGGGTTCGGGTTCCATAGTACCTTGGATGGGATTGTTTCGAATAATGTGCGAATTGTTTGAAGCATTCGTGAAACTTGTTTAAGTGGTCTCGGATTAGTATTTGAATATGCGAGCATTGGTGTTGACTTGAATGTAGGAAGTTGAATGGAATGAAAATGGAATGTTGTCAAGTTATGTAGAAAAGAGTTATTAATGTTAGAATGCGTTTGAAATTGCTTATTGATATTGTTGATATGGTTGTTGGTATTGTTGTTGAATATTTGGCCGAGTTGAATTCTCGGGCGCTGGATTTATAGGGGACATGCTGCCCAAATTTCTTTAGATAAAGTGATGGCTTTGAAATTGAATTCTTAAGCGCCTACGACTAATGTTCGATGCTTAACGACGTTGTTGTAGATCTCGAGAAGTCAAGACTTAAATTTGGATTAGCGTAGGAAGCGGGCGAGGTATGTAAAGCTCAACTTTTCTTTCTTTGGCATGTCTTAGTCGAAAGTAAGTTGTGACACGAGTCCCGAGGTAACTCTATTCTTGCGATCCGAGCATGTCTATGGTTTTTATTTGTTTCCTGACATTCGTATTCTTATGTAGTCGAATTATGGTTCCTTTGTCTTTTGTATGACTAAATTCCAAAAGTCGCATAAAAGTTTTGCTTTCAAAAGAGTTTTGTTCTTAAATGATTCAGTAACTATGAACGGTCGTAACTTTCACCGAAAAGCTCGGATCGCTTCGATATGTTCGTATGAGATTCCATGATAGGTAAGGCCCGTAACTTTTGCGAGCGGGCTCGGATTGACTGGATATGTGCTTGCGATCCCTTAAATTTATTTTAATGCAGCTTTAATGATAAAATATTTAGAACGGATTTGATACGATCCTTTTTTTTGAAAAGAACTTAACATGATTATCGCTTTAGCTCTCGAGCGTCGACTACTTTTTTATCCATTGAGTCTGTTATGATGATTTATGTGCATATGGTTTCTCACTACTCTGCTCGTGCGAAGCTCAATATGTCTTTCACTGAGACCCGGGCCAGGACACGCATTCGTGCACATTCCACTGCATTATTCACCGAGTCCCTCACTAGAGGGCCGGGACACGCTATATATATATATATATATATATGGATATGATGATGAGGTGGTGGCCAGGATGGCATACCGAGTCCCTTGCTAGCGGAGCCGGGACACGCTATTCACCGAGTTCCTCACTAGAGGGTCGGGTACGGTATATATATATGTATATATGCATGCATACATGATGATGATATGATTTTACTTATCGAGTCCCTCACTAGAGGGCCGGGACACGCTATATGTACATGCTTATGATGATTTTATCTACCGAGTCCCTCATTAGAGGGCCGGGACACGCTATATGTATACATGATGGTTTTATGATATTGACAGGCATGATAAATGTTTTCAAAGGCAAGTTATGGTTTCCGGCTTTTTATACTTGTTTCTAAAATCCCTATTCCGATTATGATTCTGTTTAATGTGTTTCCTGCTTTACATACTCAGTACATATTTCGTACTGACCCCCTTTCTTCGGGGGCTGCGTTTCATGCTGCGCATGTACACCCAAATGAGCTGAAGATATTAATAGAAGACATTCCAATGGGGATTGGCGAGCTCCATTTTCTCCGGAGTGCTGCCGAGTCAGGACATCATGTTATGGTATCTGGAGTTCTATTAGAGACTTTGCAGACAGTGTCGTGGGTATAAGTTGTCGGTTATGTAAGCGGCTATGTAAGCCGATGTGTTATTACGCATTGTATTAGAAGTTCTATATGTTTCTATATGTTACAGATTTTCTTTGATTCGAGAAAGGTAGGAAGCATATTATTCTCCGAAAAACTTTCGTTATGTATTTGTGTCATGATTTGAAAGCCAGCGTGATTATGAGTATTATGTGAGTCAGCGGGTTCGCTCGGCCCTAAATAAGGGTCGGGTGCCCATCACGCCCTAACAGAAATTAGGGTGTGACATGGAACCTTCTTGGCACTTGTCTAACACCTCAATACCAATCTAAGGGACGTTATAACTCTTCTCCACAATATCTTTAAGTCACCATTAACTCGTTACTCATAAATTCTTTCCGATACTTATCGTAAGCCTTGCCTTCTCTTGGCAATCTTTCTCGTCTAACATCGAATGTCTTTGAAATCTTACTTAAGGTCGTCAAATGCTATTTCTTACTTATCGAAACATCATATACTCCATACTCTTCGCTAGTCTAGTCACTCTGCAACAACGAAAAAATTTTCGAGGTGTAACATTCTTCCCCCCTTAAGAACATTCGTCCTCGAATGTTAAGCACTCGGGAATTCTACAAAAATTACGCCAGAGTTTCCCTTATAATATGGCACTACCATCCTGTCACAACAACCCATAATATCAATGCCTCACAGGGCCACAACATAATAGCAATATAATTTGGCCACACACGACCCAAATACATAAAAGGAAAAACATACATACCATATGATCTTGACGTTTCACCTTGGCCCTCTTCCGGGGGCTGAAATAAGTGCAGATATTCGGATTTCATGATTTCTTCCGCTTCCCATGTCATTTCCTCTCGATTGTTATTTCTCCACAAAACTTTAACTGAGGCCACTTCTTTGTTTCTAAGCCTCTGTACTTGCCTATCTAGTATGGCAATGGGTTTTTCATCGTAAGCTAACTTTTCCGTCACCTGAACATCATTTACTGGGACGATCCTAGTAGGATCTCCAACACATTTACGAAGCATCGAGACATGAAAAACTGGATGGACTGACTCCAAATCAGGAGGTAGGTCTAATTTATAAGCTACTTTGCCTACTTTGCGCACAACTTCATAAGGCCCAATACACCGGGGACTAAGCTTCCCCTTTTTGCCAAATCTCATAACGCCTTTCATTGGCGACACTTTCAAGAATACCCAATCTTTAACTTAGAATTCTAAGTCCCTTCGACGATTATCCGCATAGGACTTTTGACGACTTTGGGCTGCTAACAACCGATCTTGTATGAGCTTGACTTTCTCTATGGATTGTTAGACCAAGTCCGGCCCTATTAATTTAGCCTCTCCTGTTTCAAACCACCCAATTGGGGATCTACACTTTCGCCCATATAAAGCTTCATACGGTGCCATTTGAATGCTAGAATGGTAGCTATTATTGTAAGCAAATTCAATGAGTGGCAAATGATCATCCCAATTTCCTCCGAAATCTAACATACATGCCCGTAACATATCCTCAAGAGTCTGAATGGTACACTCAGCTTGTCCATCGGTCTGTGGATGAAATGCCGTGCTAAGGCTCACATGAGTCCCCAAACCCTGTTGGAAGGACTTCCAAAAATTAGCTGTGAACTGAGTACCTCTATCGGAGATAATAGATACTGGAACACCATGCAGTCGCACTATCTCTTTAACATAGAGCTTTGCATAATCTTCTGCTACATATATCGTTCTGACTAGCAAGAAATGAGCTGACTTGGTGAGTCTATCCACAACCACCCATATGGAATCGTACTTGCGTCGAGAACTGGGTAAGCCTGTAATAAAGTCCATGTTAATCACTTCTCATTTCCAAGTTGGGATTTCTATAACTTGCAATAATCCGCTCGGTTTTTGGTGCTCGATTTTCACTCGTTGACAATTGGGACATTGAGCTACAAATTCTGCTATGTCTTTCTTCATCCCATTCCACCAATACATGGATTTAAGATCATTATACATTTTCGTTGGTCCGGGGTGGATAGAATAACGTGAACAATGAGCTTCTCTCAATATTTGGTGGAGCAGACCTGCCACATTAGGAACACATAATCTACCTCGATATCGGAGAACTCCGACTCCTATAATCTCAAATGATGACTCCTCTTTCTGAGGGAGTGTATCTCTGTACCGTACTAGCATGGGATCTTCGTATTGTCGCTCTTTCACTTCCACTACTAGCGACGAAACTGCTGAATTCTGAATGGTAGTTCCCCTGCTACTTGAGTCCACTACTCGAACTCCTAGGCTAGCTAACTGCTGGAGCTCCCGAGTCATTTCTCTTTTCTCTGATTATACATCACATAAACTTCCCATAGATCTGCGGCTAAGAGCGTCAGCCACAACATTTGCCTTTCCGGGGTGATATAGAATATCAACATCATAATCTTTTAACAATTCTAACCATCGTCGCTGCCGCAAATTCAACTCTTTTTGCTTGAAGATATACTGAAGGCTCTTGTGATCTGTATAAATATCTACATGAACACCGTATAAATAATGTCTCCATATCTTTAATGCATGAATCACTGCAGCTAATTCAAGATCATGGGTTGGATAATTCTTTTCATGTTTTCGTAACTGCCTTGAAGCATATGCAATCACCTTGCCATGTTGCATCAATACACAGCCTAGCCCAATGCCTGAAGCGTCGCAATAAACAACGTAGCCTTCCAATCCCTCTAGAAGTGTTAGGACTGGTGCAGAAGTCAATCTGTCTTTTAGCTCTTGGAAACTACGTTCACAAGCATCCGTCCATTGAAACTTTGCTGATTTCTCGGGCGGCTTTGTAAGTGGTGCGAGTAAAGAAGAAAAACCTTCTACAAATCTCTTGTAATATCCTGCTAAGCCCAGAAAGCTACGTACCCCCGTAGGAGTTGTGGGCCTTGGCCAAGTCTTTACGGCCTCAATCTTTTGGCTATCTACCCGAATTCCATCAACTGAAACAATGTGCCCCAGAAATGTCACTGAGTTCAACCAAAACTCACACTTAGAGAATTTTGCAAATAACTCTCGAGTCTGAAGAACTCTGAGGACAGTACGCAAATGATCCGCATGTTCTGCCTCGGATCTAGAATACACCAAAATATCGTCGATGAATACAATCATAAATAGATTTAGGAGGGGCCTGAACACATCATTCATCAAATCCATAAATACTGCCGATGCATTAGTTAGCCCAAATGACATTACCCGAAACTCAAAATGGCTATATCTTGTTCTGAAGGCTATCTTAGGGATATCTTTCTCCCTAACTCTCACTTGATGATACCCGGATCTCAAATCTATCTTGAAAAACCATCTGGCACCTTGTAATTGATCAAATAAGTAATAAATCCTTGGAAGAGGATATTTATTCTGAATTGCCACCTTGTTCAATTGCCGATAAACAATGCACATTCTCAGAGAGCTATCTTTCTTTCGAACAAACAACACGGGTGCTCCCCACGGGGATGAACTAGGTCTAATAAAGCCTTTCTTAAGCAAGTCTTTCAACTGCTCCTTCAACTCTTTTAATTCTACGAGAGCCATCCTATAAGGAGGAATAGATATAGGCTTAGTGTCTGGCAACACATTAATGGCAAAATCAATCTCCCGCTTGGGAGGAAGGCCTGGGAGCTCTTCCGGGAACACATCCGGAAATTCATTCACTATAGGGACTGACTGAAGAGTCGGCGGTTCTGCTTCTACATCTTGAACTCGCACTAGATGATAAATGCACCCTTTCATAATCATTTTCCTTGCCTTTAGATAGGAAATAAACCTACCCTTTGGTGACGCCGTATTTCCTTTCCATTCGAAGACTGGTTCTCCCGGGAATTGGAAATGAACCATTTTCATTCTACAATCGACATTGGCGTAGCAAGAAGCCAACCAATCCATGCCCATAATAACATCAAAATCCACCATTTGTAACTCATGCAAGTCAATCATAGTACGGCGATCACAAATCACAATTACACAATTTCTATATACTCGGCTAGCTATTACCCGATTCACCAATGGGTGTAAACACCTCAAAAGGTTTGATCGACTCCGGTTTGATTCTAAATCGACCCGCAATGTACGGAGTAACATATGACAATGTGGAGCCGGGATCTATCAAAGCATATACATCATGAGAAAGTACCGATAATATACCTGTGACAACATCAGGAGAAGACTCAAGATCTTAGCATCCAGGCAAAGCATAAATACGGTCTTCCGAGGACCGCTAGAACCGGGGACTCTCCCCTCGCCTCTACCATGGCCGCCCGGCGCATGTGAACTTGGCCCCATAGGGCGCATAGATGCCGAAGATCCGCCATCGACCCCGAAGGCCGGGTCCTACCTCCGCCACTAACCGAGGGCAATCTCGCATAATGGCTCCCCGGCCGACCACTTGAATAGCAATCCTCTGAACCCAATCTGCACTGACCCAACCCCATTGTAACTTCCTACACTGGGAGCATCATGGTACGGGTGGCCTCGCCTAACCCGAATCACCTCTAAACTGAGATCCCGAAAAGCTCTGACTCGGCCCGGGGTGAGTAGATCTATCAAAACTCTGACCTGAATACCGTGGAGGCGCACTAGTCATAGAATAGCCTGAATGCCTAGAAGACTGCTGTTTGTGCCCACCTCTATACTCGTTCATCGGACCCGAAGATCTAGCCCTCTTGCTATGCCCTCTATCATGCTCACTTCTTTGTTGTTGTAAGCTTTCTTCCAAATTTTGAGCATGGGATTGGATGCATGCAATATCCATATTGTCCTGGAGGGACGCAGTCAAACACCTATCCATTAAATGTGGCCCTAGGCCTTTCACAAACCGGTACTCCCAGTCACCCATATTCGCTACCATGGCCGAAGCATACCTAGCCAAGGAATTGAAGCGGAGACTATACTCTAGAGCACTCATGCTCCCTTGCCTCAAATTTAGGAACTTATCGGCTCTAGCTCACCAAATTTTTGGGGGCAAATAATGTCGGAGAAATGCATCTACAAACTCTTGCCATATCGAGGGAGGTGCATTGGCTCCCCGTGAAGCCATCCAAACCGTGTACCAATGGACCGTGACATCCCTCAATCTATAGGATGCTAGCTCCACCGATTCGGTATCCGAAGCATGTATCAATCGAAGCGTCCTCAACATACCATTAATAAAGTTCTGAGGGTCCTTATCCGGCTTTGATCCAAAGAATTTCGGAGGGTTCAAACTAATGAAATCATGGGCTCTTGCACTAACAACCCTATCACCTTGCCCTGAACCTTGCCTCTGAGTCTGGGCCGCAACCAATTGAGTCAGCAAATTAATAGCCTCTTCTACATGTTGTCCTGAAACACCCGGTGGAGGAGCTGGAGGTGCTAGAGCTGGGGCTAAGGCTCCCTCACGCTCCTCTAATATAGGCACTGATCGGGAGGACTGAGATTGAGCAACACTTTGGGACTCACTTTCTTCTACTACCGGTGGCGGTGCTCTTTTAGCCCGCTTTTCTGCCACCGTCTTGCCCTTTTGGGCTGCTGAAGCCTTTCTCTTTATAGGCATTTCTGAAATACACAACACATGGTTAAGAAACAAGAAGTTCTTACATCATAGCTCTATCGCACGATTTCTTATGAAGAAAGAAGGTCATTTATTCCTAAAAATGTCCGCAGCTTCTTGTTTATAAGTGTGGCGTGCAACACACCCATAGCCAAGACTCTACTAGACACGGCTCGTAGACACACCCTAGGACTGAACGGCTCTGATACCACTTTGGTCACGACCCAATCGGAGGGCCGCGGTAGGCACCCGGTACTATCCCACCCAGGCACCTCTTAACATACTTATATATCACATCTAGGGGAGCCACATAGTTATATCATGCTCTTCATTCACCATCATTATAATCTCATTGGGCAACAACATATCTATATCATCATTAGTAATTATGCCCATACAAATATACATAAGCCGACAAGGCTATCAAAGTAATATCTCAAAATATAGGCCGACAAGGCCAAACATATCTAACCATATACACATATCTACGAGCCTCTAAGAAGGGTATGTCATATCATAACATATGGGCGGTACAGGACCCCGCCGTGCCCATAAATATGTACATGAAAGAATTTATACCAAAAGCTGCAGCTCTGAATGAAATAGAGGTCCGCTATGTAGTCCCTGAGAAATCTAGCTATGGATCAAGTCTGTCTCCCTGGCCACCTGCGGGCATGACGCAGCGTCCACAAATAAAAGGATGTCAGTACAAAGAATATACTGAGTTAGTAAAGCATGATCAATATCAACATGAAAACATAATAGACAACAAAATGAGATAACATAGGATGGGAGAAAATAGCATCATCGTCATAGCACTTACTTGCTTTCCTTAGGGACGTTCCATTTCTATTGCGTATTCGTGTACATACATCCATATCCGTACTCATTTACCTTTCGTATCCATTTTCATATTCATAATCGTATTTCCTTTCATACTTATGCTCATATCATATACATTGCATATACATAGCCCTTACTTGGCATTTACATATTCTTAACATATTCGTACTCATAATGAGGTCATATACATAGCATTTATATAGCATACCCGACCACGAAGGTTCGGTGTTTCTCGTACCTAGCCCTACCAAGGCTCAGTGTCATACATACCTAGCCCTACCAAGGCTCAGTGTTATACATACCTGGCCCTACCAAGGCTCAGTGTTATCCGTACCCAACTGCAGTGGTGCGTGCGCATCGTCATCTATAGATATACCCATATACAAATTCATTATATTCTACCCGGCCATATGAGCTCGGGGTTCACAATAGCCTCTCATGGGCACACATACATATACGCTCATATCTATCTTTAGCCTTTTTACTATCGTCATTCATTACATTCTATCCTCAGAGTATTACTCGTCGTATAAGGAACTTTAGTACAATCGTATCATTTGAGCATCATAAGCTTAATAGCTTCTAAAGATAGGATCATTGGAGAACATCGTAGGCTCATAGAAGGATAAATATTTGGCCAAAGAACCATGCCTTATGAAAGAAGGTTTAGCCTTACTGTCACGACCCAACCCCGTGGGCCGTGACTGGTGTCCTACTTGGACACCCAGACGTACCTACCTAACAGATCCGCCATACCGGATAGCTAATCTGCTCAGTCATACATAAATCCATACAGACATAACGTACATCGTACGAACATACATATATACATACATAAACCTGTACGGAGGCCGTTAGGGCTATTATATCAGACAGAGTTGCATAACACACATACCTACCCGATTAGTGACAACCCACACCTCACAGATATGTCTGCAGACCTCTAACATACAGAACAGAATCGGAAGACGGGACGGGGCCCGCCGTACCCAAATAGTCATATATATATACGAACATATGAACAACGAAAAATATATACCAAAAATATCGGCTCCGGATCAAAGGAGCTCTTCAACAGACCGAAGCCCTATACCGAGACGGATCACGCCGTGCGTCCGTACACGTGGGCATGTAACACGGCCCCGAGAAGCGGGGGGTCGGTACGAAGATGTACCGAGTATGTAAAGCGGAAACATAACATACATAAATATAATAACCGAAACGGATACGTAAAATCGTAACGGACGAATAATACGAAAGTAGAGCGGACGACGTCGGGTTCATACGGGGGTCGGACTCACGGAGCGTACGACGGAATCTCGGACGGAACCGGATCTCAAATGTGTGGCGGACGGAATCGAAATCGATCGTACGTACGAAATGTGTCGACGAGAATCGAGTTCAAATCGATTTTCGAAAAGTGACGGACGAGTCATAATCCATACCGTACGTACGAACGTACGGACGAGAATTATGCATGCGAGTCATAATTACATACGTACGGACATATCGAAATCGAGATCTTAATCACATACGAGACGGATCCGGCCCCTTCATAAGGGACGCGGTAACGAACCCGGCCCTCGTAGTACGGGACGCGGTGGACGACGAATCGAGATCAAATGCCATCCCGGCCGCCATCCCCATAATATCACATAATCGGATCATAATCATAATCGGATCCGAATCGATACGAACGGATCCCGCCCGCACAATCCGAGGGACGCGGTGAACAATGCGGTGAAGTGCACGAATTACGAACCCGGCCGGGCGCGGTGAAGGAAGCATTGAGACATCCACGAACGGATCCATGAGAAACCATATACATACGGACCGACATACGGACGTAATCAAGCGAAGTAGTTCGAAGATAAGTCAGATCAGAATAGGCGGATCATATCAGAACAGAGTATCCAGAATCGTACCAGAGGTCAGAATAATATTCAGACTCAGAAAGACAGTCATAATGCTCATTAGTTAGCGGACATAACATAATTAAGAGTTATCTACGAAAAACAGACAGAAACAGATCGATTTGGACCTTACCGGGAGTTTCAGGGTATTGTGGGCCCACCTCGGACCCAATCATAATAAAGTACGTAAATTATAGATAATGAACCTTAGGGAGTCGTCCATAATCATTTTAGAGTGTTTCGACTCCATTTATGGAAGTTACACTCTTATAGGTCAACTTAGAAGAAATTGGTTCAATCTTACTGAGCGATTTTGCGCTAATTTCAATCTCGAATTGTGACAAACAGAAGTGTCATCGAGGCTCGCTGTCAAGCCTGTCAGACTCAGAACATGCCAAGGAAAAAGGGGCAAGGCTTTACATACCCGGATTGCGCCTTACGCTTGTCAAATCTCACTTCCCGTTTCGTCCAAAAACTGCAAATGGTCATTCTTACCAATTACTATTCATGCAAACTAATATTTCAACTTGGGGTTATACTTGGCTACCGAAATTTCGGCAAAGACTTCCCCTATACATACCACACCCCCGAGATTCAACTCGGCTCAAAATATCAACAACAACAACCAACCAACATTCTTAACAACAATAACAATACCAAGAATCATTATAAACACAACGTAGCATAACTAGTTTTCTTTTCTACATACGGCAACAACTTCCATCGAACTTCACATTTTCCAACCAATTTCAATATTTTCATACTCATTTGCTCATTCGAGACCATTAAATACAATTCAAGAACATTTCACATTATTTCCCAAATTATACAAAAATTCCACCGAAACCATAATTCGTTCAAAACTTCCAACTTCCAACAAAACCATTAATCTTCTATTTACTTCACAATACCATAATAACATAATTAACATTCCAAATAAATTCAACCAATTCCCTTACATATATAGCACCACACGGCCAACACCTAATTTTCCAATTTCCATCAAATTCATTCAACTTTCATTTCCAACATGAATTTCCATCATAACCACAACTAAAACACAATACAAAACTCAACTTACCATAGCCATACACCATACACATACACACGGCTATATATATATTCACACACACACACACGGCTCACCACATGCATGCAACACTTCCATAATTCTCATGTACTCTACATATACTACAACACATACATAATTCCTTCAACATAAAATAAGAATTCTTACCTTTCCCAACTTCTCTCCACTTGCCAAAGGAAGCACTTTCTTGCCAAAACAATTATGCCAACTTGAAGAGGAGCTTGAGCTTAGTAATAATTCTTTTTTGAACCAAGATTGAAGACTAGAAAATTTTTCTTTTCTTTTTCCTCTCTTCTTTCTCCTTGGGGCCGAATGGCTCCTCTCTTTCTTTCTTGATTTTTCTTTTGTTTTTCTTGAAACTTCATGAAGCCACCCTCTCTTATATGCATATTAATCACATGCCAAATTAATTAATTTGCATGGACTTGGCCTTCATGGCCGGTTGGGCCTCCCTTTGGGCCTCAACTTTCCTATTTTTTTTTTTGGCCCAATTCTTCATGAATCGCAATTTAAAATTTCCGAAACAAATTTCCGAAATTCCAATTTTGCCCTTAGGCCTTCTCCAATATTCTAGCATCCAAACTTCCATAACCGGCATACACATACTAAGAAAATTTCAAACATAGCCTCCTTTCTCATAATTCACAATTATTTCGAATTTTTCCATTATGCAAAAAGACGGGATGTAACATCCTCCCCCCCTTTGAAACATTCGTCCTCGAATGTTAATTCAACTTCATGGTAAATCAAAATCAGTCGGGGAGGTCTACTTGCCACTTACATACTTGCACTTGATCGAAAAATTTGTAACGGCCTTCATTTTCCAACTTCATCCATCTTTTTCTGATATCACCGTATTGGGGCCGTTCGTACCGCCTTAAGTCGGATATACGGCGGACAGAATCTTAACCAGAACTAGAAGGTCAAACGGACGCCAGACGGAGTCTTATCCGGAGTCAGAAGCACGAAAGTGCGGCAGACCGAAGCATGATCCGACGTTGTCTTAAGCGGTTTTAAAATCAAAGCCAAACGTATAAAAGTACATCAGACGGATCTATAATCAGAGTCAGACGTATTGAGATTTATCGGACAGATTTCGAAATCAAAGTCAGACATGTAGACACATACACCAGACAGATTCACAGCTGAGGTCAGACGTACAGATGTATGTCAGACAGATTCGTGATCCGGGGCAGACATACAGAAATATATCAGACAGATTCGTATCAGGGTCAGATGTACAGAAATTCGTCAGTCAGATTTGAAATCGGAACCAGACATACCGAAGCATATCGGACAGAATTATGATCGGAGTTGGACGTACAGAGGTATATTAAACCGGAACGTAATCAGATTCAGAAGCACAGGAGTGTAGTAAACAGAGCTTTCCGAAAGCAAAAGGTGCGAAATATGGCGTACGGAATCGCGACCATAGTCAAACTGCCCTTTTTAGAATCTCTAATCACTCCACATACTCAAATTCCACTTAAGTGACCCCAAATGCTCTTTTAGTCTCCATATCCATATTTGTGAAAAATTCTTGACATACTTCCCAGGGGGGTCACCCATCCCAGAATTGCTCGGGTCCTAGCACGCTTAACTTCGAAACTTTTATGTATTCTGGCGCGTTATCGGTAATATCACTGCGTCAATCGCCTCACACGATCTTTGCCACGTAACTTAGGGAAGTTCAGCGCCTTAATAAATTTTTCAGAAATTTTTGTAGCGGGTCCCACCCCGGTTCAAACTACACAATTACCATATTGCCCTTCAGGATTCCTCAATATCTATCTCCACTTGTACTCATAATTATCTACCACTCGGGGTTTCTAGATTTACATTTATGGCGAGGACATCTCAATCGTCCTTACTATCACCGAATAATATTTTTCAGAAATCATACATACACAGAGAATTTTAAGAAACTCACATACTCATAAAATAATCAATTTCGGGTCTGACCTGGGGAGCTGCCGTGAGAGGTGTGTCCACCATCATCCTCGTCTGTCTGCTCCCTACCTACTCGGCCTCCGCCATCGCCCACATCTGAATCGGAGGGGGTAGCGAGTGGATGATCAGACAAATCCCTCCTGGTGACCGGGGCAAAGAGTAAGCCATACCACTCTCCGAGGTAGCCGGCCGACATACTCACTCTCGTAAACAACCGGCGTACCGTAGGGAAATCCTCTCCTCCGTGGTCCCGGAAGAAGGCTCGATAGGTCCGCCTCATAACTATCCTCCTCCGTGGAGGTAAAGCCCGGAGGGGTCATCGCCTGATCCTCCGAAATATCTGTGTCATAACCATCCTCCACGGGATCCTCTGCTCCAGGGATCGGAGACTCTGGAGGAGTCATAGATGGGTCCTCAGACGGATCCGTGTCGTAGCTATCCTCCGGGGGACCCTCCGAGGGGTCTGTATCGCTGCCGCCCTCCGCGGAATCCTCTGCTCTGGGGGTCAACATCTCCGGAGGGATCGTCGCTGGATCCTCCGAAGGATCGGTATCATAGCTGCCCTCCGTGGGATCCTCCGAAGGATCTGACTCGATCGAGTAACTGGGGCTCTGCCTACTCGGCCCCGGTGACATCCTGGGGGCCTTCTTGGCACCCCCATCACCATCGTCAGAAGCGGCCCTCTTCATCTTTATCCTACAATCACCTGCAAGGAGAGGGTCAGAAATAATCTCCCAAAATACCGACGCGGATGCTCTTTTCGGAGCCTCGCTGTAGACACAGCAATTCGTTGGAAGGACCCATCCTATTACATACAGCTCTATCGCACGATCTAAGATTCCAAGAAAGGGTAACATAACATCCTAGATGTCCTGTAGCCTCCTGTTTATAGATGTGGGGCCCAACACATCGATAAACAAGACTCTACTAGACACGGCCTGCAGACACTCCGAGAACCGACCGCTCTGATACCACTTTTGTCACGACCCAACCCCGTGGGCCGTGACTGGTGTCCTACTTGGACACCCGTACGTACCTACCTAACAGATCCGACATACCGGATAGCTAATCCGCTCGATCATACATAAATCCATACGTACATAACGTACATCGTACGAACATACATATATACATACATAAACCTGTACAGAGGCCGTTAGGGCTATTATATCAGACAGAGTTGCATAACACACATACCTACCCAGACAGTGACAACCCACACCTCACAGATATGTCTGCAGACCTCTAACATACAGAACAGAATCGGAAGACGGGACAGGGCCCCGCCGTACCCAAATAGTCATATATATATACAGAACATATGAACAACAGAAAATATATACCAAAATATCGGCTCCGGATCAAAAGGGAGCTCGTCAAGCATTGATCGTCAAGCCTATACGGGCGACGGATCACGCGCGCGCGTCCGTACTCAATGCGGCATGTAACACGGCCCCCGAGAAGCAAGGGGTCGGTACGAAGATGTACCGAGTATGTAAAGCGGAAACATAACATACATAAATATAATAACCGAATCGGATACGTAAAATCGTAACGGACGAATATATACGGAAGTAGAGCGGACGTAGTCGGGTTCATACGGTCGTAGACTCACGGAGCGTACGGACGGAATCTCGCGACGGAACCGGATCTCAAATGTGTGGTCGGGTCGGAATCGATCGTACGTACGGAAATGTGTCGAGACGACGGAGTTCAAATCGATTTTCGAAAAAGTGACGAACGAGTCATAATCCATACCGTACGTACGAACCGTAATGAGCATGTAATCATGCGTGCGAGTCATAATTACATACGAACGTACATATCGTAAATCGGATCTTAATCACATACGGACGGATCCGGCCCCGCCATAAGGGACGCGGTAACGAACCCGCCCTCGTAGTACGGGACGCGGTGGACGACGTAATCGTATCAAATGCCATCCCGGCCGCCATCCCCATAATATCACATAATCGGATCATAATCATAATCGGATCCGAATCGGATACGACGGATCCCGGCCCGCACAATCCGAGGGACGCGGTGAACAATGCGGTGAAGTGCACGAATTACGTAACCTGGCCCGGCGCGGTGAAGGAAGCATTGAGACATCCACGAACGTATCCATGAGAAACCATATACATACGGACCGACATACGTACGTAATCAAACCGAAGTAGTTCGGAAGATAAGTCGGATCGAATAAAGGATCATATCGAAACGTAGTATCCGGAATCGTACCGGAGGTCGAATAATATTCGGACTCGGAAAGACAAGCCATAATGCTCATTAGTTAGCGGACATAACATAATTAAGAGTTATCTACGAAAAACGTACGAAAAACAGATCGATTTGGACCTTACCGGGAGTTTCAGGGTATTGTGGGCCCACCTCGGACCCAATCATAATAAAGTACGTAAATTATAGATAATGAACCTTAGGGAGTCGTCCATAATCATTTTAGAGTGTTTCGACTCCATTTATGGAAGTTACACTCTTATAGGTCAACTTAGAAGAAATTGGTTCAATCTTACTGAGCGATTTTGCGCTAATTTCAATCTCGAATTGTGACAAACGAAGTGTCATCGAGGCTCGTTTTCAAGCACATCGTCGACTCGAACATGCCAAGGAAAAAGGGGCAAGGCTTTACATACCCGGATTGCGCCTTACGCTTGTCAAATCTCACTTCCCGTTTCGTCCAAAAAACCGCAAATGGTCATTCTTACCAATTACTATTCATGCAAACTAATATTTCAACTTGGGGTTATACTTGGCTACCGAAATTTCGGCGACTTCCCCTATACATACCACACCCCGAGATTCAACTCGGCTCAAAATATCAACAACAACAACCAACCAACATTCTTAACAACAATAACAATACCAAGAATCATTATAAACACAACGTAGCATAACTAGTTTTCTTTTCTACATACGGCAACAACTTCCATCGAACTTCACATTTTCCAACCAATTTCAATATTTTCATACTCATTTGCTCATTCGAGACCATTAAATACAATTCAAGAACATTTCACATTATTTCCCAAATTATACAAAAATTCTACCGAAACCATAATTCGTTCAAAACTTCCAACTTCCAACAAAACCATTAATCTTCTATTTACTTCACAATACCATAATAACATAATTAACATTCCAAATAAATTCAACCAATTCCCTTACATATATAGCACCACACGGCCAACACCTAATTTTCCAATTTCCATCAAATTCATTCAACTTTCATTTCCAACATGAATTTCCATCATAACCACAACTAAAACACAATACAAAACTCAACTTACCATAGCCATACACCATACACATACACACGGCTATATATATATTCACACACACACACGGCTCACCACATGCATGCAACACTTCCATAATTCTCATGTACTCTACATATACTACAACACATACATAATTCCTTCAACATAAAATAAGAATTCTTACCTTTCCCAACTTCTCTCCACTTGCCAAAGGAAGCACTTTCTTGCCAAAACAATTATGCCAACTTGAAGAGGAGCTTGAGCTTAGTAATAATTCCAAGAGAGATGAATTTTTGAACCAAGATTGAAGACTAGAAAATTTTTCTTTTCTTTTTCCTCTCTTCTTTCTCCTTGGGGCCGAATGGCTCCTCTCTTTCTTTCTTGATTTTTCTTTTGTTTTTCTTGAAACTTCATGAAGCCACCCTCTCTTATATGCATATTAATCACATGCCAAATTAATTAATTTGCATGGACTTGGCCTTCATGGCCGGTTGGGCCTCCCTTTGGGCCTCAACTTTCCTATTTTTTTTGGCCCAATTCTTCATGAATCGCAATTTAAAATTTCCGAAACAAATTTCCGAAATTTCAATTTTGCCCTTAGGCCTTCTCCAATATTCTAGCATCCAAACTTCCATAACCGGCATACACATACTAAGAAAATTTCAAACATAGCCTCCTTTCTCATAATTCACAATTATTTCGAATTTTTCCATTATGCAAAAAGACGGGATGTAACACTTACATACCTTTTCGTGCAACTATTCTACCACTTGTACGTTCTTCTTCAAGACTCACGTTCTACCTTCATTGAAGTTATACTAATCATTAGAGAATGGATAACTTAGCATTCATGACTAATTCTAGAGAAAATCGGACAAAGATCTCCTTTATTTATACGACTTCCTTTACATCATATATCAACTCCCAAACATCAATAATAACATTCACGATATCATCACAATAGTCTTTTGTTATGTCCCGTGTTTTTGCATAATCGGAAATTATGAGAATGATTAAGACTTGTATGTTATAAGGAAATAAATTGATTTTAGTTAATATGCTTATGTCGTTTGTGAAATTATTGGTGTTAAGACATCGGGGAAGGCCGAGGGCAAATTTGGAATTTTGAAAATTTATTTCGGAAATTACAAAAAACGAGTTTCGACGAATTGGGCCAAGAAAATTTCAAAAAATTGGGCCCAAATTATAGGGGGTGGCCGGCCAAGAGGCTTGGCCCAAGCCCCATTTTAATGATCATGTGACTTGCACATGATCATTAATCATATGATATATATGTATGCTTGGCTATAGAATTTTCAAGAAAATCATAGAACACAAAAAAAAAAAAACTAAAGACCAGCCATTCGGCCGAACAGCTCCCCACCAAACAAAAAATTTTTCTTGCTTCGTTCCTAATCCAAAAATCTTGCTCTTCCCATATTTGTAGAGTACGCAAGACGCTCTCCAACTTGATATAATTAGTTTGGAATAAGGTGCACGTTTGCGGCGAAGTTGGAATTCAAGAAAAGGTAAGAATTTTCCCACTCGTGTTATGGAAGTTGTATGAATATGATAGGAATTGAAAATAGACGAGAATTCCGTAGTTTTGGTGCATGTGTATGAAACCGTGCATGTGTGTGTAAAGGCCATGTTGGCCGTGAGTTACATGGAAGGGAAGTGGGATGAATTCAAGCTTGTTTGGTTGGTTAGTTGCGTTGTTGTGGTATTTATGACGTAAATGAATGTTTAACGAATCGAATTAACGTTGGAAATGGTTATGGATTATTTTGGGAAAATGTATGATTTTGGCATATTGCGTATATCCTTGTATATTTATGATATGAAGACTTTAGATATGACTTATGGTTGTTGTTAATGAATTCGGAATGAAATAATGCAAACTAGTATGTTCGTCGGAATTGTTGACATTTTGAAAGGAAGATGGAAAGCGACGAACTTCTTGAATTTGCGTACATCGCTGGGAATATTATTGGAATGTGTTTGAACAACTCTAAATGAGTAAATGAATATGATAACGTTGATATTAGTTTAAAATTGTGAAGTTTGATGAAAGTTGTTAGTTTATGTAGAAAGAAAGAATATTGACGTTAGAACGATTTTGTTGTGATTTGTGATGTTGGGATATTGTGGGTTGTTGTATTGATGTCTATTGAGCCGAGCTAAGTCTCGGGGATGATATATATATAGGAGAAATGCTGCGAAATTTCGGTAGACGAAAATGAAGTTAAGGGAATCCTTAAACTTAAAAATCTCTAATTGGTAACTTTGACCATTTACGGATTCTCGGACGAAACGGGATCTGAGTTTTGGGTGAGCATACGACGTATATAAGGTATGTAAAGCTCCCCACTTCTTCTTTTGGCATGTCTTAGTATGCTAGGTTAATATCGGAACCCCGGGAGCAATTCTGCTCCTCGAAATCCGATTTATAAGTTGGCTACTATTCATTCAATTCAATTGAAGCCTAATGATCTTATTTTGACTGGTAAGTAACCAAATGTCCGAAACCTATGTAAAGGTGACCAGTTTACTTTGAAATCTTTATGTATGATTTCATAGGCCCGAAACGTCCATAAATTATGATTGCCACCTCGACTTGACCCGAGGTGGGCCCGCTAACCCCGGTATGCCTTAGTTGTCTTACTAGAATCTTTGATTTTGAATTTGTCCCTTATGAAATAACGTTTTGAACCTTGTGAAACACTACGCTATGTTTTGGAACCATACGTATCACTTTGGAAATATTTTTGTGAAATGAATTTCCGTACTAATTAATTATTGACTATGTTTGACTAATGAATTGACATATAAAGTAACTAAGTTTTGAAAGGCTGTTTTGACTTATAAACTGCATGGTTTGCCCACGACTCTGCTCGTGCCCTTATATGACTCCGTTCACCGGTTCCCGGGCCGGTTCTGTGATCGTGCGCCTTATGTTAAATTCGGTAGTATGCTGTGTTACGGTTTCCGAGACCTCGCCATAGGGCCGGTTACCGTTCTGGGAGTTATCTTTGTGATATGGCTTATGATATAATTTGTACGATGATATGATGTGATATGTTCGGAGATGTTCGGGGATATGAAACCTTCTGGAGTATGCTGTGTTGTGGCACCAGCGTCGAAGTGGTGACCACATTCCTGAGCGTTATGCATGATTTTGATTTGCATTATGTACATATGTTTTCAGTGCAGATTTTCTTATACTGATTCGCTATTTTCTCTCCGTATCCTTATTTTGTTATGGGTTGGATTTCTGTACTCTATGCTTTACATACTCAGTACTTCTTTCGTACTGACCCCCTTTCTTCTTCTGGGCCGCGTTTCATGCCCGCAGTACGTACGTTGGTGATCCCCCACTGTAGGCTACACATTTCTGCTATCTTGGATTGCTCCTTTCGGTCCGGAGCGTACATTTTGGTATATATCTTTGTTATGTCTGTTCTTATGTATATTTGGATTATTCTGGGTACGGCGGGGCCCTGTCCCGTCATATGACTCTGTCTGTCTGTTCTAGGTCCGTGGACATATTCGTGGGTGTGCCTATTTCCGTATGACTGTGTTTGTATCTGTTGTGTTTGGGCGATTCCATTCGCCGCGGCGGCCGGTCCGCATATGTATATGATATTTTGTTGGCGGCGGCCGGACCGCATATGTATATATAATATTTTGTGGCCCTGTGTGGCCTTTGTTGGTATTTTCTGCGTGCAGGGTTATTTTGGTTAGTCCACAAAATAAAGGAAACTCTGCCGAAATTTTTCTGGAAATTATTTAATTCGCAATATAGCCTTGTCGGCCTCTGTCATATATTTGACCGTGTTCGTTATGTTTTGAAATAGCGTTTGATGGATATGTTTGGGTGCCCAGCTCGGGCACTAGTCACGGCCTACGGGGTTGGGTCGTGACATCTTTATTCAACTACACTATCCTTACTTCACGATTCACTTCAATTCACCCATAACCATAGACATATCTCGACAATATGTTTATTCACATTCAATGTCAATTTCCATACTCTCAATATCATTTGTAACATGATCATATGCATAACGTATAAAGAATCATAACTCATTCCAACCATCTATTCAAAAGTGGCACTATTGCACATTCATGACCCATTTCTTATATTCTTTTGAAATCCAAGTGTTTCAACTTCCAAATACTTTAAACAACATGGAAACATCATAAAACTTACCTTAGAAGGTGTAGGAATGAACCTCGGTGCAAATACTCACATGAGCAAAATCCTAGTTTTTCCTTCACTTGGATTCTTGCTTTGGATGAACTTTAATGGGTTTCTTATACTTGATTCACTTGGTTTGATGAAGTTGAACACTAATTCTCTTGAGAACTTGTGTGATAAATATGGAAAGATGTTTTAGAGAGAAGGGGAGTGAAAGATGAAATGAAATAAATGAAACTTGGATCCTTTATTAAATACACAAATCTATCCCGACCAGAATATACGGACCAACATATGGTCTGTATAATTTTCACGAGCCGTATGTCTGGACCGTATGTTTGGTCCAAAGGAGGTATGCCATTCTGGGCTGAACCTACGGCTGACATACGGTCCGTATATCTTATACGGCCAGTATGTCTGGCCGTATAATGTCCAGTGGTTCCGAACTTGTTCTCGTCGACTCGTTTGATCTCCAATTCTTATGTAACCTTCTTGGCACTTGTCTAAAACCTCAATACCAATCTAATGGATGTTATAACTCTGCTCCACAATATATTTAAGTCACCATTAACTCGTTACTCATAAATTCTTTCCGATACTTATCGTAAGCCTTGCCTTCTCTTGGCAATCTTTCTCGTCTAACATCGAATGTCTTTGAAATCTTACTTAAGGTCGTCAAATGATATTTCTTACTTATCAAAATATCATATACTCTATACTCTTCACTAGTCTATTCACTGTGCAACAACGAAAATTTTTTCGAGGTGTAACAGGAGCTCCACTTCATTCGGAGCTACAGCTTTTGGTATAGATTCTTTTGTGTACATATTCATGGGCACGGCGGGGTCCTGTCCCGCCTATATGATATGACATATTCTTCTTAGAGGCTTGTAGACATGTGTATATGGTTAGGTATGTTTGGCCTTGTCGGCCTATATTTTGGGATGTTGTTTTGTCAAGCCTCGTCGGCTCATGTACATTTATTTGGGCATAGTTGCAAATGATGATATAAATAAATTGTCGCCCAATGGGAATTCGCATGGTAATGAATGAAAAGTATGATTTAGCTTTGTGGCTCACCTAGATGTAATGTGAAAGTATGTTAAGGGGTGATCGGGTGGGTTAGCACCGGGTGCTCGTCACGGCCCTCCGATTGGGTCGTGACAAGAATGGATCCTGCAGAATTGAAATAGCTAAAGGCACAACTGAAAGATTTACTCGAGAAGGGATTTATTAGACCCACCTCATCTCCATGGGGAGCACCAGTCCTGTTTGTAAGAAAGAAAGATGGCTTCTTACGAATGTGCATTGACTATAGACAGCTGAACAAGGTAATGGTAAAGAATAAATATCTACTTCCGAGAATAGATGATTTGTTTGATTAATTGCAAGGTGCTAATTGGTTTTCAAATATTAATTTGAGATCGGGATATCACCAAGTGAGAGTCAAGGAAGAAGACATTCCAAAAATAGCTTTTAGAACTAGATATGGTCATTATGAATTTCAGGTAATGTCATTCGGGTTGACTAACGCTCCGGCAGTGTTTATGAATTTGATGAATAATGTATTCAGGCCTTTTCTAGATCTATTTGTGATCGTATTCATCGATGACATTTTAGTATATTCTCGGTCAGAAGCAGAGCATGCAGATCATCTACGTATTGTCCTTGGTATTCTTCGGACTCGTGAATTGTATACGAAATTTTCAAAATGTGAGTTTTGGACTGGGGCTGAAGTTAACCTCTCTTTTAATTCATGTCCCATCCTTATGATTCCAGCACTCTAGTTAGAGGCTCGTAGATACTTATGTGTGGGTTGTAGATGTTATGAGACTTCATCAGTGTATATTTTGTACATCATTTTGTAGCCTTGTGGGCTTAGGCATATAGACATGTTTTGGGAGATTCGGAAATTGGTTTATGACAAGTTCTATGTTGATGATGATATATGTCTAGGTTGAGTATGATAGATATCATGATGAGTGCGCTCGATAGCTTGCTACGGGTACCCGTCATGTCCCACTAGTTGGGTCGTGACATCCATGAAGTTGACTATGTGTCCCACCAGTTTCGCGGAGACGCAAAGACTTCATGGAGGTATTTTATTGCTTGCATACTTAAGGGTTCTGCTCCATTGACTTTGACATAGTTTCATCGGGTCTTCCTTGAGAAGTATGTGCCCCGGGCTTTGAGAGAGGCACGTAGGGATGGGTTTCTACATCTACAACAGAAGGGATTGTCTTTGGAGGCCTATGTTACTCGCTACTTGCACTTGGCTCGTTATTCAGCTCCTTTGATTCCTACTGAGCCTGACAGGATTCTCTACTTTATTGGTGGGCTCATTGCTTCTCTTCAGATTCCTTGCCTTCAGCTTGAGGGCATGGGGTCTTCGTTCCATTCCATCATTGAGCAGGCTTCTTTAGTCGAGGCCGCTAGGGCTTGTTCATTTGGAGGGGATAGTGAGAAGAGGCAGCGATAGTTTAGGATTTATGGTGGTTCCAGTTCGAGGGGCGCCAGTCAGTCTTTTAGGCTGTATTAGCCCTATTCTGACAGCCCTGTGCATTCAAGTTTGCAGGCTTCCTCTAGTGGGCCACCCAGATAGAAAGCTTTGGAGAGCACGTTTTCTCGACCAGCAGACAGAGTTATTCCAGTCGTGTCTTTAGCTTCAGTCTATCAGTCCCTGCCTTCTAAGACTTATTTTACGTGTGGAGGATTTAGTCATATTACTCGGAACTGTCTACGACCCAAGTAGTGTTTTTAGCCCAGAGGACCCCAGTATCCTTATGTAGCCGAGGTGATGCTTCTTCGAGTGGCGGCGCTCAGTCAGGCCATAGTGGTCATCAAGGTTCTTGAGGTGGATCTCAGGCTAGTAGTGGTGGGTCCTACAATTCAAGATGCGGATCACCGTCTCGACATGGTGGGGCCCAGTGTTATTCATTTCCAGGTAAACCCAAGGCGGATACCTCCGATGCTGTCATAGTAGGTATCATTTTTGTCCGACATAGATCAGCATCTGTGTTATTTGATCCTGGATCCACTTATTCGTATGTATCTGCATATCATGCTGTTGATTGAGATTTGCCTTGTGATAACATAGCTGTACCTGTTCATGTGTCTACTCCGGTGGGAGATTCTTTTGTGGTTGATAAGGTTTATTGGTCGTGTTTGGTTACTTTTATGGGTTATGACACTTGGGTAGATTTAATGATACTTGATATTGTCATGACCTATTTTGCCTAAGCCATGCGGGCACTTACATCCCCACCTCAGTTAGCGAACCCTTAACCCATCAATGAATAACTACATAAATAATGAAATTAAGCAACGGAATAGCATAAATACATGAGTCTCACGGTATATATATGTGTGTATATATATATATATATATATATATATATATAAGTAGTAGAATAGTGCGGAATAATAATAACATCCCAGGGTCTAGTCTGAGTAATACAAGAGCATCTAAAAAGGGGAATAATACAAGTATAGAATAATAATACATAAGTGTTTATGTCTCTTAAGAGAATAGGATATAAAGATCGAGAAGTCTTCAAGGCAAAGAAACGACCATGCTCACCCTGGAAACTTAATGATAACGCTGAAGTGACTATCAGTCACGTGTCATGGAAGCAGATCCGACCTCATACTCTACATCCATAAAAGAATGCAACAAGTGCAGGTCAGTACAAAATAACAGTATTGGTAGGCATCATCGGCCGACTAAGCATAGCTAACACAACTCAGATAATAAAGCAAATAAGTAGATAAGCCAACAAGTATAAGTCAATATAATCAAATAAAGTAAACGTCATCGCCTACATAAAACATCTAATCCCAAATGTGCCAAGTCTGAATATATCCAGTCCGAATCTCACATCACAAGTACAACACCAAACATCTCAAAATCAAGGCATAATGCAATGCAATGTAATAGCGTATGAATGCAATGCAATGCCATGCAAATGTTGTGTACACATGTACTCTGGACGAAAATATCGACATCTTGGTACCACAACCCAGTGTGACTCGCGAAGTCCAACTGCCACCCGTCCCGAATCTTTGCCCAACAAACATACGGGACCCCTGATCTTTGCCTACGGGGGTTACTCACCGGTACCACTCTGGGGAACCCGCGGAGTCCATGCACTTACACAATCAATGATTTTGGAATAACATCGGACATGGGCCATCTCATGTCACTCAAGTAAAATCAAGCCCAGCTCATCAAAGTGTTTCATCAAGTACCATTAGTATCTCAACATTGTATCATGAAAATGAGAGCGCGTGCAATGCATGTATCAACCTCAATAATCAAGCTCAACATCACAAGTACCGTCAATGGGTACGCCAACGATATATCTGAATCACAAATACCAACAGTGGGTATTCCAACAATAAAACTAAATCACAAGTACCAAAAGTAGGTATGCCAACAATATCGAAATCAAGATGATAAACAGAATCCAATATCTATCAACAAGTCATGGCATCAAGCTATCACAATAGAACTGTTATATCCCGTAGTTTGTACGTTGGGATAATTTTGGGACAAGTCGTACATAAGTATTGTTGGCATGGAATATCAAGGGCAAGCTTGGAATTTGAAAATTTGTTATTATTCATGACTTCTTGGAGAAGCCACAAGTGGCCGTGGGCCCCACCCATATTTTGGCCAATTGTTTTAAGCCATAAAGGGGGCCATGTGTTCACTTCATATTTATAAGGGGTGTATGTATATGTATAATTCATGACCATGCAAGACATATTCATCATCCAAGAAAATTCTAGAAAATTGGAGAAAAATTGGAAAAGAAAAAAAAAAGAAGAAAAAGATTGCACATGACCGGCCATGTGCCTATATTTGTATATATATATATATGTGTGTGATGACACCACAAGGCACAACTCATCATTCTTCATCCTAGAAAATTCAAGAAACATGAAAAAAAAAAAGGAGCTTCGGCCAAGAGGGCTGGCCGAAGGTGGTCCTTAAAGTTGATCATGAAAAATTCCTTTCTCCTTGTCTCTCTACTAATTGGAAGGTCCTCGTTAACGTGGAGTAGTTGTTGGAACAAGAAAATCGTTCGTTGTTGCCATGGACACTTTTAGCCGTGGAGAAGTTGATTGGAAGAGGTAAGACTTAATCCTTATTTTCATATGTTATGCATGGTTTGTGGATGCTGTGGAGTGTGGTAATGAACGGAATTCATGAAGTTGTGGTGTGTTGTGTGTGGCCGTGTGTATGTGAGATTATATAGGAGTAAAGAACTAATCTACTTAGCATGTTTGGATTGTGTATTATGGATAGTTGTGCATGTGGAAGAATGTGTAGGAATGAATGAACTTCATGGAATTATGTATGTTGAAGCTTGGCCGTGTAGGGGCTGTTTTGGTGGAACATGATGAACTAATTCTATGTAGTATTTTGGTTGTTGTTTGTTGTGGATTATGTGATGAAAATGAAGGTTGGTGACTCAAATTGAAGTTGTAATTGTTTGTGGGTTGATTTAGAAGATAATGTGATTTCAATATAGCTTCTTGAATTTATGGAAATAATGTTGTAAACGTGTGGATTGTTAATGTAGTTTATGAATTCGGAAGAAAGAAATGTGTTGTCGTTGTTCTTATGGAATTTAGAAAGTTTCGGGTGGTAATGCATGTTGGCCGGGCCGTTTAAATATTGTATGGCTTGCTTGGAATGATCTTAAATCTTGTTTGAATGGTTGCGGATTAGTAATTGAATATGTGAGCATTGGTATTGGCTTGATCGTATGTAGTTTATTTGAATATAAGTGCAATATTGTCGAAGTGTGTAGAAAGGAATTATTAACGTTAGAATTCGTGTTGAATCACTTATGGATGTTGTTAGTATGGTTGTTGGTATGGTTGTTGTTGATTGGCCGAGTTGAATTCCCGGGGATGTTGAGTTTATAGGGGAGGTGCTGCCCAAATTTCTGTAAATAAGTGATGGCTTGGTATTGGATTCTTAAGTGTTTATGACTAATGGTTGATGACTAACGACGTTGTTGTAGATTGTTGGAAGCCCGAGACTTAGGCTTGACTAGCGTAGGAAGCGGACGAGGTATGTAAAGCTCAACCTTTCTTTCTTTTGGCATGTCTTAGTTGAAAGTAAGTTATGATACGAACCCCGAGGTAACTCTATTCTTTCAATCCGAGCATGTCCATGATTCTTATTTGTTTCTTGATATTTGTATTCTTAATGTAGTCGAATCATGGTTTTTATGTCTTTACATGACTAAATTTCAAAGGTTGCATAAAAGTTTTGTTTTCCAAAAGAGTTTTGTTCGTAAATGCTTCCGTAACTACGAACGATTGTAACTTTCACAGAAGGGCTTGGATTGCTTCGATATGATTGTAGATAGTCCTTAAGTGAGTAATGTCCGTAACTTTTCGAGGCGGACTCGGATTGGTTTAGCGCATGACTATGATCCCTATGGTTTTGTTAATACGTTTATGATGTATGCTATGTGTTATATCCCGTCTTTTTGCATAATCGGAAAATTCGAAATAATTGTGAATTATGAGAAAGAAGGCTATGTTTGAAATTTCCTTAGTATGTGTATGTCGGTTATGGAAACTTGAATGCGGAAACACCGGAGAAGGCCTAAGGGCAAACTTGGAATTTTGGAAATTTGTTTCGGAAATTACAAATTAAGATTCATGACTTATTGGGCTCAAAGAAAATAAGGAAATTGAGGCCCAATTCTTGGAGGGTGGCCGGCTATAACCAAGGCCCAAACCCAAGTTTAATTAATTTTTGCATGTGCTAATTAATTATAAAAGGATCATAAGCCTAGAAGTTTCAAGAGAAATCAAAAGAAATCAAGAAAAAAAAAAAGAGGGGAGTGCACGGCTAAGAGGAAAAAGAAAGAAAAGAAAAGAAGAAAAATTCTTGGAGCCTTGGGTTTGATTCAAAAATTTGGTTCTTCTTGAATTCATACTAAGTTCAGGATGCCTTCCAAGTTGGTATAATTTTCAAGGCAAGAAAGAGCTTCTTTTGGCAAGTGGAAGAAATTGGAAAAGGTAAGAATTCTTATTTTTATGTTGAAGGAATTATGTATGTGTTGTAGTATATGTAGAGTATATATGGAATTATGGAAGTATTGCATGCATGGGGTGTGTTTGTGTGTTGGCCGTGGGAAGTAGGGTATGAAGGAAAATTGTTGAACTTGTTAGTATGTTAATTATGTTGTTGTGGTTTTATGAAATAAATGAGAAGTATGAAGAAATTGTGTGTTGAGAATTTTAGTGTGTGGCCGTGTGTGGTGTTGGTATGAAATGAAATTGAATTGAATTATTTAGTATGTCAATTGTGTTGTTGAAGTTTTGTGATGAAGATGGAGGGATAATGGTTTAAGTTAATATGAAAAATTTGTCGTTAAGTTGTTGTCGGAAAGTATATGATTTTATTATAAATTATGTAATTGGGAAGAATGAAGTTGTAAGATGTATATGGTGGTTGTTGTAAACGAAATTGAAGGATAAAAATATGTCGTGAATATTTATGTTGAAATTTGGAGGTTTTGAATGGATTATGAATTCGGTGGAAAACTTGTATATTGTGTATACCTTATGTATATTTGGTGAAAAATGATATGATATGCCTCCGAATTATGTTGTAGTGATCTTGAAAAGTAATGAATGAGAAAATGGTAAGATTGGTTTGGAAGTGTAAGGTCGGAATGAAAGATGTTATGTTATGCCGGAAAGATGGCTAGTTAAGCCATATTATGTGTTTTGTGATACTTGTTGTCGTTATTGATGTTGTTGTTGGTTGTTTTGAGCCGAGTTGAATCTCGGGGGTGTCATATTTGCAGGGGAGGTGCTGCCGAAATTTCGGTAGCCAAGTTTAACCCAAAGATTAAAGTGTTAACTTTCATGAATAGTAACTGGTAAAGATGACCATTTGCAGTTTTTGGACGAAACGGGAAGTGAGATTTGACGAGCGTAAGGCGCAATCCAGGTATGTAAAGCCTTCCCTATCTTTCTTTGGCATGTTCTGAGTCTAACAGGCCTGACAGCGAGCCTCGATGACACTTCTGCTTCTCACCATTTGAGATTGAAGTTAGCGAAAAATCTTTCAATAAGATTGAACCAATTTCTCCTAAAATGACCTATAAGTATGCAACTTCCACAAATGGAGTCGAAACACCCTAGAATGGTTATGGACGGCTCCCTAAGGTTTATTATCCATAAATTACGTACTTCTACTATGGTTGGGTCCGAGGTGGGCCCACAAAACCCTGATACTCCCGGTATGACTCAAATTGATCTATTTCTGTCCGTTCTGCAAAAGTAACTCGTGATTATGTTTCTGTCCGCTAACTAATAAGCATTTTGACTGTCTTTCTGAATCTGAACATTATTCGACATCCGTAACGATTCCGGACACTCGTTCGATATAATCCGACTATCTTGATCCGATCCGTTTCCCCGAACCGTTTCGGTTTATTAAGTCCGTATGTCGGTCCGTATGCATATGGGTTCTCATTTGTACGTTCGTGGATGCCTCAATGCTTCCTTCACCGCGGCCGGAGTTCCGTAATTCGTGCACTTCACCGCATTGTTCACCGCGTCCCTCGGATGTGCGGGCCGGGATCCGTCGTATCGATATGATCCGATATGATGCGATTATGTGATATTACGGGGATGGCGGCCGGGATGGCATTTGATTTGATTAATACGTCCACCGCGTCCGTACGCACGAGGGCGGGTTACGTTACCGCGTCCCTTATTAAAGGGCGGGATACGTACGTATGTGATTGAGATTTGATATACGGTATGTACGTACGTATATGATTCGACTCTGTGCATGATTAAATACATTACGATTACGTACGTACGATTCGGACTACGATTACGTCGACATATATTTGAGATACGGTTTTGTACGATTAATCTTGTCACATTTACATATCTTTGATACGCGTTGTGCCTCCGTCGGCCGCAATTCCTAAATACGACATAATAAGATTACGTACGTACGCTCCGTAAGTCGACTACGCTTATGATTACGTACGTACGCTCCGTAAGTACGACTCCGCCTATGATTACGTACGTACATTCGTAAGTCGACTCATTACGAATCCGATTACGTCGCTTTATTTACGTGTTTTTCGTACATTACGATTTTACATATCGACTCCGGTTATTTTAATTATGTATGTTATGTTTCCGCTTTACATACTCGGTACATCTTCGTCGACCCCCTTGCTTCTCGGGGGCGTGTTACATGCCCGCGAGTACGGACGCCGCGTGATACGCCGCCAGTTTAGGTCGTCGGTCTGCTGTTTGGAGAGCTCCTTTGATCCGGAGCTAACACTTTTGGTATATATTTTCTGTTGTATCTATGTTCTGTATATATATGATCATTTGGGTACGGCGGGGCCCTGTCCCGTCTTCGGTCCGATTTCGATTCGTATGTTAGGGTCCGGACATGTTTGTGGGTTGTGGGTTGTCACTGTCCGGTAGGTACGTGCGATATGCGACTTTGTCTGATATAATAGCCCTAACGGCTTCGTACGGGTTTCGGTATGTATATACGTATATATGTATGTTCGTGCGATGCACCTTATATACGTATGAATTTATGTATGTTTAAATGGAATTAGCCGGTTGGTATGTCGGATCTGTTAGGTAGGTACGTATGGGTGTCCAAGTAGGACACTAGTCACGGCCCACGGGGTTGGGTCGTGACACTATGTTTCCGAATAACGTCCGAAAGACATTTGATATAACTATTGTCCGACTTTCAAATGACATTCTGTTTAGACTACTTCATTGAGTCTCTGAAAATGATTTATGTGCATATGGTTTCTCACTACTCGCTCGTGCCGGCCTCGATATGTCCTTCTGCGTCCGGGCCGGGTGTGTATTCGTGCAATTCCATTGCATTGTTCCTGCGTCCCCTCACTGTAGGGGCGGGGCACGTTATTTACCGCGTCCCTCATTGAGGGCGGGGCACGTTATATGATATGATGATACGGGGAGGTGGCCAGGATGGCATATGATGATTCCCTTTACCGCGTCCCTCACTAGAGGGCCGGGGCACGTTACATGTACATGCATATGATGATTTTACTTACCGCGTCCCTCCTTAGAGGGTCGGGGCACGTTATATGTACATATGATGATTTTATGATATCGACATGCATGATTTATGTTTTAAAGGCAAGTTTTATGATTTTCTTTACTCTTAACTTCAGTATGATCCCGCTTACAATATTTCATGCTTTACATACTCAGTACATACTCCGTACTGGCCCCCTTTCTTCGGGGGCTGCGTTTCATGCCGCGTAGGTACACCCAGATGAGCTAAAGATATTAGTAGATGATGTTCCAGCGGGATTGGCGAACTCCATTTCTCCGGAGGGCTGCCGAGTCAGCGTTTTATGCTATGGTAATATATTCCATGTTAGAGACTTTGCAGACAGTGCCATGTATATAGTATGTCAGTTTGTAAGCGGCTCCATAAGCCGACGTATTGTTACGCATTATTTTACAGATTTTATACGATTATAGACCTTACTTGATTGGAGAAAGATGAAAAGCGTGTTTGGTGTCCGAAAAACTTACATTATGTATTTATGTTATGCTATAAGGGCCCAACATGATTATGAGTGTCACGAAAGTCAGCGGGTTCGCTCGGCCCTAGTGTAAATCAGGGTCGGGTGCCCATCACACCCTATCGGATTAAGGGTGTGACAAATTGGTATCGGAGCGAGTTCGTCCTAGGGGTTGTCTGCAAAGTCGTGTCCAGAAGAGTCCTGTTTATGGTGTGAAGCCGGCCACATTTATAAACAGGAGGCTACGGGGCATTTAGGATGGTTACTCTTCTTTCACTTCTTAGATCATGCCATAGAGCCAAGTCATAGGAAATGAGATACCTTATGCTAACCTTTGATTTCAGCAGAAGAACGACACCGATCGAAGGAGGCGACTGACGATGTTGGAAGTTACAAAGCACGCAAGTAAGCAAAAGTACGGAGGGTATATGCTGAGTAAGGTATTGACATACGACTGAAGTGTAAAGTTGAGAACTAAAAGGGAAAGTAAAGAGGAAAGTGTAACAGGTGTAGTTTAAGTTGTATGTATGAGGTAAGTTAATCATTTTCATGCTATTGTTGATACTGGGAGCCCTGTGTGGCCGTGATATGATATGATATATACATGTGTGTGACGGCCCTGTGAGGCATTGTTGGTATTTCCTGCGTGCAGGTTTTGGGATAGTAAGGAAAACAGAAGAAACTCTGCCAAAATTTTTCTGGAAATGATGCGAGAATGAAATATAAGTTGGGAATATGTTTTAAAAAGGGCGTATCAATGGTAACAGTGAGGATATGGTAATAAGGAATTTGGAACGGACTAGTGATACTGAGAGATGATTTAGAAAGGGGCTGGTAAGTTTGGATAGAGTTATATATTAAGGCACCGAAGCGAGTTGATAAGTAGGAGAAAAATATGATGGGATTATAGTTAAAGGAGGTAATGATACGATTAAGACAGGAGTATGAAGGAAAAAGAATGGTGACGGATAGGAATGTATTAATAAAACAGCCGATAAGAATGTGTTGTGAGGACGTTTTGGGATATGTTAAGATCTCAACTTACCCCAGATTATGTGACGAGGGTCATGTGGTGAGGTGGACGCAATCATACGGGCATTAATGCGTCGTATTTCATTAAAGTTTTAAAGTTAAGCGTGCTGGAGTGAGAGAAATTTTAGGATGGGTGAGCCCCTGGGAAGTTTTCTGAAAGTCTTACAAATTCAGACGTAAGAGGCAAATGAGAAGCTGGATTAATCTAAGGAAAATTAGAGTCTGCGGAGTGGGCAGAAACCTTAAGAGGTCAAGTAGGACGGGGCGAATTAGGTCGGTGAAAAGAGGGAGTTAATGGAAGGAAGGAATAAGAAGGAAGCGAGACAACAGTGTAGTAATAAGTTATAACGTGTATAACGGAGGATACGAGTGCCATAAGTGTCGGGGCTGCGGAAGGCCAAGTCATAGGAAGATGAGAAACAAGGTCGAATGAATGTTAGAAGACGACTGGTATGATGCAGATAAACATGGGTGAACGGAATACATTTTGAAAATGAGAGAAGGATTATATAAGAGTAGTGTGTTTTGAATGACACAGAGGTAGCATAAGATTCCTCGTGTACAGAGTAAGAGATAGGCATAAATGGGGGGAATGATGAGGGGATACCAGAAAAGGCACCCGAGGTAGGTTGGGATAAAGATGATATTCCAAGAGAACTTCGGATAATTATCGTCGGGATGAAAGTACTGCCTAATTGAGATTGGAAATAAGGACATGGGACAAGTATAAACAGATAATGGTATGAGTACACCCTTAAAGGGGGGAGGCGGGTGAGAGAAATGCAAAGGCGAGATGGAAACAATTGACACTGTAATATGTTTGATGTGGATGCCCAGGCTACAAATAAGACCCCTTTACTGAAATAAGCTAGTAAGATCGGAAAACCAGCAATAAGCGGATAAAAGTCAGGAGGGTATTTAAGGCAGTGTGAGAAGTTTCGCTGATGCTATCGCAACTTGTCAGTGATAAGGAAGAGGGAATAGAAGACCCTTATTAGTAGGAAGGGAGGAAGTCGAGAGCGATTGAAGGAAGGGAAAGAAATATGATAAAAAGACGAGCGGGTTTTGGTATGAATAAGATATACAGGCAGGACGAGCCAGAGGACGAAAGGACCATGTCTAAGATTGAACGTACTTTATATAAGTTGTACAAGGACAGTGATGCTACCTGTAAGTATTGGTATGCTAAGAATAAGACTAAGTAGGTATCTGATAAGAAGAGTAAAGGCTTAGCAAGGACTATGCAGTTGTGATATTTCGGGTACATTGCAGAAAAAGGTAATGATGGTTTAAGCCAATTACTAAAATAGAACTGGTGCTGAGAACGGACGAGGTATGGCTATGGTTAAGCTAAGGATCTGTTTCGATACCGGAGGTAAGATAAGAGAAGGGAAGACAAGGTAGGACATAAGGATTGGTAAAGCGATGCTGAGGTATTTCTTGGGCTAATCTGAACACCTTCGCATATTCTTACAGAGATTGCAACATAATGAGTGACAGGAGAGTAAAGAGCAAGCAAGATCTCCTAATTAAAGATACAGAAAGGGTGTTAGCAAAGATGACGAACTCAAGAATGACCCTTGGGATGACAGTGACAGTTGGAAAATTTTGAAGGAAAGAGAGAATGCTGCTCTCAAGAAGGGGAATAAAAGAGTCCACCGGATGTTAGAAGAAATCTTATGGACCACTAAGTAATCTAAACATGAGATGCAAAGTCATAGGTACTTGTGTTACGACTATAAGGGTCCGAGTTTGTGTGGCGGAACAATAGCCGGAAGAGACGACTTAAGAAGCTGAAGAGGAAATGAAGAAGAGATATATCGATATATGAGATTATATACCGTGGTAATAAAGGAAACCCCTCAAGATCCTTAGAAGACCTTACGAGGCCAGTTGAACATTCGAAGACGAATGTTCTAAAGGGGGGAAGGATGTTATATCCCGTAATTTGTACGTTGGGATAATTTTGGGACAAGTCGTACATAATTATTTTTGGCATGGAATATCAAGGGCAAGCTTGGAATTTGGAAATTTGTTATTATTCATGACTTCTTGGAGAAGCCACAAGTGGCCGTGGGCCCCACCCATATTTTGGCCAATTGTCTTAAGCCATAAAGGGGGCCATGTGTTCACTTCATATTTATAAGGGGTGTATGTATATGTATAATTCATGACCATGCAAGACATATGTTATATCCCGCATTTCGTACGTTGGGACAATTTGGATTAACTATGATAAGTTAGAGACAAGACCATTCCGGGATATGAAGTCGGGACTTTTGACCTTCGATTTTGTTTTAAAACCTAATGTGTTCATGAATTTGTTGGCATAGAACAATTTGGAAAATTTGGGACCAAAAGTGATATAATTGGAACTTGCAAATCATGCAAAATTTGGCCATTGGCCGTGTGGTATATGGAAATGGCCCACACAAATTGTGTTCAATTTTTATTGCTCCAACACATGGTGTGGGCCAAGGACACTTTGGCACTTCATATAATAGCAAAAGATGATCAACTAGTCTTCATTATTCATTCCCAACACTTAGAAAAAAAAATAAGAAGTTGAAGAGCACAAGGTAGAGGCTCTCGGCCAAGAAGGGTGAAAAACCAAGTTCAATTCTAGCCATTCCAAAAATATTTTGTTGATGCAAACCCACTATTTTGAGGTCCCTAAGTAGCGTGGAAGTGTCGTTGGAGCGATCAACCCGCTAGTTTTCATTATCGCAAACCCTAGCCTCTTGTGAAGTGGAAGGAAAAAGTTAAGAATTTATCATGTTTTATGTGTTATAAAGGTTGTATGTATGTTGTAGTATGCTAAAATGGATGAAAATCATGAAATATGTCATGTTGGAGTGAAGGTGGTGTGTGTAGCATATAGCCGTGTGAGGTGTGTGTGTGTTGTGTTGTGTTTAAGTGATGAATTAAGTTCTATGTAGTATGTTAATTTTTGTAGTGTGAAGAAATGAGTGAGAATTATCAATATGTGCATGTTGATAAGTTGGGTCATGTTATATGACAAAGAACGCATTAATGTCGCTTAGTGTTTTAGTGGTTGTCGTAAGGAATTCTATATTGGAAATGAGTTTTTAATGACTCAAGATTGATGTTGTAATTGTGCGGACTGATTTGGAGGTTATTGTACATTTAATGTAATTTGTATATTGATGAGAATAGCATTGTTGGTATGTGAATTGTGGATGCAAATCATGATTTGAAAATGAGGAATATGTTAAAGTGAGGTTCTCGGGTTTGGGGGCTGTTTTCGGGTAGATTGGAGCAATTTTTGGATTGTTGGAAATGTTGTATGAATTGATTGGAATGTCTTTAAATATTGTTGGTATGGGTTCGGGTTAGTATTTGAATGTATAAGCGTCGATGTTGGCTTGAAGGTAAGCTAGTTGAATTGGATTTATGAATGTTGTTGAATGATGGAAAAGAGAGTTATTATTGTTGCATTGCCTTTCGGATTGATTATTAATGTTGCTAGGTTGGTTGTTGTTGTTGTTGTTGTTGATTTTGGCCGAGTTAAATTCTCGAGGTGGCCATTTACAGGGGAAATGCTGCCCAAATTTCTGTAGAATTTAGTGTTAGTTTGGAATTAAATGCCTAAGCGTCCATAGCTAATGTTTGGCATATCATGACTTGTTTGTAGACCTTGGGCAGCCCGAGACGTAGGTTGGATTTATCTTGAGTTTGAGCTAGCGTTGAGTGCGTACGAGGTATGTAAAGCTCCACTCTTTCTTCTTTGGCATGCCTTAGTTACAAATAGGCTATGACACGAGCCTCGAGTAAATTCTATTCTCGCAATCCGAGCATTTTTATGACTCCTATTCGCTTCTTGGAAATTCGTATGATGAAATATTGGCCTTTATGCCTTTGAAATATTTGATTTTCAACTTTTGCACAAAAGTTTGGCTTTTAAAAGTTCTGTAACTACGAACGCTCGTATCTTTCACAGAAAGGCTCGGATTGCCTCGATATGCTCGTAGGTTATTGTATGATGTATGATAAGTATGTTTTTTTTCATAGGCGGGCCCGACTCGGGTCGACGCCCTCTGTGGGCCCCGCGACTCTCCTTAAGTACTTCTGACGACTTTTGAAAGAATATGACATGACTACTATTCCGATTTCAAGTACGATCAGTTTACTTATCTTTTGAATTTGTAGCAATGATTCGATAACATAGGACGACTATGATTTTCGTAGGCGGGCCCGGATTGGGGTGACGCTCGTCCGTGGGTCCCATGACTTTTCTTTGTGTAGTACTAACGACTTTTTGAAAAGAACTTAATATGATTAACCTATTAAATCTTTGAAAATGTTTTAAATCGTATTTGGTTACTTATGAATCTGCTTGTGCATTCTGTTATTACTTCTTTCGCCGAGTCCCGGGCCGGTTATGATATCGTGCCCACTATGTGATGTAGACAGGGGTACACGACCGCGGTATGTGCATATGAGATATTACCCACATTTGGGTTCCTGGCCGCGTATATGTATATGTGATATTACCGCTGGGTTCCTGGCCGCGGTATGTGTGTATATGTGGTATGTGATATGTGATGATTTGATGATACAATATGATATGGGGTATGATGTATGATAATATGACAGTACATTATGATTATTATGTTATATATGGATCGGGCCGTACGTTCCTCGGCGATCGGATAATGTCAGCTCGTATGATATGTTTGATTTCCCGTATATACGAGGCAGAAATATTTTTCAAAAGAAAGCGAAGCATTTTGACATCCTGATTATCCTATTTGTCTTTTGTACCGCTTATGTATAATTTGGAGGTCAGATGTAAGTACCTTGGTATTCGGCTTATTATGCTCGCGTTCGGTGCACTTTACTTCGATTATGACTTCGTTTTCTGTACTTCACCTTTGCGTACTCGGTACATATTCCATCTTGACCCCCTTTCTTCGGGGGGCTGCGTTTCATGCCCGCGGTACGGATTCGGATACGCGTTTTGGTGATCCACCGCGGCGTAGGATTCCCGTTCTGCTGTTCGAGTGCTCACTTTGTTGCTCGAGCCGATATTTTGGGTATATACTCTCTCCGATGTATATGATTATGTTTATTCGAGAATGTACGACGGCGGGCCTGTCCCGTCATCGATTACGATTACGATCTGTATTAGGGGTACGTAGACATAGATGTGGATTATGTACGGTTTGTTCGGATGCGACGTGTGAGTTGTGTTTGGGCGGCCCGTCCGCGCGTGGCGACTTGTCGGGGGCGCGTGTGTATATGCTTTGACATGTTATGTATATTATGACAGCCTTACCGGCTTTGTACGGTCTATGTGTTTGTACACGCCCATTTGGAGCCACGTTTGATATTTATAGATATATAAGCCATCCGTATGTGATTCTGTTTGATAAGTGTGTTTGGGTGCCCAGCTCGGGCACTAGTCACGACCTACAGGGTTGGGTCGTGACAACATATTCATCATCCAAGAAAATTGGAGAAAAATTAGAAAAGAAAAAAAAAGAAGAAAAAGATTGCACATGACCGGCCATGTGCCTATATTTGTATATATATATATATATGTGTGTGATGACACCACAAGGCACAACTCATCATTCTTCATCCTAGAAAATTCAAGAAACATGAAAAAAAAAAAAAGAGGAGCTTCGGCCAAGAGGGCTGGCTGAAGGTGGTCCTTAAAGTTGATCATGAAAAATTCCTTTCTCCTTGTCTCTCTACTAATTGGAAGGTCCTCGTTAACGTGGAGTAGTTGTTGGAACAAGAAAATCGTTCGTTGTTGCCATGGACACTTCTAGCCGTGGAGAAGTTGATTGGAAGAGGTAAGACTTAATCCTTATTTTCATATGTTATGCGTGGTTTGTGGAAGTTGTGGAGTGTGGTAATGAACGGAATTCATGAAGTTGTGGTGTGTTGTGTGTGGCCGTGTATATGTGAGATTATATAGGAGTAAAGAACTAATCTACTTAGCATGTTTAGATTGTGTATTATGGATAGTTGTGCATGTGGAAGAATGTGTAGGAATAAATGAACTTCATGGAATTATGTATGTTGAAGCTTGGCCGTGTAGGGGCTGTTTTTGGTGGAACATGATGAACTAATTCTATGTAGTATTTTGGTTGTTGTTTGTTGTGGATTATGTGATGAAAATGAAGGTTGGTGACTCAAATTGAAGTTGTAATTGTTTGTGGGATGATTTAGAAGATAATGTGATTTCAATATAGCTTCTTGAATTTATGGAAATTGTTATATCCCGTATTTTTGTACGTTGGGACAATCCGGTTTAACTATGATAAGTTAGAGACAAAACCATTCCGGGATGCGAAGTCGGGACTTTTGACCTTTGATTTTGTCTTGAGACATAAGTTGTGCATGAATTTGTTGCATGGGACAATTAGGAAAATTTGGGACCAAAATGGAATAAATGAAAGTTGAAAATCATGCATTATTTTCCTTGTGGCCGTGTGGTTATTGAAGATGGCCCACCCAATTTGTGTTCAATTTTTATTGCTCCAACACATGGTGTGGGCCAAGGACACTTGTGCCATTCATATAATGGCACAAAAGATGATCAAGTAGTCATCTTTTATCATTCACAACACTTTGAAAGAAAAAAAAAGCCAAGAAGTTGAAGAGCAAAGAATAGCTCTCGGCCAAGTGGAGAAAAAAAACCAAGATCATTTTTAGCCATCCAAAAATTAATTCCTTGATACAAACCCACTAAGTTGAGGTCCCTAAGTAGCGTGGAAGCGTTGTTCGGGTCATCCAACCATTTGTTGTGTCAATTACAAACCCTAGGCAAAGTGTGGAGTTGAAGAAGAAAGGTGAGAATTGATTATGTTTTATGTGTTACAAAGGTTGTATGCATGTTGTAGTATGTTAAAATGAAGGAAATTCATGAAATATGGCATGTTGGAGTGGAGGTTGTGAATGTAGTGTCTAGCCGTGTAAGTGTATGTGTGTGTTGTGTTGTGTTGAAGCTATGAATTGAAGCTTAGTTAGCATGTTATGATCATTGTAGGGTGAAGAATGAATGAGAATTATCCATATTTGTATATGTGTTGTGTTGGCCGAAAATGGGTCATGGAATGTGACAAAGAACGCATTAATGTCGCTTAGCGTTTTAGTGGTTGTCGTAATGAATTCTATGTTGGAAATGAGCTTTTAATGACTCTAGATTGATGTTGTAATTGTATGGGCTGATTTGAAGATTATTGTGTATTTAATGTAATCTATATTGATGAGAATAGCATTGTTGGAATGTGAATTGTGGATGCAAATCATGACTTGAAAATGAGGAATGTGTTAAAGTGAGGTTCTCGGGTTTAGGGGCTGTTTTCGGGTAGATTGGAGAAATTTTCGGATTGTTGGAAATGTTGTATGAATTGATTGGAATGTCTTTAAATATTGTTGGTATGGGTTCGGGATAGTATTTGAATGTATAAGCGTCGATGTTGGCTTGAAGGTAAGCCGTAGAATTGAATTTATGAATGTTGCTAGATGATGAAAAAGAGAGCTATTAATGTTGTATTGCCTTTCGGATTGGTTATTGATGTTGCTATGTTGGTTGTTGTTGTTGTTGTTGTTGATTTGGCCGAGTTAAATTCTCGGGGTGGCCTATTTACAGGGGAAATGCTGCCCAAATTTCTGTAGAATTAAGGGCTAAATTGGAATTTAATGCCCAAATATCTTTAGCTAATGTTTGGCATATTATGACTTGTTTGTAGACCTTGGGCAACCCGAGACGTAGGTTGAATTTAGCTCGAGTTGGGATTATATTGGAGAGCGTTTGAGGTATGTAAAGCGCAACCCTTCCTTCTTTTGGCATGCCTTAGTCTTAAATAGGCTATGATACAAGCCTCGAGGAGATTCAACCCTCGCGATCCGACCATGTCTGTGATTATTATTCATTTCTTGGTCTTTGTATGCATGATATGATGAAATATTGGTCCCTCTGGCTTTTGTATGGCTAAGTTTCAAGAGTTGCATAAAAAGTTGGTTTTTAAAAGAGTTTGTTCCTAAACGATTCCGAAAACTACGAAAATCCGTAACTTTCACAGGCAGAACCGGATCGCCTCGATGTGCTCAAAAATGATTCCATGATGTATGATGACTATGTTTTTCATAGGCTGGCCCGGCTCAGGTCAACACACGCCCGTGAGTCCCGCGACTTTCCTTTATGTACTTCTGACGACTTTTGAAAGAATATGATACGATTATGATCCCGATTTCAAGTGCGATCAGTTTGCTTACCTTTTGAGTTTATGACAATGATCTCACGCATATGATTTTGTTACATAACTATGGTTTCCGAAGTTCGGGTTGATATGTCCCCGAGTGGTATTCGAAAGAAAATTCGATTTGACTATTGTCTTGTTTTGAAATAAAAATTCGCTTCGACTATTCTATTGAGTCTGTAATGACGACTATGTTCTTGTCTTCTACAAGCTATGTTATGCGATCTTGAGACGTACCTACAATTTCTAAAGTACTACTTGATATGTTCTCGAATGGTTTTCGGAAGAAACTTGATTTAACTGTTATTTAGCTTTAAAATGAGATTTCGATTGACTATGTTGTTGAGCCTGTGATGATGATTGTGTATATGGTTCCTCACTGCTACGTTCGTGTGCACTATCTTTGTATTACGAAGTATGACGTCTATTCGAAGTATGATGTGATATGAAGTTTGATATGATACGTGATAACGGGATGATATGACGATTCTATACACCGGTCCCTCACTAGAGGGCGGGACACGCTATATGTATATGATGATATGATGATGACATGATTCTATACAAGAGACCCTTACTAGGGGCGGGACACGCTATACACCGAGACCCTCACTAGGGGGCCGGGACACGCTATACACCCCGGGAGTCCCTCACTAGAGGGCGGGACACGCCCCCATATGTACGTATATATGGGATGATGATATGATCTTACTTACCGAGTCTCTCGTTAGAGGCCGGGACACGTTATATGTATACGCGTGTGCGGAATGATTGTCGGCGAGATATGATATGGACATGTATGATTTATGTTTCGGAGGTAAGTTTTGTGGTTTTAAGATCTTTTTTTGTATTCATGTTTTCTACTCCTTATTTAAAGTACGACTACGCCTCTCTTTTGTATTTCATGTTTTACGTGCTCGGTACATATTCCGTGCGACCCCGCTTTCTTCGGGGGGGGCTGCGTTTCATGCCCCGCGGTACGGACACACGGTTCGGGGACCCGCCGATCTAGGACACCCATTCTACGGTTTGGAGTGCTCCTTTATTCGAACCCACATTTTGGTATATACTCGTCCGTTGTATATGTATGAGTTTGTTCGGGGAGTACGGCGGGGCCTGTCCGTCATATTATTACGTTGGTCTATTTAGAGGTACGTAGACGTGTATGTGGGTTAGGCCTATCCACTGTACGGTGTGTTTGTATGTTATATGTTACGGGGCGTCTTATTCGCCGTGGCGAGCTTGTTGGCTTGCATTTGTATATGTTTTGGGGCGAATGCGCCATTTGATAGCCTTGAAGCACGATATATATATATATATATATATATATATATATATATATATGTTTGTGTTTGATATGTGTTCGAGACGACTTGAGAGATAATCGAGACGGCGTCGATATTTGTATACGCGTAAGCTATTTGTTGTGAATCGGATTAATGAATGTGTTAGGGTGCCCAGCTCGGGCACTAGTCACGGCCTACGGGGTTGGGCCGTGATAGAAGTGGTATCAGAGCAGTTCGTCCTCGGAACATCTACAGACCGTGTCTAGTAAAGTCTTGTTTATCGGTGTGTTGTGCACCACATCTATAAACAGGAGGCTACGGGGACATTTAGGGTGTTATCTTTCCTTCGATCTTAGATCGTGCGATAGAGGCTGTGTTATCGGGATGACTGCGCTTAACGAAATGTTACGTTTTCGAGCGATGCTTCCGAGGAAGGCCACGAGCCCCCGGGCAAGTACGCGGTAGTTGGTGAGACCGGCATGGCCCGCGAGTTACTAGGGCCCGTGCGGGCGCTGTCTTGGATATTGTGCCCCCGACGACCCGGTTCGGCTGCAACTTGCCCGATATGCGAGGGGCTTGGGCGACGGCAGTGCCCAGGTCGGGGCGGCTCCACGCCGGCTCCCGAAGGTTCGAGAACCCCCGGCTCCCCGGCCCGGGGGCGGAGGATGGGACCGCTGCGAGAGCGATACGGTTATTGACCCGATTGGTAGCGGGGGCGGGTCCACGGACGGGGAGCGAGGGGATGATCGTGTAGACGGGCGCGATAGTCGGAGGGCCCGTGATTTTCTACTTTGTGGCCCACCGAGTTTTCGGGTCAAAGCCCGCGGAAGGACCCTCGTGAGTTTGTCCGACGGATGCGGCGTACCACTACGATTGATTAGTGCTTCCGAGACGAGTCGGTGGAGATGGCATCCTATCGGTTGCACGATGTAGCGGCTAGCGAGTACGAGTCTGGATGTTATCCGGAGGTGAGGGTGCCCCTCCAGCGGTATGGGGCGAGTTTACGAGGAGGCCTTCCTTGCCCATTTTCTACCTCGAGCGAGGCGGGCCGGGGGTGGACAGATCGCAATGGCTAAGCGAGAGGGGCGGGGAGTGTCGGGGTATAGTGCGGGTTTGATTCGGCGGCCGGTATGCGCCCGCTTATGTGGCCGATATGAGCCGGATGCTGCCGGTATGTGATAGGGCTAGATGACTACTTGGTTGACGGTTGTACGGTGATGGCGGCCCCCGGACGAGGGATGGACGTCGCACGGATTCGATCACATGCCCGGGGTATGGAGGAGCGACACGAGGAGGTCGCCGGCCCGAACGGGGACTATGATAGGGGCCGGCCTAAGAGGGCTAGATCCGGCCCAGGTATTGCAGGGATTCTCGGGGCGAGGGGCCTCGGCGCGAGCGGTATATGCGAGATGTCCTCCCCGGCCCGGCCACGAGCACACCCCACGGTTGCGGGCGGGGCGGGGAGTGCTTTGGTATTCGGGAAGCGAGTCAGAGCTCCGGGGCTTCGGGTTCGCGGTCGAGCGAGAGGTTTGAGTCGGGGCGAGGCTATCTATGCCTCAGTGTCCTCAGTGCGGCAGGCACCATCCGGGGGAGTGCCGTTACGCTACGGTGTTGACACCCGATTTTGTCCCGTCTTCCCCAAAATACTTATTCACATTTCTAGCATTTTCAGCAATTTAAGAAATGATTATTTATATTTTTACTATAATTATTAGCTTCTATTAACGCCAGCGTTTTATTATTTTGCAGTCACTAGTTGTTATTATTTTGCTACCACAATTATTATTATTATTATTATCCTTATTATTATTATTATTATTATTATTATTATTATTTTATTACCAGTATTATCATAATTTGCATTATAAACATTTCAGCATCTTTACCATCTTATACGCATCGCATTTACTTCGCACAGTTAAGTACTAGTGTTTATTTACTGTTAACTTTAAAAATATTATTGCACAGCTATTACGGCGTCATATAATTTTATTTTCTCCGAGCACTGATAAATACATATTTTTATAATAGGTAATATTCTTAATTAAATTAGATCTCTCATTTAAATTTAGAAGCCCAAATTACCTCTTTTATTTCATCCAAATTTCGGGCCCATTCATCCCAATTAACCCATAAACTTTTCGGATCAGCCCAAAATTCATCAACCCAGTCCACTAACCCACTAATCTACCCGACCCGAGTTGTTGAACACAAAAAGAAACCCCTAGGGTTTCATCTTTTCCTTCACGCCGCCCACCCCCTTGCCCTTCCTTCCTTCTCCTCTCTCCTCTTCCCCCTCTCTCTCTCGCTTCCCCCTCTTTCCTCTTCCCCACCTCTCTTTATAGTTAAAACCCACCTTCTCTTTAACCGTGGACAGTTTGACCATCCCATTCCGTGCAAAATTTGTTTGTTTCAAACCTTAGCAGATGCACCCCTTTTCTCTTTCCTTCGTTGTTTTTAGCAAACTCGCAGAGCCTTTCGTGGTAACAGGCCATGCATGGCCATTTGAGGGAAGAAATTAATACCCTCGCCAGTGTTTCAACCGTTGACGGGTTCAAATTTTTTGTCTGCTTCCTTCCCTTCTGCTTCGATCTGAAACCCTTTTAATGGGTTTCATCCCTTTCTGAAAGCAAAAATCTGTTCTTTCTGATTTTTTTTGGGTACGGGTTTTAAATGAATTTTGTCCATTCCTCTTTTTCCGATTTTGTGTATGAAATTCCCATAAAGATCCGAATATTCGATTGACAATCCCGCCCAATATTTCAGTTATGAAACCCTAGAGAAAAACCTAGATGTCCACCTATAAATAATCCTTTCGGGAATGAGTTAAGGGGCTTTTTTTTCGGAAACCCGGAAATTCCCTAAAGATATTAAGTTTGAGCCCTTGAAAGTTGGAAGATCCCTTGGTCGCACAAAATCCCCCCTAAAACTGTTTTCTTAAATATTCGAAGTGTCGATTCATCTTTGCTTCTCTTTTTTTTTTTGCTCCCGTTACTGTTTCGCATCCGAGTTTGCGCCAATTCGGAGGTTTGAAGTGTTCGAGGTTATATCGAAACCTTCGCCTCACTTCGTTGCACCCGAAGAAGGTAATTCTTCATTCCCTCTTTATTTCTGCTGCATTTTCTGTTGTTCTGTGTAAGTTTAGTTTATCGTTCCGCGATTCAAGAATGTTAGATAAATTATTTTAGTTTGATAGATATGTCTGGACTGGCTCGTTTGTGCTGTTAAGCGTGTTTAGGTATGATAATGTAGTTGGTTTGTTTAAGTATGTGAGCTTGATTAGATTCATGTTTAGTTAGACACGCTTCTGCGTCAGTTGATTTAATTTATACAATTGAGCCATGTTACGTAGTTTAGCCGACTGCTTTGGTTTGTTGCTGTTTGAATTAAGTAGCTTAGCATGTCTATATGTGTAAAATTAATTCAGTTGTCTAAATGTGTTAGTTACCTTTTGCTCAATTTAGTTTTATCTAAAGAGAATCACGCCTGTTACTTAGATTGTTTGCTAAGCATGATCAACAGATGAGTAATGCTTTCTTTTTTTTTTAAAAAAAAAGCGAAAAGATCATCCGGCATAATGTGTTAAGTTGTGTTCGTTTTATTAGTTCCATATGTACTGCCTTGGGTTATTTTGGGTTATTTAATACATCTTATTTTTGGTTTAACTAGCCTTGGTTTAGTCTAACTTTGTATTGATCTGACCTGGGAAGTCTATAATATGTGGTTGAATGCTGGAAATATTATGAGTCATAGGGTATGTCTTAACAAGATTAAAAGCATTATGAGCACAATCCTAGCACCTTTAGACTTGTATGTATGACCTGTTAAATCTGGCGAAGAATTCGAGGTTTCTTTATGGCTAAAACATGATATGCATATTATACGATTCCCACTTAGATCTGTTCATCCTTTTAATCGAGAGTGTCTCATGGAAAATACATCCTCGCACGGTACTTGTTCATCCTTGTTTATGAGCGTTAAATTGAGAGTTAACTATAAGCTATGGATTTAAGTATAGTCTAAAACAGGTGAAAATCCAGTCCAAAATGTGGCGTTCTGCATTAGTGAGTATATCGCGGGAATCTGCACACTTGATTTGGTTACAGGGATTTATTTTCTTAAAATGATGCTGCAACATTTGCTTAATTGAGGCTGCGTATATTATGCATATCTGGATTGGCTCGATATATTGCCCCTCTGTCCTAAACTATTGGGTGAACGGTCTTTCATTCCCGTATATGTCGTTATGATAAGTAACTGGAAATTCTAAAATGTGCCTGACTTTAAATACGCTTCCTTAAAGTTTCCTTTTGCTCAATTGATTGTGCATGGCAAATGTCTCTGCATATACAAGTCACATTCAGTCCAGTATATACTTGAGTATGCAAATTAGTATATCTGATTATATGGGATGTATCGTTCCCTATTTGGTTGATTGACAAGCTGCCCTTGTTTAAATTTAGGCCATACTCACATTATATCACGCCCTTGTCCGATTCTATATATTCTTAAATATCTTATGCGGCTGCCCATTGCAAGCGTACTGTGTGATTATGTATATATTGTATAGGATTGGTATATCTTATTTAATACATCTCCATGGATGTGTATACGTGAGGTATACTTAAATATACATAGTATATATGTAATCTATTGATCTGTTTGAACTTACATTTTATATGTTTGACCTTATTCATTTGATTATATGCTAATCCTTTTCCCTTCAATTTTTTTTTTTTTTTTTTTTTGCATGAACTATCGCATACGAGTCCGAGGGACTCGTTCTTCTCCCTGATCTGAGTTGGGCTAAAAGCCCAACATGATTCCTATCTCCGCCCAACCCTCTATTCACAGCAAAATGGAAAGACATAAATTTCCTGGGCCCAAGCCCAACAGACCGGAACAGTGGTAGTCGCTGCAATAGTCTAAAATAACTGGGCCAAAAGCCCAACAGCAGATATGGATCACAGTAGCCTAAAACGGGCTGGCCTGTTCGATATTATTTGGCCTCTTTTATTTTCTTTTATGCCTTTAATTTGTATGATGCAACTAACCCTTTTACTTTGTTTTGTTTATTAACTTAGATGAACCTTAATGAAGTGATAGGTTTAGTCTTAGTATAATGGGTAGTTAAACTAAGGAAACTAGTAATTAATTCCGCAAGTCACATTTTCTTCTATTCATGTTAAAATTATTTATAGCACCTATAATATTTTATTATTTACAATTGATTTTCAAAATAGCATGAATATATATTTGGAGTTAAAGGAATTATATGCTATTCTTATTGCCTTAGGAAATTAAAATGTCGCTAATATGCAAATATAAACTCAAATATATTCTTAAATAATTTCTTCAAGATTTATCAAGTTATACATGTTTTCTTTAAGTCGAGCATAGTTAATTAAAGGAGCAAGAAAACTCACTTTCTTTTTTTTTTTGCATCCCATTTATAAAAAAATAAATTTTCCACATAGCCATATGACATAACTTTGTTCAAAGTTCAGTCTTCTCTTAAAACTATTATTTATATGCAAATTATTATATTCTGAAAGCTTTATTTTACAAAGCATTATTTTTCATTTAATGCTTTAGCAACATTTATAAGCCTTATTTTAAATATCATTTTCTTTTATGCAAATCATTTTACCTTCTACAAATCTATTTTAAATAGCATTATATCAAAATGCATTCCATTCAAAGCCTTAGCAACATTTATAAATATTATTTTAAATAGCATTATTATATTTTCCTTTAAAACCTTAACAACATTTACATATCATTTTCTTAAAATTTAAATATTACATTTGCATCTGTAGCCTTAATTAATTAACCTAAGTTTGACCGGTAAACCGTAGTTAGCGGATCCTAGAGGATGCCTAACCTCTTCCCTTTAGGATAATCTAGAACCCTTACCTAGAATTAAGATTAAGCAGACTATTAACGGAGGTTTAATTAAGCTTTACCTTAGTTAATAAATTAGGTGTCCTAATTCACCTTAAAATCAATTAGGTGGCGACTCCTTAAAATAAGCAAAATAGGAATCTCCAATATGTTGTACTCTAATTTAACCTGTTTAAATGGGGGTATAACAGCTTGGCGACTCCGCTAGGGAATTTAGGTTCTGAACCACAACAGACTTAGGTTAATTAATAATTTGTTGGATGTTTTGTTTGTTTTCTTTATTTTGCCTTATATGCTTAAATGTTTTATTATTGTTTTGTGCTTTATTTGTCTTTGCTATATAATATGTATATTTTTGCTTTTATTAAATTAGCATTCCGTTCATATTTCCTCCACTTTCGGAAATTCACACTATCACACGTACACGCGAGGTGTGTTTTGCGCACCCGCAAATTTCTTTCAAAATCTCAAATTTAGGGATCGAGTTGTGGATATGCGCGGGGTGTCCAAATTTTGGTGACCGCGTAGCCTTCTCACTCGAGTAGTCCGCTCGGGAACCTTGCGTCTAGTAAGCCAAATCTTAGAAAACTTAAGATAGAGCTAAACCAAAACCCTCTTTAAGAGCATGCACAAACCTAGGAAGGCTTAATACCCAAGGTGTATTAAGTCCATTAGTCAAACCTGCCCAAATGTCCGAGTGGGTCCATGACCCCAAGCGACGATTTTCATGTTATATGCATTGATTTGAAGGATAAATATGCGTGTTATGTGGACCATGTGCTATTTAGGTAGAACTAATCGCTTGTATACGCAGGCAGCCACGAGACAGTACAATACGAGCAGCAGGCATTTAATTACGAGCAAGCATGCAAGGGGACACTTACGTCGAGAAGGCATCAAACGGGAGGAGTTCTGGCCATATCATGCATCGCCAAAAGATCGGGCATTCAATCCAAGCAAATAAAGGGCTCAAGAGTAACAAAGGGCTTTCCTCATTGTAATTAGCTTATAAGAGTCAAGTAGCAATTGTAATAATTACTTTTGTATTGGGGTTTTTGAATTTCTAAATATTGTATGTTTTGGGGCTTTCAATTAATAGCACATTGGGATGACATATAATTGCATATTTTATCCTTCAAATCCTTCGTTAGGCCTACCTACGGCACAAAGGAGGTCCCGTGCATAATAGGTCGCGTTGCGTTTGCTATATCTTCCTTTTACTATTTGATTTGTTGCCATGCAATATGTGTTTTGTTTGCTATATGTGTTTTGTTTGCAATACAATATGTGTTTCTTTCGACATTGGTTGCTCAATGTTCGCATTATTTTCAGCAGCAGTCATTCGCGCTATACTAACGCAGTTTTCTTCATTTTTTAAGGTTTTCTTTTATTTTGATTATTTCCCCAAAAGGTTGATTCGTGTTGTTTAAGGCGCGGATCACCCGTACTTCACAAGATCAAAAGCACGAGCATCTGACAAGATGAATGATTCAGGGGCATCCGAACAAAATGGCTTGGGACTTGTCACCCTTCCGACGGACAAACCCGAGGCTTCGGGAGGAAGGAACGACGGACTCATCGCCCAACTGGTGCAGCAAATAGCCAATATGCAAACTGAGATCGAGCGACTGCGAAATCTTACCAATCTATCCATCACCCTCAATACCCCTCACCACGGACAAAGCACAAATGCGACAATTCCACCATCTTTTTCACCTGTTGACTCGCCCGCTCCTCAGCCCTCTACCGCAAATCATCCGCTTTATACATGCCATCTACTAACGCAATAAACTAGCCAGCAAAAACCATCTCACAACAATCAAACCCACAACACAATTCCACAAACGAGCCCGCAACAAACCATCTCATCACAAACCGCCCGCAACAAACCAACATACAACAACATCCCGCCCAAATAACAAAAGCCAACCCTCTTGATGTTTCAACAAAGGGTTTCACCACCCTTCACCACTCCATACATTCCTCAACCCACAGGGCTACACCACCCTCCCAAAGAACTTAACACATACCATCGGCACACCGCTAGAGCACACGCGCCTTCCATTCACTGCAGTGGCGCTGAGCACCGCCCTCTTGAGGAGATGGAAAGGGAAGCTAGGGCAAGAGCGCGGCTTATCAAAGAAATCCGTAGCATGAAGGAAGCATTCGAAGCATCCAAACTTTGGGGATGCGAAGGACTTAATACAAGGATTTGAGTATCCATCCCGATATCGAGTTACCTGGGATATAAGGTGCCGCTTTTTGGATGTGTTCGACGGAAAAAGGACTTCTTGAGATCGTCTCTGATAAGCTTGTTGAACTGGGGAAAGATCTTGCTTTGATTCCTTATTGGGATACGTGGAGAAGCTTTATACAAGCTCGGTCTGACGTATTTGCAAGAATTCATGGATAGGTCCTCCTATGCCCAAACGATTCTATTTGATGAAGTTGGAAAAAAATCAAATTTTCGAGAGAATATGCTATGCGATGGAGGGCGAATATCCTCACATGAGATGACGACGCTTTTTGTACAAATCTTTAAAAGATGCAACATCATGAAAGGCGATAAGCGTCATCGGGCAAAAGTTTTCGAAGTTATCGTAATGGGAGATTTTATAGAAAGGCATATCAAGACGGGGAGAATCACGAATTTGGCGGCATTGAAGCAACGAGTATATGGTCAATCGGATGCAATTAAGAAGAAGAAAGTGTCCGCGGTCATGACCATTGTAGAAAGGACGCTCCGGATGTTTCCAATACCCTTCATCCCGATCCCGTTAGCCAAGACTTAGAAATGGGCGGATTATCGGCCTCCACCCGCTCGACCCCGTTTACCACACCCCGAACATATTGTCCGCAAGAGCACCCGCCTATCAAAACCCATCACGATACCAACCAACCTCTGGTCTCAACCCCAACCACCGCAAAACCGTCCACACAATGCACCGTACCTCGCTTCGAAAGTTGAAAACTTATACACCATGTTTGCGGCCTTTGCAAGGATTGCGAAAGATTGAGAACAGCCGGATACATTCAATTAACAGAGTTCTAATCCCTCTCAAATATTATGATTCTCGACTAAACACCGTAATGTTTATCTTCCAAATGAGTTTTCAATACGTCGGCGAAAATATTACTCTTTCAAAGTGAGGCATTGATCATAAATGTCATCAAATGAAGGGGATCCCCAAATATAAATGATAATCTCTTGCCCAAATACACGGTGATGCAAATGTGAACATGATTGCCATTGATGAAGAATGTGACTTTTGTGCCAGTCATGTGGAATCATCAGCCTTTATGTGGAAGAATGGTTTCCAACTGTCAAGGCTCGATTTGAACTTGTATGGCATCGTGGAGCCGATCCAGTTTTTGAGCAGAAGGATATATTCGGTCTTAGATACGAGCCCACTACCAAGGACATCTCACTGGCTAGTCTCAAAAGAAAAGGTGATATTCCCCGCACTAAGCAAAAGCACCGCTCTAATCAATCATTTTCAAGGCATCCATCACCCGCAAAAGCAAGACAACCTCGTGGAAGGTTGTTCATTCTTTGAGAAGAACGCAACGTGGAAGGATGATTGCCACTATTTGGGATCTTGAGCACGGAGATGCTTTAAACAATTGGACTTGTACCGCCCGGTTCTCGAGTCTTAATTAGACAATTTGTATTAGTATTTGATGAAACAACCGATTCAAATTTGATAGGCGTTTATATTTGGTATGTTTCTTCCACCCTTTGAAAATTTAAATGCCAAATCCAAACTATAATTTTTCTATTTAAATTGCGTTTTCATTTAGGAATATCTCTTCTTTTCGCCTCGAACTAGGATATTTTGACACGTAATGAAACAAGCGAACCAATTCTAAAATAGGATATGAAGAGGACACACGCACTTTCCACCTAACTAAGGATTTTGAACATTTTCCAGAATAAAATAGGAATATTGGATTCTTCCACCCTCGAATAGGAAATTTGGGAGATTCGAAACCCTCAAATGAAACAAGAATCGGGTCCATTTAACTCCGTCCAAACAACCTTTTGGAACAATATATAGATGTGTTCGCAAGGTCTTATGATGATATGCCAAGTCATATTAGTCTTGTTTGCCTTTAATTGAACATGGCAAATTGTTTGTCCAAACTATCAATAGGACTTCACATTTAGGAGCTATCTTTTGTTTTTTATGTAATATTATAATGTCTTTTTATGTAATGAATTACGTTTGTCCACACGTAAGAAACCTATATCGACTTCATGGTTTTTGAGATGAAATTGCTATAACATTTCATTTTGCTTGTGATATGAACTAATTATTCCGTAGTTTGTCCAACTTAAAACATTATTAGAAAGTTTTAATTTTATTTTCCTTGTATGTAATAACTACGCTTAATCATTTTAATTTGGAGGGATACGTCCGCCTTATAATAGGACTTGGTCTAGTCGTGTTAGAAGTTCCATATCCGCCTACGCCAGGAACTGGGACAAATTTTAAGGGGCATCATCGCAAAACATATCCTCCTACGCCAGAAACTGGGACAATTTTAAGGGCATCATTGCAAGAAGACATTGAAAAGATATTTGGTAGTCATCGGACAAAGGAAAGACTTCGGAAATGGACGTTCGCTTTGTTCAAATATTTTGTCATGTTCAAAGTTCGGCGAGTATTATTTATCATTATATACATATTTACCATAAATTTACGCATATTTTCTTTTTTATAACAATATGATTTTTAATCAAATAGTTTCATTAGTTGCAAGACTTTTAAATAGGCACATATTTTCCATACAAAGCGGGCGCTTGAAGCATCAAGAACTTATCTTCAAAGTCAACACGAGTCAACCTCCCCCCCCAACTTACAAATTTTCTTTGAGTAATTTCTCGCTTCTTATAAGTTGGAAATCTATAATGTTTACAACCTTGCAAAGACTAGGCATCATACGGTTTGAGTTTTCTTATAACATTTAGGAATAATTATGCCCCTCAAATGTTAGCAATTCTCGAATTTTATGATAAAATAATGCTTAAGTTTTACAAAGATTTTCAAATGAATCGATGCACGAATATTTTCTATTGCTTTCAAATGCTTCGCACAAAATGTTTTCAAACCCACAGCATATGCACCACTTCTTTCGAAGGCTCTGCAGAAATAATTTCAAACGCACTGCACATGAATCACACTACTATTTTAAACGCATCAATGCTTTCAATTTGCTCCGCACAAATGTTTTAAATACACTGCACACACACTGTACAAATGCTTTCATCTGCTCCGCATAAATGCTTTAAATGCACTGCACACGCACTGCACAAATGCTTCCATTTGCTCGCATAAACGCTTTTAAATGCCTTTTGCACATGCACACGCCTTTGCACCAATGCTTTCATCTGCCCCGCATAAACACTTTAAATGCACTGCACATGCACACTGCACCCGCATCGCACAAATGTTTTCATTTGCTCCGCATAAATGCTTTTAAAGACCACCTTGCACCGCACCGCACAAATGCTTTTAAATCGCCCGCATAAATGCTTTAAATGCACTGCACATGCACAACATAAATGCTTTAAATCGCTTCGCGCAAATGCTTTCAAACGCGCACGCACCGCACAAATGCTTTAAAATTCGCTGCATAAATGCTTTGCACCATGAGTCATACTGGTTTAAAAACCTCATTTTCATCAGTCATTGGGTTTTTAAGGAAAACCTCATTATGCGGGCTTAGCAAGCCTCATTTTCATAAATCATTTGGCTTAAATAGCCTCATCTCCATATCTGGTTTAGGGCCTCATTTTCATTAATCATCGCCAAAAGGCATCATTCTCATGAATCATCGGCCCAGAACCTCATTTGCATCAGCCTCAGCAAGGATATCATTTTAATCATTGCAGCTCTGTTTGCGGATTTATTTTACATCGCTTTATTTTTTATATTTATTTCTTGACTATTTTTATCTAGTTTAAAGTTTCGCAGGAGTTTTAGCGCAACGTGGAACTATTTCTTCAGCAGCGAACTGGGGCAATATGTTGGGAAGGAAATCAGACTTCCCGACAAGGTTCGAAGATTTATCTCAAACACTCGTCTCCAACCCCGAATATTCCGCTTGCATTTTGCATATTCCTCAGAACACCCAGTGTCATTCTAATTCGACACTGGGACAATATTTTGCGAAGATTCGCACCAATCGGGATTCGTCTTTCATAGGTGTCGTAGTTATCCTAGAACTACACACGGCCTGATTCTCGTGCAACCCGAGATATGTAGGCAACTCGGAGACCGGAGTTCGGCCATAATCTTCGCAATCCTTTCACATTTCTTACCCTTAGTTCCCCAAAATCCTCTAGCCGGGACAAAATAGGCTACTGAGTCAACGTCTTTGCCCGAAAATTCTTTCATCATTACCGGGCAAAGAGGGACAAGTTGTTGACACCCAATTTTATCCCGTCATTGCCCATAATATTTTTGGCAATTTTAAAATATTTATTTATATTTTTACTATAATTATTAACTTTTATTAATACCGGCGTTGCCGTCGCTAGTTGTTATTATTTTGTTACCACAATTATTATCATCATCATTATTATTATTATTATTATTATTATTATTATTATTATTATTATTATTATTATTATTATTATTATTATTATTATTATTATTTTATTACCGGCATTATCATAATTCGCATTATAATCATTTCAGCATTTTTACCACATTATGCACACGCATCGCACTTGTTTTCGCAAAATCAAATAATAGCGTTGACTTTTAAAATATTATTACACGGCTATTACGAGTTAATATAATTTTATTTTTTATCTGGGCACTAATAAACACATACTTTTGTACGTTGGCACACGGAGGTCATTTATGCAATTTAGAAGACCAAATTATTTCCTTCACCAACCCACATTTTAATTCATCCAGCCCACATTTTAATTCACTTAGCCGACACAGCCCATAATCTAAATTCACCAGCCCATTATTTTAACCCATAACTCGGTCCAGCCAATTACACCGCCCCCCATTTCTTTTACGAAGGAAACACTTAGGTTTCCTTTTCCCCTTTCCTTCATCCGCCTCCCCTCACGGTTCTCTCTCTCTTCTCTCTCTCTCTCGCTCCCCCTCTTTCCTCCTCTCCACACCCTTCTCAGTTAAAACCTACCTTCCCTTTAACCATGGACAGTTTGACCATCCCATTTTGTGCAAAATTTGTTTGTTTCAACCCTAGCAAACGCGCCCTTTTCTCTCTCCTTCGACGTTTTTAGCAAATTCACGAGCCTCTCGTGGTAACGAGCCATGCATGGCTATTTGAGGGAAGAAATTAATGCCTTCGTCCTCCTCGTCGGTGTTTCGCCCGTTGACAAGTTTAAGTTTTTGTTTGCTTCCTTTCTACTCGCATCGATGCGAAACTTTTACTTGTTTCGTCCCTTTGTGAAAGTAATGGTTCCCTTTATCGGTTGCTTTTTCACTTCTCGGGTCAGAAGGGTTTTTAATGGTTTTTGTTTTCTTCCTCCATGGCTTCGATTCAACAACAGGAAAAGCTTCCAATGTTGATTTGAATGGGTTGACCAGAAATCCCGCCTAATATTTCAGTTGTGAAACCCAAGCAAAACCCTAGATTTCCCCCGATAAATAATGGCTCCGGGGTTCATTTTGGGACAGGTTGGAGATCGAAAAACCCCCTAAGTTGTTAGCCGTAGGAATCCCTCCATAAATCAAAGTTTGAAACCCTCTAAAACGTGAGTCCTATGGCTGCCCTAAATTCCCCTTTAAAACATTAATCATTAATGTTATATCCCGTATTTCGCGTATTCGGGAAAATTGGAAATAATTTGGCTTGTAAGGAATAAGGTAATAATTGATTTTATTTAACACATGAGTTGTTTACGGAAGAATATTAATATGGAAGTGTTGAGGAAGGCTAGGGGCAAAATTGAAATTTCAAAAATTAGTTTCGGGAATTACAAAATGTGATCCATAAGTCATTGGGCTCAAAAAAATTGGATGGAAATTAAGGCCCAATTAAGAGGGGGTGGCCGGCCATGTATAGGCCAAGCCCACCAAAAATTTAATTAAATTCCCATGTTCCAAATTAATATAAGGGGTCTTTATCTATTAGAAGATTCAAGAAATTAAGTGAAGGAGAAAAACTAAACAAGAAGAGCCATAGTTGAAGGCCATTCGGCCATAAGCTCTCAAAAATCACCCCTCAAAATCTTGCTTCAAAAATTATTGTCTTGTGATAATCCTACTAATTTAAGGGTCCTCTACAACTTGGTGTAATTGTTTTGGAAGGAAGAGCACTTGTTTCTTCAAGTTGACAACTTGGTTAAGTGAAGAAGATTGTGGAAAAAGGTAAGAATCAATTCCTTTTATTATGTTATGAAGGTTTGCTTGTGTTGTAGTATATGGAAATGAGTAGAATTTATGGAAATATGGAAGTTTGCAAAGTGGGTGTGAATGCATGCATGTGGCCGTGTGTGTGGTATGTTGTATGGTTGAGGTGAGTTGAATTTTATGTTGTATTCTAGTTGTGGTTATTGTGGAATTTGTATTGGAAATGAAAGTTGAATGAAAATTGGATGAAGTTGGAAATTGGCATGTTGGCCGTGGGTTATGTTGTGGTGAAATAATGATGGATTTATTTTGTTTACTATGATAGTTGTGTTGTTGTGATCTTTACAATGTAAATGAAGGATATATGGGTTAAGTCGGCATTGAAACGGATTGTAGAAGGTTATGTCATGTTAGTATGATGTTATGATATTATGGAAATGAAGTCGTGAAAGTGTAGATTGTTGTTATTGATCATGAATATGAACGTAGAAAATGCGTCGTGGTAGTTTATTGTGTATGTAGGAATTTCGGGTAGAATATGGAATCATTGAATATTGTATAGATTGCTTGGAGTGTTCTTGGCCTATGTTTGAATGATTTTAATTTAATGCATGAATATGAAAATGTTGATATTGATTTGAAAGTGTGAAGTTGGGTTGGAAGTTGATGTGTTATGTAGAAAGGAAGACAATATATGTTAGAATGCGTTTCAATTCAATTGTTGATGTTATTGGCATTGTTGTTGGTTTGGTTGTTGATATTTGGGCCGAGTTGAATCTCGGGGATGTTGTATGCATAGGGAGATCTTGCTCAAATCTCAAGTAGACAAACATTGGTCGAGATTGAATTCTTAAAGCTTTATGATTAATATTTGGTAAATGTGACCAATTATAGATTTTGGAGGAAAATGGATTTGAAATTGGACAAGCGTAAACGGCAAATAAGGTATGTAAGGCTTACCTCTTCTTTCTTTGGCATGTCTTAGATGTAATAGGCTTGAATATGTGTCTCGGGGACCACTCTAATTCTAGAAATCCGAGCTTGAATTTGACTACTATTCATTCGGAGAATTGAATCAAATGCTTACGAATAGTTGAAAGAATTGTTTGAACACCTAGAACTTGCATGAATAGGGTCCGATTACCCTAAAACTCTCATAAGTAATGTCATGAAACGTATTATACGTAAATTGTGTACGCCGCCTCATTTGACCCGAGGTGGGCCCCTAGTTTCTGAGATTTCTCCACGTTGGCTTAATTGACTTATTTTAACCGATAGGCAAGTACGATTTTTGACTAAGTTTCGACTATTAAAAAGTGATCGTTTTGACTATTCCATTGAGTCCTATGATATACTTTGCCATGTACTAACGATCCCAAAGGTTTTGTCCTTGATATAATTCGTCGCAACTCGAAAGGTACGATCTATGGCTATTGTCGATTTCTTTTAAATGATCTATCACCGAATTGTTCTTCCGAGTCTTGACAAACGAGTATGTTTTATATTGCATATGGTTTTCTCACTACTCTTCCGTGCGAAATCGTTATGACATCTTTCACGCGCGTCCGGGCCGGGGCATGTATTCGTGCAATTCCATTTCTGCATTGTTCACCGCGTCCCTCACTAGAGGGCGGGGCATGTTATATATATATATATATATATATATATATACTTATGATGATGATGTGATGACGGGGAGGTGGCCGGGATGGCATATGATGATTCCTCTCACCGCGTCCCTCACTTTGAGGGCGGGGACGTTACACATATATACATGATGATTTTACTTACCGCGTCCCTCACTAGAGGGCCGGGGCATGTTATGTATGCATATGTTCATGATGATTTCTTTAATTATGATACTCAGTCCATTAATGATTTTGAAAAACGTGATTTACGTTCAAGGTAAGTTTTATGAGACCCTTCTTGTCTTTCTTTTTTGTCCTCTTTATTTTCGTATGATTCGATTATTGTGTTTATATACTTGCTTTACATACTCGGTACATATTTCGTCATTGACCCCGTCTTCGAAGTGCGTTTCATGCCGCGCGGTACGGATACACGTTTAAGTGAGCCGCTTAGGGTCCTTTACCGGCTATCTTGAAGAGCTCCTTTGTCGGAGCCATTTTGGTACGATCTATTACATTCGTGTATATTTGTTCGGATTTCGAGTACACGGCGGGGTCTGTCCCGTCATATGACTTTATTACTCCGTGTGTGAGGTACGTAGACATGTACGTGGGTGTGGCTATATATCGTACATGTATATGCACGTATTGTATGTTTGGGCGGTTTATTATATATTTTGCCGGCTTTGTCGGCTCGCCTATATATGTGTATATGGATATGTTGGCCCTATGTATTATGTTGGTATTTTCTGTGTGCAGGTAAATTTTGGTTAGTAAGAAAAACAGAGGAAACTCTGCCCAAATTTTTTTAAATACCTGAGTTATTATCTTTGGCTTTTGGTACGTACGGGTGCCCAGTTCGGGCGCTAGTCACGGCCTACGGGGTTGGGTCGTGACAAAAGTGGTATCGAAGCAGTTAGTCCTCGGAGTGTCTACAGGCCGTGTCTAGTAGGTCCGTTTATCGATGTATTGTGCACCACATCTACGGCGGGAGGCTCGAGACATTTAGGATGTTACCTTTCCTTCGATCTTAGATCGTGCGATAGGAGCGGTATTATCGGACTGACTCCCCGGAGTCAACGCCAAAGCGTATGTTTTCGGCGATGCCTCGAGGAAAGCCGCGGCGCCGTTAAGGATGGCAAGTCTGAGCTTTGCAGAGAGACCGGCCGGGCAGGATTGCGTGACCAAGGCCCATGCTCGGCTATGAGCGGGAGATTGTGCCCGGCCGGCCCGATTCGCCACCCCATCACCGTCCGGGGACACGAAAGAAGAACAGCTGACAAGGCACAAAGATTTCCCACCGCCGCCCCCCGAGATTCGAGTCGCCGAGCCTCCGGATCCTCGGCCGGGCGGAGGATAGAGCTACGAGGATGCGGTTCGGTGGCACCGGGTTTGTAGCGGGGCGGTGCGGCGATACGCGGTGGGATGGCTAATAGGGCGGATAGACGTGACGAAAGAGGGCTCGTTACTTGACCTGAATCCGCTTTAGTTCTTCGGGTCAAAGCCCGGGAGGACCCTCGGGAGTTTATTAGAGAGATGCGGCGTTGCTGCGACTTATTAGGGCCTCCGAGACCCAGTCGGTGGGGGCGTCGTATCGGGGCACGATATTGCGATCAATTGGTATGAGTCATGGGAGCTATCCGAGGGCGAGGGTGCCCCTCGGCGATGTGGGATGAGTTCAGCGAGGCTTTTCTTGCCTATTTTCTACCACCGGAGACCGACGCGCTAGGGTTCACGGGTTTATACATTTGATAGGGGGGGGTAGGGAGCGTCGGGAGTACGATGCGGAGTTCGATTCCTTGGCCGGATACGCTCCTCATATTCGTGGCGAATATGGCCGACGAGTACATCGTATGTTATGGATGATTATTTGATTGACAGCGTATGTGGAATGGTCGCTCGACTTGCATGGACATTGCACGGTACGAGCATATGCCCGAGGTATGGAGGAGCGACATGTGGGGCGTCGGCCGATAGAGATTACGACGAGGGGCCAGCCCAAGAGGGCTGCCGGCTCGGGCATTCCGGAGAGGATTCGAGGCGATTCTTTCGGCGGCGTCGGGGGTATTCATCCCAGCCAGCACAGAGTGCACCCCCACGGTTCCCGGGCAGGAGGTTTGACAGTACAGGGTATTCGGGAGCCGGTCCGAGTTCCAGAGCTTCGGGGTCACAGTCGAGTAGGGGTTCGAGTCAGACGAGGCCATCTATGTGTTATATCCCGCCTTTTTGCATAATCGGAAAATTCGAAATAATTGTGATTTATGAGAAAGGGGGCCATGTTTGAATTTTTCTTAGTAGGTGTGTGGCGGATATGGAAGCTTGAATGCGAAACAATGGAGAAGGCCTAAGGGCAAAATTGGAATTTTGGAAATTTGTTTCGGGAATTATAAAATATGATTCGTGAAGAATTGGGCTAAAAAAAAATGAAAAATGAGGCCCAATGTTAAAGGGGTGACCGACAACTATAGGCCCAAACCCATGTTTTAATTAATAAATTTCCATGTGCCAAACATGTGACAAGTTGAGGGGATATATATATACATGACCATCTCTAGAATTTTCAAGAAAAACCAAAGGAAAAATCAAGAAAAAAAGAGAAGGAGTCAAAACGGCTCTAGAGAGAAAAGAAAGAAAAGAAAAGAAGAAAATTCTTGGAGCCAAATCCTTTGGTTCAAAATTCATTTCTTGTGGGATTATTACTAAGTGCAAGATTATCTACAACTTGGTATAATTATCTTGGCAAGAGGACAACTCTAGTGGCAAGTGAGAACTTGAAGGAAAGGTAAGGATTTCATGTTTTTATTATGTTATGGAAGGTTATATGTATGTTATGTGTGTGTGGAATTGAATGAAAAGCATGGAATTGTGAGTTGTGTGTAGTGTGTGGTGTGGGTATGTGTGTATATGTATATAGCCGTGCATGTGCATGGTTGTGTATGGGGCCGTGTGTGTGTAGTGTTGTATAAATAAGATGAGTTGAATCTTTATGTTACATTCTAGTTGTAGTTTTGGTAGAATTTATATTGGAAATAGAAGTTGAATAAATTGGGTTGAAGTTGGGAATAAATGGATGTTGGCCGTGAGCTATGGAAAAGTTGGAATAAAATGAATTATTTTGTTTGATATGTTAGTTGTGTCATTATGATTCTTATAACATAAATAAAGGTTAAATGGTTTGAGTTGGAATTGATTTGAAAGTGGGAAGTCGAAATGAGAATTATGGCCTTATGTTGGAAAGTTTGTATATTTTGTATACCTCGTATATATATTATAGAAATATTGTGAAACGCTTCCGTATGACATTGTAATGATTTTGATTAGTAATGAATGTGAGTATGATGGTGATGGTTGGAAATTTGAAGTCGGAACGAAAGCGATTGCATTATGTAAGAAGAAGACTAGTTGCGTATTGTATTGTGTTTTATTGTGATTGTTGATGTTGTTGATGTTGTTGTTGAGTTGTTGTTGGTTGTTGGAGCCGAGTTGAATCTCGGGGGTGTTACATTTATAGGGGAGGTGCTGCCGAAATTTCGGTAGCTAAGTATAAACCCAAGAGTGAAATGTTAACTCTCATGAATAGTAACTGGTAAAGTTGACCATTTGCAGATTTTTGACGAAACAGGAATCGAAATTGGACGAGCGTAAGGCACAACAAAGGTATGTAAAGCTTTGCCCTTCATTCGTTGGCATGTTCTGAGTGTAATAGGCTTGAAAGCGAGCCTCAATCGCACTTCTGCTTCTCACACTCTGAGATTGAAAATAGCTCAAAACCATTCAGTAAGATTGAAACGTTTCTTCACCTTTTGTCGATAAAACACACTATATGTATGTAATTTCCATAAATGGAGTCGGAACACCCTACAATGATTAGGGACGACCCCTAAGATTATTATCTATCATTTATGTATACCACTGCTATCGGGTCCGAGGAGGGCCCACAAAACTCTGATACTTCTCGTATGGCTCAAATTAATTTATTTCTGTTCGTTCTTCATAGATAATTCTTAGTTATGTTTCCGTCCGCTAACTAATAAGTATTATGACTATCTTTATGAATCTTGACATTATTCTGACATCTGGAACGATTCTGGACACTACGTTCGATATAATCGACTACTCGATTTGACCTACCGTACGAGACTATTTCGGTTTCGTTGAGTACGAATATTGGTCCGTATGCATATGGTTTCTCGTTAGTCTATTCGTGGATGCCTCAATGCTTCCTTCATCGCGCCGGGGCAGTTCTCAGCGATTCGTGCACTTCCTTTGATTTGTTCACCGCGTCCCTCGGATGTGCGGGCGGGATCGTGCATTCGATTATGATCGATTATGATCTGATTATGTGATATTATGGGGATGGCGGCCGTGATGGCATTTGATGCATTCGTTACGTACGTCCCGCCGCGTCCCCGTACTACGAGGGGCCGGGTTAACATTTACCGCGTCCCTTATTAAGGGCGGGATCGATTTATGATATGTATGTACGTATGTCTTATGACTGCGCACGCACATCGAAACTACACGGATAAGGAGTCTGTCGTCACATTTGCGATGTCCACCCGACTCGATTCTGCGTACGTAAACGTCACATTAATTCGAACTACGATTCGGATTACGTTTACGTACGTCATATTCCGATTCGACTCAATTCGAGATGCATGCGTTACGCCTCCGTACCCGGATTCTCGTTGACAATTTGAAATCATACTGCGTATCCGATTTGCATTGTGCTTCGTCGACCACATTCTCGTACCTCTAGTATTCAGACAACTCCGTCGCCTACACTCCCTAAATCCGACATATTACGATTACATTCGGTACACACCCCGTAAGTCGGCTACTGCTACGAATCCGATTACTGTCACAGGACTTTTATATATTCGACTACGATTATGACTATGTATGTTATGTTTTAAGCTTACATACTCGGTACACCTTCGTACTAACCCCCTGTTCTTCGGGGGCTGTGTTACATGCCCACAGGTACGGACGCATCGCGTGATACGCCACCAGCTTAGGTGTACCGTTCGTTGCTGAGAGTGCTCGCTTTTTGATCCGAGTCGATACTTTTGGTATATATCTTCATTTGTCTGTGCTTTGTACATATGATCATTTGGGTACGGCGGGGCCTGTCCGTCTTCGATCCCCATTACGTATGTTAGAGGCACGTAGACATGATTGTGGGTTGTGGGTTGTCCTTTATCGGGTAAATCGGCACGGTCGCGATGCGAGTATTTACATTTTATTATGATAGCCTAACGAACACGTACGGGTTTGAGTATGTATATATATATATATACGTATTTATATACGTATGAATTTAGGTATGTACGAACGGAATTAGCTATTTGGTATACCGGATGCGGTGGTAGGTACGTACGGGTGCCCGATTAGGACACCGATCGCGGCACATGGGATTGGGTGCGTGACACTATGCCTCGGTGCCCTCGGTGCGGCCGGCGCCATACGGGGAGTGCGCCGCGTCACGGGCGCTTGTTTACTTACGGCCGTTACGGCCATGTTGTGAGGGGATTGCCGTATCGGGATGGTTCGAGGTGGTGCGGTCCGGCCCTACGGGGGGGGGGTCGGTCGGCTGCGTCTTCTTCGGCGTATGCGCCCTACGGGCGGCGGATATACCGGCACCGGCGGGCGGCGATAGGGGCGCGGTGGATTCCGAGTTTCGGCGGTCCCTTCGAACCGCGTATTTACTTTCGAGGAGCGAGGATCGAGAGCGCCACCGGATGCGGCTACAGGTACATGAATCCTCACTAGAATTTATACTCTTATATGTGCGTGTCTGTGATAGCGATGAAAGAATAATATGTTCATGAAATAAATGATAGCGATGAACCTATGATAATGTATGATGACAAGTATATGAAGTATAGGGTGTCTATGCACAAATATATGTATTATGACGATATGATGATGCATGTACGATATGAGATGTATGTGATGTGATCGAGCCTTCGTGGCCGAATACGATATGTTGTCGAGCCTATGAGGCCGAATACAGATAATGATCGAATGTGTATAAATAGACGCGACATTATGATAAGTGTATGTATGTTTATGATGAATGCAAGATGATGACTAGAGATGTTAAGGTCATGATACCCTATGTGATATATATGTATATATGTATGTATCGAGCCCAAGAGGGCCGAGTACGAATGCCATCAAGTCTATCGAGCCCATGAGGGCCGAGTACGTATGCTGCTAAGCCTATCGAGCCCAAGAGGGCCGAGTACGCGTACCGGGGATCCCATCGAGCCCAAGAGGGCCGAGTACGTATACCGATGCCATCGAGCCAAGAGGGCCGAGTACGTATGTTAGCGATCCCATCGAGCCGAAGGGGCCGAGTACGAATGATGCTAATCTATATGAGTACGAGTACGAATGATAACGTCCTATATGAGTATGATTATGTTACATGTATGATTATGCCATATGCATCACGTCCATGTGAGTACGAACGAGATAAGTATATGACATCTTTACGAGTACGAGTATGCTATGTATATGACAATATTAGAGCACGAATATGCTAATACCATGTAAGTCGAGTAAGGGCTACGTATATGCAAAGCACGGGATACGAGCATGAGTATGACAAGAGAATAGATATGAAAGGTAAGTAAGTAAAAGATATGAATGTATGTATACGAGTACGAAATAGAACAGGGAACGTCCCTACGAAAAGCAGGTAAGTACTATGAAGAGAATGTTAATGTCTCCCATCTTATGATATTTCATTTATTACCGTTATATTTCTCCATCATTACTTTCATGCTTTACATACTCGGTACAATATTCATGCCGACGTCCTTCTCTTTGGACGCCGTGTTCATGCCCACGGCAGACGAGAGAGACGGTGCGATTCTCGGTGCTAGCAAAGAAGCAGTTGCGGAAGCCCTCCTTTATTCCGGAGGTGCTATTTTGAGACATGATTTTGTGTACATGCATTTTGGGCACGGCGGGATCCTGTCCCGTCCATATGTTCAGTGTTCTAGTAGAGGCTCGTAGATACGTATGTGTGGGTAGTATGGTCCCATAGTCATTATGTAAATGAAAGCCTATGTATATTATTATTATTTTGATAGCCCAAAGGGCCTACGGTATATAAGTAGTATGTTCTATATGAAAGTCGCTTTTTTTACGATTATAAACGGTAAGAGAAATGCATAAAGACAGGTTAAGCAACAGAACGAGGGGTGCTCGGTGGTCAACCTCGGGTACCCGTTGCGGCCCGTAGGTCGGGTCGTGACAGAAGCAATGGAAAGCTAGAGTAGTTTAAAGGGATCTAGAATATCTACGAGCAGGCGGAAATCCTAGGAGGTCGCGTAGGCCGGAGTGGATTGTATCGGGTAAAGAAAAAGAAGGTGCCTCACAAAGCACTAAAGTTAGGGTCGGTTGAGTAGTGTTTGGGGGATCTTTTGTGAGTGAGACGGTGGCGTTATATACGTGTCCGAAAGCGTGATATACTCCGTGCATGACTATGTTAGCGGGTGAACGTGTTCGGCAATTAATGTGACAAGAGGTGTACGGGAGGTGTCCAATTCCAGAACAACGAGTTCAAGTGAAAAGATGACAAATGGCATGAATGTTATCGGGTAATTTGATGTCATTTTTCCTATAGGTTAGACTTGGGAAGTGTTGGCATAAGGATATTAGGAAAGAGAAAGAAGTGAGCGGATGAATAATAAAGAGGGACCCAAGTACATCAATATGTGATCGGAACATCGAAACAGAAGTACGGTCTGACCGAGAGAGAAAAATGCAAGCGTAAGGCGAATATGATCAGATAATAATATAAGTACACCCCTAAAGGGGGGAAGCGAATACGAGAAGTGTAAGTGCCGGATAGAGACAATTAAAACTACAAAAAAAAAAAAACGCAGTTGACGCGATGTCCCGCCCACTTGGTAAAGTTCCCTGTCGAGATAAGTTAGAAAAATCTAAGAGCCATAAAAAGGATAGGAATTGGGATAGAACTGAGATGGTGCGGGGATTTATTTGGGGAGATTTGGAACGACGGGATATTAGGAGGTGGAGGTTTTACAAAAAAAATACGGTAAAGAACGATAATGAGTAACCTACAGTGATATTGTGAGGCAAGAATGTTGGATATTAAAGACATGGCATGCGTTAAGATATCGGGACGAAGTAGTAGAAAAAAGGAGATGACTTGAGGAGCTAAGGGGGAAAATGAAAAAGAAATATAATCAATAGATGGAACTGCATGTTATGGTGATAAGGAAAACCCCCGAAATCCTTATAAGACCCTACGGGACTAGTTGAACATTCGAGGACGAATGTTCTAAAGGGGGGAAGGATGTTATATCCCGTATTTTCGCGTATTCGGGAAAATTGGAAATAATTTGGCTTGTAAGGAATAAGGTAATAATTGATTTTATTTAACACATGAGTTGTTTACGGAAGAATATTAATATGGAAGTGTTGAGGAAGGCTAGGGGCAAAATTAGAATTTTGAAAATTAGTTTCGGGAATTACAAAATGTGATCCATAAGTCATTGGGCTCAAACAAATTGGATGGAAATTAAGGCCCAATTAAGAGGGGGTGGCCGGCCATGTATAGGCCAAGCCCACCAAAAATTTAATTAAATTCCCCATGTGCAAAATTAATATAAGGGGTCTTTATCTATTAGAAGATTCAAGAAATTAAGTGAAGGAGAAAAACTAAACAAGAAGAGCCATAGTTGAAGGCCATTCCGCCATAAGCTCTCAAAAATCACCCCTCAAAATCTTGCTTCAAAAATTATTGTCTTGTGATAATCCTACTAATTTAAGGGTCCTCTACAACTTGGTGTAATTGTTTTGGAAGGAAGAGCACTTGTTTCTTCAAGTTGACAACTTGGTTAAGTGAAGAAGATTGTGGAAAAAGGTAAGAATCAATTCCTTTTATTATGTTATGAAGGTTTGCTTGTGTTGTAGTATATGGAAATGGTAGAATTTATGGAAATATGGAAGTTTGCAAAGTGGGTGTGAATGCATGCATGTGGCCGTGTGTGTGGTATGTTGTATGGTTGAGGTGAGTTGAATTTTATGTTGTATTCTAGTTGTGGTTATTGTGAAATTTGTATTGGAAATGAAAGTTAAATGAAAATTGGATGAAGTTGGAAATTGGCATGTTGGCCGTGGGTTATGTTGTGGTGAAATAATGATGGATTTATTTTGTTTACTATGATAGTTGTGTTGTTGTGATCTTTACAATGTAAATGAAGGATATATGGGTTAAGTCGGCATTGAAACGGATTGTAGAAGGTTATGTCATGTTAGTATGATGTTATGATATTATGGAAATGAAGTCGTGAAAGTGTAGATTGTTGTTATTGATCATGAATATGAACGTAGAAAATGCGTCGTGGTAGTTTATTGTGTATGTAGGAATTTCGGGTAGAATATGGAATCGTTGAATATTGTATCGATTGCTTGGAGTGTTCTTGGCCTATGTTTGAATGATTTTAATTTAATGCATGAATATGAAAATGTTGATATTGATTTGAAAGTGTGAAGTTGGGTGGAAGTTGATGTGTTATGTAGAAAGGAAGACAATATATGTTAGAATGCGTTTCAATTCAATTGTTGATGTTATTGGCATTGTTGTTGGTTTGGTTGTTGATATTTGGGCCGAGTTGAATCTCGGGGATGTTGTATGTATAGGGGAGATGCTACTCAAATCTCCGTAGACAAATATTGGTCGAGATTGAATTCTTAAAGCTTTATGATTAATATTTGGTAAATGTGACCAATTATAGATTTTGGAGGAAATGGGATTTGAAATTGGACAAGCGTAAACGGCAAATAAGGTATGTAAGGCTTACCTCTTCTTTCTTTGGCATGTCTTAGATGTAATAGGCTTGAATACGTGTCTCGGGGACCACTCTAATTCTAGAAATCCGAGCTTGAATTTGACTACTATTCATTCGGAGAATTGAATCAAATGCTTACGAATAGTTGAAAGAATTGTTTGAACACCTAGAACTTGCATGAATAGGGTCCGATTACCCTAAAACTCTCATAAGTAATGTCATGAAACGTATTATACGCAAATTGTGTACGCCGCCTCATTTGACCCGAGGTGGGCCCCTAGTTTCCGAGATTTCTCCACGTTGGCTTAATTGACTTATTTTAAGCGATAGGCAAGTACGATTTTTGACTAAGTTTCGACTATTAAAAAGTGATCGTTTTGACTATTCCATTGAGTCCTATGATATACTTTGCCATGTACTAACGATCCCAAAGGTTTTGTCCTTGATATAATTCGTCGCAACTCTGAAAGGTACGATCTATGGCTATTGTCTGATTTCTTTTAAATGATCTATCACCTGAATTGTTCTTCCGAGTCTTGACAAACAGTGTATGTTTTATATTGCATATGGTTTTCTCACTACTCTGCTCGTGCGAACTGTTATGACATCTTTCACTGCGTCCCGGGCCAGGGCATGTATTCGTGCAATTCCACTGCATTATTCACCGCGTCCCTCACTAGAGGGCCGGGGCATGTTATATATATATATATATATATATATATATATATATATATACTTATGATGATGATGTGATGACGGGAGGTGGCCAGATGGCATATGATGATTATTCACCGCGTCCCTCACTAGAGGGTCGGGCACGTTACACATATATACATGATGATTTTACTTTACCGCGTCCCTCACTAGAGGGCGGGGCATGTTATGTATGCATATGTTCATGATGATTTCTTTAATTATGATACTCGTCCATTAATGATTTTGAAAAACGTGATTTACGTTCAAGGTAAGTTTTATGAGACCCGTTCTTTCGTACTACTTTTCTCGTCCTCTTTATTTCCGTATGATTCGGCAGATTGTGTTCTTCGCTTTACATACTCGCACATATTTCGTACCGACCCTGTCTTCGGGGCCGCGTTTCATGCCGCGCGTGTATAGATACACGTTTGAGTGAGCCGCCACTTAGGTCCCCGTTCGCCTATCTTGAAGAGCTCCCTTGTCCCGAGCCCGCATTTTGTACTGATCTCTTGTTACATTCGTGTATATTTGTTCGGGTACGCGGGGCCCCGTCCCGTCATATGACTTTATTACTCGTGTAGAGGTCCGTAGACATGTCCGTGGGTGTGGCTATATCTGTATGCCTATATGCACGTATTGTATGTTTGGGCGGTTTATTCACCACGCACCGGCCTTGTCGCTCGCCTATATATGTGTATATGGATATGTTGGCCCCGTGTGGCCTTTGTTGGTATTTTCTCGTGTGTGTGTAAATTTTGGTTAGTAAGAAAAACGAGGAAACTCGCCCAAATTTTTTTAAATACCCGAGTTATTATCTTTGGCTTTTGGTACGTACGGGTGCCCAGTTCGGGCGCTAGTCACGGCCTACGGGGTTGGGTCGTGACAATTAATTTTCCAAACCCTGTTCTGTTTCAATTTCGAGTTGTCCGTTTGAATCTGAGCATACACAAGTTTGGGAATTCGGAGTGTTTTGAGTTATATTAAAAGCCCGAGCCTCAGTTCGCTGTACCCGGAAAAGGTAATCTTCTTTCTCTTTTATTCTTTCTGCAATTTCTTGTTTCTTTATGTGTTATGTGTTATGTGTTTAGTTTAAACATGTCGATTAATTTAAGTTGGTAGGATAATCTGTTTATGTATTAGCTTTGGTCCGTTAGCTCTTATGTAATTTGCTAGCCGTGCCTTTTTTATGCTAGACCAATAGTTAAAGCATGTTGACATCTTGGTGAATTAGTTGAGTAATGTCAGTTATGTAGTTAAACCCATCTTATGTGATTCTGGTAGTTTCATGCGTGGGGGATGACTTAGTTTAGCCTGAAACGTACGGGTGAGGTCTCTTGAGCATGGTTTAGGTGTTGGTTTAACTTATTTAAATTGAATATGTCTTAATATTACGTTGGTCTGGTCTATTTTAAGGAAGGCATGTATGATAGGTTAGTTGGTTCCTGTGTTTTGGTTAGAATAGATTAGTTAACTGTCGTGTAATAAGATCTAAACATTATGGGTCCTGAATTAGGCTATTATGTGCCAAAATAGTCTATTTTCTCGCTATTGTGTTAAATATAGAAATATAGTTTTGGTAAAGTGATAAAGAGATGCTATAGATTAACTCAACGTATGGTTTTCTTTTCTATATGGCCGCCTTGAAAGATAAATTTCTCTAAGAACAATGTTGAGTTGATGCACCTTTCATGTGTTGGTTTACTAGTGTTAGTTGGTTGGAGTAAGGATCCGTTGAGGTTTAGTTGAGTTTCCTCGTATTTCCCTCTTAATAAGGATTCCTATTTTCTCATGTGACCTGTAGCCAATCCTCATTTTAAGAAATAACAAAAAGGAGCTGTCTCTCGTTTTGTTCTAAGTACGTGTTAAACCCGCCGGTCTTTCTTTGTTTTATCATGTTGTAATATTAGTTCCAAAATGTGCATTTGTTTAGATATTAGCGTGACTAGCTATCGGTTCTCGCCCTTTTATGTTAACTTGTTCTCTCTAAAAGATAGTCTAACTATTCGATTTAAAACTTCCCACGAGTATTAGATCAAAACACTCTACTCTCAAAACATGATAAGGGGGAACCATTTAGTTTGACATTTTATTTCACCTTTGATAAAACGACCATCTTGTTTATCATTTTTTTAGCTTCAGTGTTATTTATAGCCATGGTTTGGAATCCAATACTATTTGTGCCTGTCTAAATGGTTTTCCTTTTCAATTAACTAAGTACATTTGGTTCAAGTATAACTTTCCTTTGAAATATATGTTTAACTTATTTTTATGACTTAAAAGAGTAACTGAAGGTGCTTTATTCCCGAATTTAAAAACTAGTAGGTTTAACTAGTCAACTCCAATTGTTTTTTTTAAGATTCATGGAAGCTACTTACTGTTTCAAACTGTGGATTGTCATTTGCACAAGTCCTTGAATATAGCTTAGAATTGCTAACACTTCTCTTGGTTAATTCCACTTGGAATTTTCAGCTTTGATATGATTAGTTTAACAAAATGTTCATGAGTTCTATTTCCCATAAGCAGCCGATATTGACCATTATAATAACATAATACCAACCCTCTTGTTTAGTCAGTATATTTTTAGTATTTGTTTTGGTTTGAGAACTAGAACAGGTCTTTTTAGCTCATAGAAATATGTCTTAAACACCTGTTGTATATACTCTTCGTTTATTTCAAATGGAAGTCTGTTTACCATGCATTTGGCAGATATAAGTAGCTTCGTAATTTCCCCTCCCCTTAGTTAGCTATTGCCAATGTTTGTTATACCGTGTAATGACTACATGTCGAATTCAAATCTGGAGTCTGTTCATCAATAGTTGTAATATAGTGCTGATATCACACTTAAGGACTGCTGAGTTTTAAAAGAAACAGATGCTATACTTGAAATAGTATACACTTGTAATATAGTGCTGATATCACACTTAAGGACTGCTGAGTTTTAAAAGAAACAGATGCTATACTTGAAATAGTATACATGATCTGCAGATTTGTTTGAGTTATATTTTTACATGTTTAACATTATCCATTGATTATATACTAATCCTTTTCCTTTTCATTCTTTTTGCATGATCATCGCATACGAGTCCGAGAGACTCGTTCTTCTTCCGCATTCGGAGTTGGGCCAAGGCCCAACGAAAATATTACTCCTCCTCTGTCCAGCTCAGTTCACAGCCAAGTAATAGGAAAAATCAAGTTCTGGGCCAAAGCCCAAATAATAAAAGCAACAGCAGCAGCCACATATGAGATTTATTGGGCCCAAGCCCAGTAGTAAAATGGAACTCACAGCCATACTCTTCTCTTAAAAATGGGTGGCCCGTACTTTTAGCCCTTTTTATTTTATTCTGTGCATCTAACTTGTATTATGCCACTAACCCTTTATCTTGTGTTTTATTTTTCCTTAATTTAGATGAACTCTTAGCAAATTAGTGGGATTTAGTTTTAGAAATGGGTAGTTAACTTAAGAAAAATAAATAATTAATCCCATAAGATTTATCTTCTTCTTTTATATTTAGATTATTTATAGTATCCATAATATTCACCTCTAGAATAATTGATAATATTAATTCATGTTTTCAAATTTAAAGGAATTATATTTTATACTTATTATATTAATTTCAAAACATCATTAATACGCAAATATAAACTCAAATATATTCTTAAACAATTCCTTTAAGATTTATCAAGTTATACATGTTTTCTTTAAGTCGAGCATAGTTAATTAAAGAAGAAAGAAAACTCACTTTCTTTTTGCATCCCATTTACTAAGTCTTCTCTTAAAAACTATTATTTATATGCAAATTATTATATTTCGCAAGCTTTGTTTTTATATATAGCATTATTTCTTCACGCTTTGGCAATATTTATAACTTCATTTTTTAATATCATTTTCTTTTATGCAAATCATTACATCTTCTATAAATCTACTGCATTTCCATTTAAAACCTTAATAACATTTATAAATATTATTTAAATAGTGTTATTATATTTTCTTTTAAAACTTTAGCAATATTTTCTAGTTTTATTTTAAAATAGCATTTAAAATCTTCTTTCACGCGAATCATCCTATATCAAAATGTATTATTTTGTTTTATTCAAAGTCTTAACCGCATTTATAAATCTTATTTGTAAAAGCATTTAAAATTTTTCTTTATGCTAAATCACTATGATTTCTACAAGTTAGTTTAAATAGTATATTTATACTTTCCTTTACAATCTCAAAGAATAAGGATAAGTCATTTTCTTGAAACTCAATCATCACTTTTAATCTTAATTAATTAACCTAAGTTTGATCGGATAACCGTAGTTAACGGATTCTAAAGGATGCCTAATCCCTTCCCTTTAGAATAATCTAGAACCCTTACCTAGAATTGAACTTAAGCAGACCATTAACGGAGGTTTAGTTAGGCCTTACCTTAGTTAATAAAATAGGTGCCCTAATTCACCGTAAAATTAATTAGGTGGCGACTCCTTAAAATAAGCAAAAAATAGGAATCTCCAATATGTTGTACCCAGTTTAACCCGTTTAAATGGGGTATAACACCATTCATTTGCTTACTCGCTGGTTGCCGCCTGCACTCGACGCCAAGAAGGCTGTGGCAAGGTGATAGGGCTATTAGTGCAAGGGCCCATGATTTTATTAGCTTGAACCCTCCGAAATTCTTCTGATCAAAGCCGGATGAGGACCCTCAGAATTTTTATTGATGGAATGTTGAGGACACTTCGGTTGATACATGCTTCGGACATCGAATCGGTGGAGTTAGCATCCTATAGATTGAGGGATGTTGCGGTTCATTGGTACACAGTTTGGATGGCTTTACGGGGAGCCAATACGCCTCCCCCGGTATGGCAAGAATTTGTAAATGCCTTCCTCCGACATTACCTGCTTCCGCAGGTTCGGCGAGATGCCGATAAGTTCTTGAATTCCGAGGCAAGGAAGTATGAGTGCTTTAGAGTATAGTCTCCGCTTCAATTGCTAGGTATTCTTTAGCCATGATAGCTGATATGGGTGACCGAGTGCACCGATTTGTGAAAGGCCTAGGGCCACATTTGATGGATAGTGCTTGATCGCGTCCTTCAGACAACGTGGATATTTCAGGCATTCAAGCCCATGCCCAAAATTTAGAGGAAAGGCAACAACAACAAAGAAGTGAGCGTGAGCATGATAGAGGGTATAATAAGAGGGCTAGATCTTCGAGTCCGATGAGTGAGTTTAGAGGCGGGCACAGACAACCGTTTTCTAGGCATTCAGGCCATTCTATGACTAGTGCACCTCTACGGTTTACAGGCCAGAGATTTGATAGATCTACTCATTCCGGGCCAAGTCAGAGTTTTTTTGGCTCACAGTTTAGGGGTGATTCGGGTTAGGCGAGGCCACCCGTGCCACGATGTTCCCAAAGCGGGAAAGTTACATCGGGTCCGGTCGATTAGGCTCGCAGGTTTGCTATGCATGTGGTCGGCCGTGCCATATTATGCGAGATTGCCCCTCGGTTGGTGGTGAGGGTAGGACCCGGCCTTCGGTCGGTAGCCGGATCTTCATCATCTATACGCCCTACGGGGCCAGTTCACATGCGCCGGCCGGCCATGGTAGAGGCAAGAGGGAGAGTCCCTGGGCCCCAGCGGTCCTCAACACCGTATTTATGCTTTGGCCGGACGCCAAGATCTCGAGTCTTCTCCGATGTTGTCATGTGTATATTATCGGTATTTTCTCATGATGTATATGCTTTGATAGATCCGGGATCCACATTGTCATATGTTACTCCATATATTACGGGTCGGTTTGGAGTCAAACCGGAGTCGATCAAACCTTTTGAGGTGTCTACACCCGTTGGTGAATCGGTAATAGCTAGCCGAGTATATAGAAATTGCATTGTTGTGATTTGTGACCATCGTACTATGGTTGACTTGCATGAGTTAAAAATGGTGAATTTTGATGTTATCATGGGTATGGATTGGTTGGCTTCTTGCTATGCCAATGTTGATTGTAGAATAAAAATGGTTCGTTTCCAATTTTCGGGAGAACCAATTTTAGAATGGAAAGGAAATACGGCGTCACCAAAAGGTAGGTTTATTTCCTATCTAAAGGCAAGGAAAATGATCACAAAAGGTTGCATTTATCATCTAGTTCGGGTTCAAGATGTAGAAGCTGAACCGCCAACTCTTCAGTCAGTTCCCGTAGTGAATGAGTTTTCGGATGTATTCCCGGAAGAGCTTCCAGGCCTTCCTCCGAAAAGAGAGATTGATTTTGCTATTAATGTGTTGCCGGACACCAAGCCTATATCTATTCCACCTTATAGAATGGATCCCGTAGAGTTGAAGGAGCAATTGAAGGACTTGCTTGAGAAAGGCTTTATTAGGCCTAGTTCTTCCCCGTGGGGAGCACCCGTGTTGTTTGTCCGAAAGAAAGACGGCTCCTTGAGAATGTGCATTGACTATCGGCAACTGAATAAAGTGACGATTAAGAATAAATATCCTCTTCCAAGGATTGATGACTTATTTGATCAATTACAAGGCGCCAAATGGTTTTCCAAGATAGATTTGAGATCCGGGTATCATCAAGTGAGAGTTAGGGAGAAAGATATCCCTAAGACAGTCTTCGTAAACAAGATATGGCCATTTTGAGTTCCGTAATGTCATTTGGGCTAACTAATGCACCGGCGTATTTATGGATTTGATGAACAATGTGTTCAGTGCCCTTCCTAGATTTATTTGTGATTGTATTCATCGACGATATCTTGGTGTATTCTAGGTCCGAGGCGGAACATGCGGATCATTTGCGTACTGTCCTTAGAGTTCTTCAAACTCGAGAGTTATTTGCCAAATTTTCTAAGTGTGAGTTTTGGTTGAACTCAGTGACATTTCTGGGGCACATTGTTTCAGCTAATGGTATTCGGGTGGATAGCCAAAAGACACGACTCCTACGGAGGTTCGTAGTTTTCTAGGCTTAGCAGGTTATTACAGGAGATTTGTAGAAGGCTTTTCTTCTATTTCTGCACCACTAACAAAGCTGACCCAGAAATCAGCAAAGTTTCAATGGACGGATGCTTGCGAATGTGGTTTCCAAGAGCTAAAGGATAGGTTAACTTCTGCCCCAGTCCTGACGCTTCCAGAGGGACAGGAAGTTTATGTTGATTATTGCGATGCTTCAGGCATTGGGCTAGGCTATGTGTTGATGCAACATGGTAAGGTGATTGCGTAGGCTTCAAGGCAATTATGGAAACATGAGAAAAATTATCCAACCCATGACCTTGAATTGGCTGCAGTGATTCATGCATTAAAGATGTGGAGACATTATTTATATGGTGTCCATGTGGATATTTATACCGATCATAAGAGCCTTCAAGATATCTTCGCGTAAAGAGTTGAATTTGCGGCAACGACGATGGTTAGAATTGCTAAAAGATTATGATATTGATATCCTATATCACCTCGGAAAGGCGAATGTTGTGGCTGATGCTCTTAGCCGTAGATCTATGGGAATTTTGAGTGATGTTCGGCCGCAGAAAAGAGAAATGGCAAGTGAGCTCCAAACAGCTAGCTAGCCTAGGAGTTCAAGTAGTGGACTCAGTAGCACGGGAGCTACCATTCGAATTCAGCCTCGTCGCTAGTGGAAGTGAAAGAGCGACAATACGAAGATCCCATGCTAATGCATTACAGAGATACACTCTCTCAGAAGGAGAAGTCATCATTTGAGGTCTCAGGAGATGGAGTTCTCCGATGCCGAGGCAGATTATGTGTTCCTGATGTGGCAGGATTACGCCACCAAATATTGAGAGAAGCCCATTGCTCCCGCTATTCTGTTCACCCCGGAGCAACGAAGATGTATCATGATCTTAAATCTATATATTGGTGGAATGGGATGAAGAAGGATATAGCGGAATTTGTAGCTCAATGTCCCAACTGTCAACAAGTGAAAATCGAGCACCAAAAGCCGAGCGGATTATTGCAAGCTATAGAAATTTCAATTTAGAAGTGGGAAGTAATTAACATGGACTTCATTACAGGCTTACCCCGTTCTCGACGTAAGTATGACTCTATATAGGTGATTGTGGATAGACTCACGAAGTCAACTCATTTCTTACCAGTCAGAACTACATATGTGGCGGAAGATTATGCAAAGCTTTATGTTAAAGAGATAGTGCGACTTCACGGTGTTCCAGTATCTATTATCTCTGATAGAGGAACTCAGTTTACAGCTAATTTTTGAAAATCCTTCCAAGAGGGTTTGGGGACTCATATGAGCCTTAGCATGGCTTTTCACAAACAGACTGATGGACAAGCTGAGCGTACTATTCATACTCTCGAGGATATGCTACGGGCATGTATGTTGGATTTTGGAGGTAATTGGGATGATCACTTACCACTTATTGAATTTGCTTATAACAATAGTTATCATTCTAGCATCCAAATGGCACTATATGAGGCTTTATATGGGCGAAAGTGTAGATCCCCAATTGGGTGGTTTGAGCTAGGAGAGACTAAATCGATAGGGCTAGACTTGGTCCAAAGAAGCCATAGAGAAAGTTAAGCTCATACAAGATCGGTTATTAGCGGCTCAAAGTCGTCAAAAGTCCTATGCGGATAATCGTCGAAGGGACTTAGAGTTCCAAGTGAAATATTGGGTATTCTTAAAGGTGTCGCCAATGAAGGGCGTTATGAGATTTGGCAAGAAGGGGAAGCTTAGTCCCCGGTACATTGGGCCTTATGAGATTGTGCGCAAAGTAGGCGAAGTGGCTTACAAATTAGATCTACCTCCTGATTTGGAGTCAGTTCACCTAGTTTTTTATGTCTCGATGCTTCGTAAATGTGTTGGAGACCCTACTAGTATCGTGCCAGTGGATGATGTTCAAGTGACAGAAAAGTTGACTTATGAAGAGGTACCCATTGCCATATTAGATAGGCAATTTTGGAGGCTAAGAAACAAAGAAGTGGCCTCAGTTAAGGTTTTGTGGAGAAACAATAACCGAGAAGAAATGACATGGGAAGCGGAAGAAAATATGACATCCAAGGACCCGTACTTATTTCAAACCCCGAAAGAGATCCAAGATAAGACATCAAGAACTTGAGGTATGAACGTTTTCCTTTTTATGCATTTGGGTCATGTGTGGCCAAACCCTATTGCTATTATGTTGTGGCACTATGAGGCATTGTTATTATGGGCTGTTGTGACAGGATGGTAGTGCCCTATTACAGGGGAAACTCTGGCGAAATTTTTATAAAATTCCCAAGCACTTAACATTCGAGGACGAATGTTCTTAAGGGGGGAAGAATGTTACACCTCAAAAAAAAATTTGTTAATGCACAGTGAATAGAATAACGGAGGGCATGAATTATACGATGTTTCGATAAGTAAGGAATAGCCTTTGGTGACCCTAATTGAGATTTCAAAGACATTCGAAGTAAGAGAAGAAAGTTTGCCAAAGAAGGCAAGGTATACGTTATGTATCGGAAAGGATTTACGAGTACCGAATTAATGATGACTTAATGATGCTTTGGAGAGGAGTTATAACATCCCTTATATTGTTAATGAGGTGCTAAACAAGTGTTAAGAAGGTTCCATAATGATTGGAGATCAAATGAGTCGACGAGAACGAGTTCGGAAAAGCTGGGCATTATACGGCCCAACATACTGGCCGTATAAAATATACTGGCCGTATGTTAGGCCGTATATTCTGCCCAGATTGGTAGCCTTCACTGGACCAAAAGTACGGCCAAACATACGGTCCATATAAATTATACGGACCGTATGTTGGTCCGTGAAACCAAAGCGGGACAGATTGTGAATTATTAAAAAGGGGACCAAGTTCATTTCATTTCATTTCATCTTCACTCCCCTTCTCTCAAGAACTCTCTAGAATATTTCTCCACACCTCTTCCATAAGAATTCAAGAGAAATTAATGATCAACTTCATCAAACCAAGAGAATCAAGTGTAAGAAACTCACTAGGGTTTATCCAAGACAAGAAATCCAAGTAGAAGTGGAACTAGGGTTTTGCTCAAGTGAAGTGTTTCCACCCAAAGTCCATTCCTACATCATCTAAGGTAAGTTTTATGGTCTTTCCATGTTGTTTAAGGTATTGAGAGGTTGAAAGACTTGGATTGTAGAAGGAGATAGAAAATGGGTCATGAATGTGAGAATAGTATCATTTTTTAGTAGTAGCTTGGATTGAGTCACGATTCTTGATATGTTGTGATTATGATTATGCCATAATTGACATTAAGAACATGGGATAGACATTGTATATGAGTGAATGTAATAGTGTGCTATGACTATGGATATGAATGATTTGAAGTGAATTGAGGAATATGGGTAATGTAGGTGAATGAAGACTATTGCTATGATGTTGTGAATGTATTATAGATGTTTGGGAGTTGATATATGATATGGAGGAAGTTGTATAAATAAAGGAGATGTTGCCCAATTTTCTCTAGCTTTAGTCAAGTATGCTAAGCTATCGATTATCTAATGTAAGCATAAATTCTAATGAAGGTAGAACGTGAGCATTGAAGGAGAACGTTCAAGTGATAGAATAGCTAACCGAAAAGGCATATAAGGCTAACCCTTCTTTCAGTAAGGCATGGTTCTTTGGTTATATACCTATTCTTTCATGAGTCTATAATATCTTCCAAATGATTCTGTCTTTAAAGCTACTAAAGCTCATGATTCTCGTTATGATTTGATTCTACTAAATTCCTTATATGATGAGTGATCCTCTAAGGATAGATGTAATAAAACCACAGTAGTAATGATGCCAAAGATGCTTATGAGCTCTTATGTATATGTGTTTATGTATGACTATTATGTAACACCGAGCTTATATGGCTGGGTATGATATGTATTGCGCGCACACCACTGCAGTTGGGTACGGATAACCCTGAGCCTTGGTAGGGCTAGGTATGTATAATCACCGAGCCTTGCCATGGCCGGGTATGTGAAACATCGATCCTTCATGGTCGGGTATGCTATGAATACGAATATGAATACGAATATGAATACGAATATGAATATGATTATGAATATGAATATGGATATGAAAATGTAAATAAATACGGATACGAATACGGATATGGATATGGATGTATGTACACAATCACGCATTAGAAATGGAAGGTCCCTATGAAAAGCAAGTAAGTGTTATGACGATGGTTCTACTACCTCCCATCTTATGCTATTTCTTATGTTGTCTATTATGCTTCTATAATGATGTTGATTATGCTTTACATACTCAGCACATTCTTCGTACTGACGTCCTTTTTTTTGTGGACGTTGCGACATGCCCGCAGGTGGACAGGGAGACAGACTTGATCCATAGCTTTATTACTCAGGGACTACGTAGAGGAGCTCCATTTCATTCGGAGCTACAACTTTTGGTATCTATTCTTTTGTGTACATACTTATGGGCATGGCGGGGTCCTGTCCCGCCTATATGATGTGACATACTCTCCTTAGAGGCTCGTAGACATGTGTATATGGTTAGATGTATTTAGCCTTGTCGGCTTATATTTTGTATATCATTTTGTTAGCCTCGTCGTCTTATGTACATTGATATGGGCATAGTTGTTGATGGTGAGATAAAGGTATTGCTGCCCAATGGAATTAGTATGAATGACGGATACAAAGTATGATTTAGCTAGGTGGCTCACCTAGATGTAAATGTGAATCAAGAGGCGGATAAGGTATTGGCCGGGTGAGAGAATGCAAGATGTCAATCATCAACAATTATGTTTAAGACAAAAACGCCAGGGCGGTTAGCACCGGACCCTATTGGGTCGTGACACATCGGCCTTTTCACAATCACTCAAGTAAATGAGTTTATCAAATATCGGTTTTAATCAACGTTATGGATCATCACACTTATTGGCCGTGCATGAATATGAGAGAATGCATGCAATACATATGTCAATCATCAACAATTATGTTTAATGTCACAATTGCCACAACGAGGTATGCCAATAATGTATCGCCTCACAACACCATAGTGGGTATGCCAAAATATATCAAGTTAAGTACCAACAGTGGGTACGCCAACACATATCAATAACTCAAGTGACGGTGCCAACATATATCGAGCACAATTACTAACAACGGTATGTCCATTCTATCCAAATCAGGATGACATGAAGGACTCGATATCTATCAATTACACATGGCATCAAGCCAACACAATAAATCCATCAAACACATATAACGGGGTGGCTAGTCCCAACACATTTTACAATAACCTAAGGCAATATCCATATATTCATACCCGAAGGTTCACATGTTGTCTCCGACATTATAATCTAAATATGTGATTCACTATACGAAGTCTCGCTAAAAGTAAACCATAACCTTTTGGTTATTAAACGAACACGCAACACCAACAAGTCACTCTATTGCCTTGACCTTCCTCTGAAGCTCAGAACCAAATTAGTCTAACCATAATCGAACTCTAAATTAGAAATCATGAAGAATGACACTAATATTGCTATGATATCAATTAGGTCCATTTTAACCCTAGAAATTGGGGAAACGGGCCCACAAGGGCAAAACAGAAAATTCGCGGGAAAAATACCAAATTAAGTACTAGGGAATCATAACCCAACCATTAATTGTTGATTTAACTCAAGAATTGGACCAAATTTGATTTCAAGTAAAATCCTCCAAATTGGGTATAAACCCTAATTCTCCGAATCTGAAATTCAACGTTAAGAGTGGAAGCTATGGGCTTACTAAGCTTAGATTCCTCACATTTTAACATCAACATTATCAATTTATCGAGTATAATATTAGGGAAAAGTCTCCCAAAACCCCCATTCAAATTCCATTTCTAAGGGATTGAAAAGGTCTTTCTCTAAGGTGATTGTGATTAAACATTTAAAGGATTTGCTTCGACAAAGTTTTACCTCCAAGAATTCCTTCACTTTGTCTCCAAGAATAGTTTTCCCAAGCTCCAATATCGAGATATGAATTAATAAGGGTCTAAGACTCATTTAATGGATTTAACTGCCCGTCACCCGCTACGGCGTAGCTCATTGATATCCATGATGCGGCGCCACCACGAACACACCGACCCATCGGTATTTAAGCCTAAACGCTAGGACCACTGCGGTTTGTTAGGGCTATTTTTCCAACGATGCCAAGTGTTACAAACGTCGTTGACGTGGTGCCGCCAAAGCGGGCACCAGACTCCATAACTTGGCCTAAGCTTTTATTTTCGATCTGATTTTTTTACTAACTCCCGAGGCCATCTGATCACATACCAGATACCTAGTCGCATATAAAAACATTCTATGAACGCGACTGTGGTTTCGGAATTCCCAACGGAGGTCTCATTGACCGAGTCCACCCCCGGTGCCTTAATTCTAAATTTTCCTCCCAAGTCCTGCAATGCACCCAAGTGCATTGGGAACCTAACCAAACACACACGTAATTTCTAAACTACCAGTCGAACCTCTCAAAATTGACGGAATTTTGAAAAAGGTCTGTTCGTCCAAAAGTCAACCTCGGGTCAACCCTTTTTCACTTCAAGTGTATATTTTTCCCAAAGTTGCCTGAATCCAGTCTAGACACCTCGGGAAGCATGTCAATGGTCCCCTCGGTCAAAAGGGAGCTAATCGATGCTCGTGAGCGAGCGAAAATGCCGAAAGAACTATAACGACCAAACGGGTCGTTACATTGATCGTGATGCTTTGAGTATGAATGGCTCATTATGAATTCAAGCGACTGTTGAGGGGTATTCGAGCATCAAAGCCTCTTTTTTGGCTAGGATTACGGGATATCCCAGACTCCTTTGTCAAAGGGCCTTGCACTTCTTCTCGCTCATGTAAAGACAATGAAGCAACGGTGCTCTCTAAACTTTCAATATCTGGACGAATTATCGCCGGGCTCTCTTCCGATTCATCACCTCTTTCTATCATGTGAATTTGGTTTCCTCCATGCATTGAGAGTGGATTTGTGTCCACATTTGGAGGTGTTGGTTCTAGGATAAGCTCATGATTAATCAATCATATCCTGTAATTTGTGCCTTAGGTTTATGTAATATTCGGTGGCATGGCCAACTTGGTTAGAATGATAGGCACAAGTGAGATCTGGCCTGTACCACCGATCTGTAGGATTAGCAGGCTTTGGTGGGACAGCGCTTATTCGCCCGGTGTCCCTTAACTTGGAAAATAAACTTGTCCTCGATTCTGGCATAGGAGTGAATGCTCTCATAAGTTTCCTTTGGGGTGCCTCATAGTTTACTAGTGAAGGCTGGTTCTGGAAAGTCTGATTTTGTAGGGATTGGTTATTAGGTGCTGGCATTCGATAATTTGGTAGTGGAGCTCTGTTGCTTGGCGTGGGTGTTTGACAATTTGGTTGTGGAGCTTGATAGCCAGGTTGTGCGTAGCACATAAACATTAGGCTATATTGGATTGAAGTGGTTATATAGTTGGTTGGTGGAGGTGATTGGTAGTTTTCTGAGTTTTTGTGGGACATCTCTTTTCCTTGGCTTTTCGGGCTAGTAGCTCTAGAAACATAGGCTATATCTTCTCTTTTCTTTTTTCCACCCATGGCGCCAGATGCACCTGATCTGTTTAGTACACTAACAATTCTGTCGGTCTTGAGGCCATCCTTGATATCTTCCCCAATGGCAACTAAATCTGCAAAGGTTCTCCCTTTCATAGTTATCATCTTGTCAAAACAATCAGATTTTTGGTACCGTATGAATGCGGCTACCACCTCAGCTTTAGTCATGGGTGGTTGCACACGTGCTGCTTCATCCCTCCAGTGACTAGCATATTCTCGGTAGGTTTCCGATTTCTGACGAATTTTCTCCAATGAGAAGCGATCAGGCACATTTTCCACGTTGAAGCCATAATCTTTCCATGAATGAACTTGCCATTTCTTCCTATGTTTTCCATCGGCTAATGTCTTGAGAGATACACCATTCCATAGTCGTTCCTGACAGACTTCGACTAAACAACCTCATGAGCAAAGCTTCGTTTTCGCCATTTCCAACCAACTGGTCACAGTAAGCCCTCAAGTGGGCCTTGGGATTGTCCGACCTATTAAAGTGATCAAACTTGGGAATTTTGAAGCCTTCTGGTAGACCCAGGTCTGGATGTATGCACAAATCAGAGTATCTTAACCCGTCTTTCTTTTTAGAGCTATGTTCCAGTTCAGCGATTTTCTTCCCCCTCTCCTTCTCCATTTTGTCTATTCTTGCTTCAAAGAACATTTCCATGTTCTCCAATTCTGGCGAAGAGTCAATATGGGTGACATGGTCTTGAAAAGTGACATTAGGTTGTACGAGATGGGGCACAGGAACTCCTGTTGCCCGAGGGGCTTGATAAGTATTTGTGTTTGTAGCATGAGCTGGTGTTTGAAAAGCTGGGGTTTGGTGGGAGGAACTCCCCACATGGGTGGTATTTTGGCGTAGTGGAGTTTGAAAGGCAACCCCAGTCTGGGTTTGAGCGAAATGGTCAGGAATTGGTAGATCCAGATTTGGGAAAGTGGGTGGAGGTCTCCTAGCCTCAGTATTAGTAGCACTTTCCTTTTCGGCCCTCAGGTGGTCCGCTTCTTCTCTGGTTTCAGCTAATTGCCTCATCAGTAAACCAACAGCCTCTTCTAAAGGCATTCCAGCTATGTCAGCTGTTGGGCTACCTTCGACTAAAGCATTTCTGTTCGATGGTGGAGTTTCAGACATGTTTTCCTCTTGATGGTTTAAGGATGCTAACGCTCCGGATTTTGATCGAAGTAACTAATTTTTCAACCGGCGAATCGACCCCTGTCTATAAGAGAAAACAACTCAAAAGCTCATAAGTTAGCATTAGATTTAAGCACGGAACATAAAATATCATGTTGTTTGCAGTTCATAGCACATAAAGTCATACATTTTATTTCAACTCTTGATTGATTCATATTCCAAGGGTATTTGGCCTTTTGTATTTGTGGGGATATTGATTTTTCTGTAAGTGGTTTTTATGGTTGATTTGCTTCTACCCATTCTGTACTAAGGGGGAATTTAGATTTTATTTGTAAAAGGACCGAGTCTTAAATAGACTGCCTACGTATCCCACCAAAGGAAAATCAGGTCCATCCGTAGTTCAAGCATACACAGAAAATGTTTTTCCCTATGCTACCCGAAACTTAGTTTTCTACCCTGACCAGGCCTTATATAGGCTTCCCATGTATCCCCAACGGGACATCAGGTTGGCGTGGTTCCATTCACATAGAAAAAAAGGAAAGGGATACTCTATCTTATTGAAAGCAGTAAAGGGATACTTATATTTTTCTACCCAACCATACTAAGCAGATCTTCATTGTCTTCTTATCTTCATCTTCTATCCTCCTCCTCCCGCGACAATCCAAATATGACCTTCATTCACGAGGCGCTCCAGCTCAAGCTTGAAATTCACACATTCTTTAATGTCGTGGCCGGGGCGGCCATGGTGATACACACAAACCCGTTCTTTCGGAGATCCTGGGTGACCCTGATAGGTTTGTCGCACTACCCTTATCTTTTTCAGCTACATAGTAGGGAGAGGATCCTGGCTACGACTCTTCGAATTTGGAAAAGTCGCTCCTCCAGAACCTAACCTTTGATATCCTTTTTGGGTGATTTCTTCCTTGGTCAAGAGTCAGGAGAGAGTGGGGTCCCCATAGTTGGCTAATTCTCCCTTGGTCAATCCATCAAATAAGCTTCCTTTCTAATGCTCCACACTCATTGGCGGTATGTCCTGACTAACTTCGGTGGTAGAGGCATTTTCTGTAAATCATAGAAGGAGCGCATGGTGACAACATATTTGGGGTTTGTGCGAACACTCCAACGCTTCCTAAAGTCTCCAAGAGTTCTTGTTTTGACAGCTCTACTGGTGTACCCTAATTATGTAATCTTGTTCCTTTCAGAACAATTGTGCATAAAACAGGAGGCTCCTTGAGCTGAGACTCACGCGGGTCTCCATAGACTTTCAGATTGGGTCTAAGTAGTTCATCGTCTCTATATGGTATGGGGTCAATCCCTTCTTGTTGATTGAGCGGGACATAACTCCCGAGTGGAGTTTCAGGTGTCTTTCCCTGTTTTACCCGATTGGCAGAGTGTTGCTTTGTTAGTTCTTCAACATAAGCTAGGAGAGTTTCTGCTTCTTTCATTTTTTTCATTGGCTGCCTTAGTGGTTTGTATAGCCTCTTTCATTCTAGCAATGGCTAGGGCCATTCTGTTGTCCCACTGTCGGTTTTTCTCACATGTCGCTTCCATGTCGTCATCATCACTGACTAGGTTGACGTAAGGAGAAGTCGCACTCATGCTGTCCGGAGTCTCCATTTCCTATTAGCAAATCAACCATTTAAAAGTGGAGCTAAATTTGTTTTGGGGGTTATTTTCTTGCTTTTTCTTTGGGATAGTGACCGGAATGTGGATCAATCAAGAGTTTCAAAAAATTATATGATTTTCACACACAGCAGTTATATCAAGTAAGCATTTAGATAATATATAATTCGCTTTCCTATACCTCGTTGCTCCAAGGCTGCTAGCGTATGAAGCAAAATTGTGTCATATGTAAAACATATGTATTGTTCCCAAAAAAATAGAAATCCCAAGGCTTTTTATTAATAATATTTTCCCAAGTGGGATTACAAGGCTTTTAAAGTAAATGCAATAATCATAAAAAGTCCATTCCACGGACAGAAATCTACTATCTATTATCTCGCGCCTTCTTGGCCCTTCGAAGGGCAGTCTGAATGGCTACATAGGATGGCATCAATGTTGTCCCGATCCATTGACCCTTCTGATCATCAGCCATTGACGTCTCCGTATCTATGGCTTCCTTAACAAAAGTGTCAAGCCATTCCAAGCTCTTCAATGAAGCATCTACTCATTCCAACGCTCGATTATCTTTTTGATCATATTCTATATTTGCTTGATGATCCATTTCTCTTCCTTCTATTCGTTGTTTCATTCTTCAAACTTGAATTGCATTCGTGGTTTCCCTATCCTCGGGAAATTTGTACAGATATGGTCCTAGAGTGGCAGTATCAGCTAACTCAGCCCTAAGCCACTCATAGTAATTTTCATCATGGCTTGGATTGTTTGGATCCTTATCCAACTTACCTTCCCTTATCACATTCTTCCAATCTTTCTGAGCATCTTTTATTCCCTCGATGCGACCTTTTTCATAATCTCGTACAAACTCTCCCATATTACCCACATTCGGAATAACCTGTCTCATACAAAACTATCTAAGAACTCTCAATGGTGCGTAGGGTCTGATTCTCCTAATGCCCATAAGTGGTAGATATGGTCGTCTACGACTCTTAACACAAATAGTCTTGGAGTGAAAATCAGGTACCCTCCACCTGATATGTTCTTCTCTCAATCTGGAAAAGATGTGAGCCCATCCTTTTTTATCTTGAACCCCACAAGGCATAGCAGCGACTCCCAAGTCATCCTCTCTCAGGGCTGGATCTCGGCGGGTAGATACGCCGCTCTTATCTAAATGCTTAGGTATCCACCATTGGACTAAAAGGTTGTAACTGTTACACCTCGGACATTTCATGTCGTTATGCTGTGAATAGACTAACGTAAGCTTAAGGTGAACATGAAGTCCATATGACCTTAAGAAGGGTATTTGGTAGCTTAAAAGTGTATACTACAAGATTTTTGAAGTATTACGAATCGGAGAAATTAAGTTCTTTGAAGGAAGTGAAGCATAAGTTGTGTTTGTGAAGGTTTAGCAATTATCGAGGTAACGATTGTTTAGTAATGTCTTGGGAAGGAGTTAATGGGCTCCTTAGATGGTTAATGAAGTATTGTACAAGTGTCAAGAAGGTCCCACAAGGATTGGAAGTCAAACGAATCAACGAGAACAATTTCAGAAAAGTTGAGTTATATGACCACTTATACGATCCGTATAACTTTATACGGTCCGTATAAGGGTCCGTATAACCTTTCCAGAGAAGGTCAGTCCATGGTAGTATTATACGGACAATTATATGGAGCGTATAAGTGTCTGTACAACTCAATCGGGACAGATTTTTCTCCAATTATAAATATGTGACCCAAGTTCTTATTTCTCATTTCCCACATTCTCCACAACTCTTGAAGGCTCTAGAACATTCCCTATGTCATATTAACACAAATCCAAGAGAAATCAAGGATTAATTACCAAGAACCAAGAGAATTAAGTGCAAAGAAGCTCACTAGGGTTTGTAGAAGTCAAGAATTCCATTGGTATTGAAGTTGGGGTTTCTCTCAAGTGGAGTATATTCATCCAAAGTTCATACTTACATGATCAAAGGTGAGTTTTACATCTATTTCATTTCATTAAAAGTATGTGGTTGTTGAATAACTTGAGTGAAGGAAGGAAAAAGAATATGAAGCTCAAACATAGATTTAATGATATTCTTGAATAGTAACTTGACTTGAGTCATAATTCTTAGTATGCTATGAGTATTATTTTGTTGTGGATGATACTAATGACATTGAGGAAGTATTATATGTGAACGAATATGGTGTTGTGTTGTAGTTATGGTTATGAATGACTTTGAAAAGGAGTTTTGAGGATTGAACAATGTTTAACTTGAAAAAGTCTATTGATTATGGTATTGTGGGTGTTGCTATTGATGTTTGGGAGTTGTTTATTATATGGAGAAATTTGTTGAAACAAAGGAAATGCTGCCCAATTTTCGTTACCTCTTAGTCGCTTTAGTTTAGACTTAAGCATGTTTTAAATAATCTAATTTAGTACGAATTCTCTTGAATGTAGAGTTGTGAGCTTGGAAGGAAAACGTTTAGTTGTTAAGAAGACGTAAAGGTATGTTAAGGCTACTCCCTTTCTTTCAAAGGCGTGGCTTCTATATTATGATTTCGTTTCTATGTTTCCATGACCTTCTTACATCCCAAAAGTTGAAAGTTAAAGGTTCTTAAGAGCTTCTTATGACAAAGAGAAAAGATGTGTTCTATGATAATGATGATGATGATGATTCTATTTCTAGAGATTCCAAAACTTATGAATTGATGCTAGTATGAGCTTAATGACCTTGTTTTATAATTTCCTTGATATTATTCATTATTGGCTAACTCACCTCATGATATTAGTTCCTTCAAGGTGAGACATGGCGATTATGAATGTTCCATAATATAATCGGAGGTTACCGACCTTACATCACTCCGATAGAGTTATAGCTTTTACTTGAGCTCTCATGCATGCTTTATGTTATGTGTATGATGATAATTACACTGTGCCTAGTTGGCCGGGCAGACACCACTAGTGGGCGGCATGAGATAGTTATCTCGGACGCGGGAGGCCTGGATGCGAGTTAATGATAATCACACCGTACCTATATGGTCGGGCAGTTCATGTATGTATATATATGATATGATGTTGTTGTAATATAAAAGTTAGCATGCATGACTCTGCCTTAAGAGGCAATCAGTTACAGGTTATCCCTTCATCTTATGCTCTCTTATTTCTTTATTATGTTGTTACATATGCTTTGCATACTCAGTACATTGTTCGTACTAACTTCCTTCCTTTTTGGACGCTAAGTTCATGCCCGTAGGTAGACAGGGAGAAGGTACGGATACATAGGAGCCTTGTCAGCCGTTACACAGGAGCACTCCACTACTCCGGAGGTGCAGCTTATTGGTATATTCTTTTGTGTATATATTTGGGGCATAGCGGGTTCCTGTCCCGTCCTTATGATTTCAGTACTCCAGTTAGAGGCTCATAGATACATAGGTGTGGGTAGTAGATTTTATGTGATCTCTTAGTGTATATGCTCTGTTTATCATTTTGTAGCCTTATGGGCTTATGTACATATATGTTTTGAGAGATAATCGAAGATCATTTCATGATAAGCTTGTGTTGAGAATGGTGTATGTTCAGGTTGAGTTTGATGATAAGTCTGACAAGTGGTGCTCGGTATGCTAGCTCCGGGTACTCGTCATGGCCCTCTAGTTGGGTCGTGACAAAAGTGGTATCAGAGCAGTTCCGTCCAAGGGTGTATCTACGAGCCGTATCCAGTAGAGTCTTGTTTATGGGTGTGAAGCACGTCACACTTATAAGCAAGAGGTTGCGGGGCATTTATGAATAATGACCGTCCTTCTTCTTTATAGATCGTGCGATAGAGCTATAATATAAGATTTCTCTTTTCCCTAATTGTGCGTTATGATTTTAGCGCTGCCGGTGAAGAGGAAAGCAACAGCTGTGCAGAAGGGCAAGACTCCGACAGGAAGGCGGATTGAACGGGAGTCCCCGGTACATACAAAGGAGGGTGAGTCCCATAATGAGGCTCCATCTCGGACTTCTCACACTCCGCCTATTTTAGAGGGGCGTGAAGGGGCCTCAACTCCAGCTCCAATGCCTCCAGTTCCTCCATCAGGTGCTTCGGGCCAGCAGATGACTGAGGCTATTCAATAATTGACACAGTTAGTTGCTGCTCAGGCTCAGTGGCAGAGTGCAGGCCCTGGTGACAAAGCGACTAGTGCCAGAGCCCGTGATTTTATGAGTTTGAATCCTCCAGAATTTTTCGGGTCGAAGCCGGATGAAGACCCGCAGGATTTTATAAATGAGATGTTGAGGACGCTAAGAATAATACATGCGTCTGATACTGAGTCAGTGGAGTTAGCGTCCTATAGATTGTGGGATGTAGCCGTCCTTTGGTCTAATAACTGGATTTCTTCGAGAGGGGAAAATGTGCCTCCCCCGATATGGCAGGAGTTTGTAGATGCTTTCATCCGCCATTATTTGCCACCTGAGGTCTGTCGGGCCCGAGCTGATTTCAAACTCCAGATCAAAACAAGACAAGGTAGAATATCTAGACACAGAAGCAATAGTACTACAAACAAGAACCAAGTAGGATTCATGGAACAAATGGGAGAAACAGCAACAATATGAGGGAAGATGGAGACAGGGAAGACAATACCAAGTACGTAAATACAAGAAAGCAAAAATAAAACAAATGTCAAGACACAAACATTCTTTAAAAGAATTCACTGGTCCAGGGAAGGGACTGAGCTAGTTCAGAGAATCACTTTTAAGTTTTTAAGCAAGTTAGATTAGATTCAAACTCATTTTTAGGGCCTTTAATCAATCAACATCATATCACATAAGCAAGTTTACAAGCCAAGCATTATTTCTGGACTGATTTGAGTCTAAAGTAGGATAAAGGTTCAAGTGATGTAAGTCATATTCTCAAGATTTGAAAATCTTGGCCAAAGACTCAATATAAGTCTCAGAACTGATTTAGCAAGATCACAAAGTATATTAGTAGTCCTTATAGGATACTAGCGAGGGTCTCAAATATTGATATAACCTCAATTCTATTTACGGGATTACACAAAGGACCACAGATGCAAGTAGAAACCATGATGAATCATAACAGGTGCATGAATGCTATCCTAGGCTGGAGATGAAATGCTAGGTACAGCATAGTTCAACAGTTGGCAAAGAGGTACAAGCATAGGTCAAGACTAGTATAGACAACCTTCTGTGACTAACATAACAAAGACAAGGTTCACAGGGGGTATTCATGAGTTCTCAGAAATGAAGTTAAAAAGGGGCATGATACTATCCTAGATCTTTAGCAGTAGTAGACATGGTTCAATTTCAATAAGGCAAGCAAATAAAAGACAAGAAACATATAAGGCAATCTCAGATTTTCACAAACACATGACAAGAGGGGAAGAGGGTGAGTCACAAAACAAGTATCATACTCAGTCCTTTAAATAGTCCTAGTTCAGACTCCTTACACTTAGTATATGATGTGGTTATATCAGACCAAGGGAACCAAGTAATTTGTAAGCAGTCTAAGTGTAAAAATGCAAGTCACAAGTGATAAACCAACATGAACACTAAAAACAGGTAACCAATATAGGACAGGACAGTGGTCTACAGGTCAGAAGCAAGTCAAAGCTACTAACATGCTAATCACTCCCACACCCTGTTATCCCAATTCTAATTCAAGAAGAAATAACTTGCTTCTGAATACTAGTCAATCCTCTTTTACCAATTTGCAGATCAAATACCAAATGCACATAAAGAGAAAAACAACTAAGAGTTAACATGAAAAACACAAACTTTTTAAACCCTTTCACCAAATAAGTGACCAAGTTACAGTCTTAGCATCTACTTAGCCAAGTTAAGAAGATCATTTTTCTTTTGCCTCTTTTGGACAGTCACATAAAGTTCAGGTAAAATAACACATAAGTCTATAAGTAGGTTCATGGACACAAAATCCCAAACCCTCACATTTAAACACAACTAGCTAAACAAAACAGAGAAGACGTGAGTCATCCTGAAGGATTTTAACTTGATAAGCTTTTCTTTCCAAAAATAGCAGAGTAAATTCAAGACACATCATGCTAAGTGTAAACAGGAAGAGTGAGTTTTCAAGGTCACTTTTCTTTTTTCTTTTTTTTTTTCTTTTTTTAAAGAAAATGTTTTCACTCAGAGGATATTCAAAACCCTTTTAAACTAGTTTACAGATAATGAGCACATAGACAGCACCAAGGCAAGTTCACAAATTCTTCTTCTTCTTCTTTTTTAATTCTTAAAGACAGTCACAATAGGCTTGCAAGAGGCCAAACAAAGCAGGACATATACCAACATTTTAGGGGCTATTATTGTCACGACCCAAACTACGGGCTGCGACGGGTATCCGGGGCTAACCACCGAACACCGCTCATGCCGTTACTTATCTGCTCTCAGTCGTACTATATGCTCATATTCATAAAAATATCTCATCATTTGAAACACAATCACTTTTATAAGCATAAGCCCTGTCGGCTATCAAAATGATATACATATACATGCACATACATATACATGAAGACCATGGGATCATACTACCCACACTGCGTATCTACGAGCCTCTACTAGAGTACTAGACATATGGACGGGACAGGACCCCGTCATGCCCAAAATATGAATATACAAATATGTACCAAAAGAATAGTCAATAGCACCTCCGGACGATGGAGTGCTCACAACCGCCCATCGTCTCCTAGGGATCAGCACCGTCTCCCTGCCTACCTGTGGGCATGAACACAGCGTCCGAAGAAAGGACGTCAGTACGAATATTGTACTGAGTATGTAAGGTAGGAGTGAAATGAGCATAATAAGGAAAGCATAAGTCATGAGATGAGGATGCAACCTGTACACTCTTTACATATGAGCCAGTTTACTATACATACGTCATACATAAATATATCACATACATTATCATAGCATGCAAGCATCGTCACATCAATCATACATCATCATATCGTTACCCGCGTCCGGGTAACCATCCCATGCAGCCCACTAGTGGTGATCATGTCCGCCCTTTTCTCGGTACGGTGGAATCATAGCAGCCCGCCGTAGCGGTGACATGTCCGGCCAATTTGGCGCTGTGGAATCACATTATCACACATACCATGCATTTCATATACTTGTCATCATTAATATTCAATTCATGGACATATCGTGGCTTATCATAACTTTACCGTAGTTTAGCATCCTTAGTTACATATACATATACATACATTAAGCTTAAGGGCAGCTATGTTTATATCGGGGTGACGTAAGGTCTTAAACCCCTAGTCATGTTATGGAATAAGCATAAGCGTCATATCTCACCTTGGAGGGATTTACAATTTAAGGTGAGTACATATAAGAAAGAATACCAATGGATCGTGATCATCATTATTGATTTCGTAAGAACATCATACCATGGTCTTTAGAGTCGTTATCGTATTCATCTCATATCTCTTATCTCGTATAGCTATTCATGAGTGAGGACTCTTAACTTTCTTGGAGATGGAACATTCATAATAAAAGAGTAAATTCATGCCATAAGACTCATGCCTTAGAAGGAAAGGGCTAGCCTCACATACCTTTGTCGTTTAGCTATTCTATCGCTTGCTCGTTCTCCTTTAATGCGCTTGTTTATACCTTCAATTGGAATTCGTATCGACATTAGCTATATCGTCACAAAAGCATACTCATTAAAGCTATAGAAATTTGGGCAGCATTTCCTTTGTTTATACTACTTTCCGCCATATTCCATATCAACTCCCAACATTCATAATAACCATCATGATATCACTAACTACAATCATCATTCATTCATCTTATTCGCATTTCACAATTTCATACTAAATCTCCACAATTATGGCCAAAGTTCACTATCGCATTCTTTCATATCCAATACTTATTTCATGTTCTAAACATCATTCATAATGTATTTACAACATTAACATATTCACTTTCATGATTCAATCCAACCACCATTTCAAAATGACATTATTCATCCATTTGATGACCCATTTGTTAGACACTTCTACAATCCATGAGTCTTAACTTAATAATACTTCAAATAGCATGTAAAGGTCATGAAACTTACCTTAATTAATAGAGGAACAAGCTTTGGATGATATTACACCTTTTCCACCCAAAACCCTATTTCATCTCTCTTGGGTTTTCTTGATTTGTATGACTTTTGATGGGTTTCCTTCACTTGATTCTCTTGATTTCTTATTGTTGATCTTTGATTTCTCTTGAGTTCTTGTGTTTGAGGTTTATGGAACTCTCTAGAGGTTTCTTGAAGTGTAGGGGTGAAGTATAAAATGAAAAATGAAATGGAAAGGATTACTTATATAAAAATCAGGTTCAGTCCCGATTGAAATATACGGACCAACATACGGTCCGTATAAAATCTATGCGACCGTATGTTGGACCGTATATCTGGTCCAGTGAATCATGACATACTGGGCTGGATCTACGGCTAGACATACGGTCCGTAGATATTATACGACCAGTATGTCTGGCCGTATGTCTACCCAGTTTTCCGAGAGTTGTTTCGTCGACTCGTTTGACCTCCGATCCTTATGGAACCTTCTTAACACCGGTTCAACACTTCAATATCATTCTAAGGGACGTCATAACTCTTCCTTGGGGCATCATTTATACGCCATTAACTCAATGCTCGAAATTCTCATCCGATGCATTCAACTTATAACTCGCTTTCCTTAACAACTTTCTTTCTTCAATCCGAATGCCTTCGGAAATCTTAATTAGAGTCATCACATACTATTTCTTGCTTGTCCGCACTTCGTATTCGTCATGTCCTTTGTTAGCCTATTCATCGTACGATAAGGGGAATTTTCTAAAGTGTAACCATTATTTAGCTTAGTTTTCACCTTAAAGCCTCTTTCAAGTCTTAAACAATATTTTAAGTTGTAATCTCATGAAAACTGTCACAAACAAGGGAGCACAAAACTGGTTTTATTCTTGACTTAGTTTTAAAACAACATGCCAGCCTCCTATGCCTTCAAAACCTTTAAAACAAGATTCATGACATAACCAGTGATGACTTAAGACCAGGAAAATCAGGCTTTCAAGCTTCAAATGACACAAACAGTCAATAAACAGTGCTCAAAACAAGATTGGCCACCTATTTCATCTTTTAAAGCATTTTCTAAACTTAAGACCTCTTAAACAACACCAGGAACTCACAAGGATCACATTATAGCCTATATAAATCAAACACCTTAGACTAAGACAAAATCAATGGAACAATAAACTCATAACACAAACAAACCCCTCTATTCATATCTAAAGCTATTCAAGACATTACATCCTTCAAATAACACCAGGATATCACTATTGAATGCCTCAAGACTCAGAACCAAACTTGAACACCTCAAAAACAAAGGAAAAATTCAATGAAACAGTAACCATAGACACAGAATAGGTCCCCTTTCAATCAAACAAGCATTTTAAGGCTTCAAAACACTTATTAAACAATAGTAAGATACATCTAAACAACTCTATTATCACATTCTACATACCAAAACAGTTTCACAAGTCAAATAGCACATCATGATTCAAACAACATAAATAACAATATAAACTAAAATAACACAATAAAATAGGCTTAAAATAGTAATATTACCTTTTTGTAGGGCAACCTAAAGATCAAAATGGGAATTGAGTCTCCAAACTTCAAACACCAACAACCAAAGCACCCTTAAACAGCTTTTAAACCCCTTAGATTCTTCAAGAATAGTAGTCTTTCTATTGGTCTTCTAGTATATTACCATGATTATAGTGTATATTAAGTTCTATTATCTTTATAGGTATTGGAGGGGTAGTATATATTGATATATGTGTAGCTAATGTAGAAACTTAGGGATAATTTCAACCTTAGCCGTGGGGTAAAAATTTTCAGAATCCCCTATTCTTTCATGAACACTAGATATTTATAGGACAATAAGTGGGAACCCTAAAGACAAAAATAGAAAGTTCTAGGTGTCCTCCCCTCAAATAGATTTTCCCACTATTTCGAAAACAATTTCAAAATCCTATAACAACTCAGCAAATTCCTCAACTAGCTCGCTGATTCCCCAATCATAAAACAATACATATCACAAAATATAACCAATTTTATCCTTAAAATTCAAATAAAACCAGATAAATCAGCAAAATACTAGGATAGTACGTTTAGTCACAAATAAGACAAAAGAACCAGTACATCCAACGTATACGTTGTACAAATAGGATAGAAATCCTAAAATAGTACCCGAATCACTCGATATTTTTTGGGAAATTACCCTAGGTCCTTTGTTCGTAGTACGAGGTGCACAAGTTGGCTAGGAACTCTTGGTTCCGCCCATGGCAACCTCGTACTGAAAGAACTCGAGCAACATCCCATTAATCGACTCAATTCGAGCCCAACTATTCACAAAATCAGGAAATTAAACCTGAAAATGATGATGAGACGAGGCGAAGAGTAGAACCCTCAAAAATCCGGCCAAAAATGGCTGTGAAATAGCCATGGAGGCGGAACCGTAGAAGTCGCCTCAAATTGCCTGCAAAGAGAGAGGGGAAGTCGGGCCAGGGAAATGAAAAGTGGGGGGGGGGGGGGGGGGGGTGTTCATTCCCCTTTTTTAAAAGAAACGCCCCCCTTAAGTTTTTAAAAAGGTTAATTTAACCCCCTCTTAATTTAAATCAAATAATAACTAAGTAATATAAACACATATATAACTAAATAAAAGAGTTATTTTAGGCTAATTTAAAATTTAAAACTCGCAAATTTAGAATATTGGTTTCAAAACGAGCCTAATATTGATAGTTCCGGATAACATTTAGGGATGTGAAAAATGCGGTGAAAGATGAACCGTAATTCATACGTCGTTTTAATTGTTGAATTTCCCGAATTTAGACGGAGCGGGATACGCATCTTCTTTTTGACTTACATTTATGAAAATAAATAACTCGTAATTTCTTGTAATTGTCAATTTTTATAGAATAATAATTAAACGTCAATTTTTGCAATTTTCTCGGGATTTTTAAAATTTTTAAAATTTTAAAAGGCATCCTTACTCCGTCTTGGACTCGGAAAATTTGAAAATTAGAATGCGTGTTCTATGAGGTGAAAATTAGGTGTCAACAATTGGAAGAAGGTAAAAGGTTTTACAAGGTTTCTTGACATTTTCTATCAGATTACTTTGAAATTTTCGGGAACTTTGTATGTTACTTCAAATTCTTTCTTTCATGAGCTTTTTAATCTTCTTGGTTTTATTAAAAACAAATCTCATGGTGATGATTTGGTGTTGATTGATATGGCTGATAAGATGCAAGTCAAGTTTGATAAATATTGGGGCGACTTTGATAATATAAATATTTTATTATTTGTGTCAGTTTTATTGGATACCCGGTACAAGATGAGGTATGTGAAGTTCATTTTTGCCAACTCTTATGGTAGTTTGGTGGGAAATTTGAGATCAGAGAAAGTGATGAATACTTTAACTCGATTGTATCATCATTACCAAGATTCTTCTTCTAAGACTTCTGATATTAATTTTGGGAGGTCAATTTTACATGTTGACTGAAAGTGATAGTGGCGAGATATGTCAATCACAATGGGAAAAATATTTACAAGAGGAAGATAATGTTGGAAATAAGAATGATCTTGAGTGGTACTTGATAGATGATATGGAGTTAACCAAAGATTTAATTATCATGGCTTGGTGGAAAGATGCAAGCAAAAGGTATCCAATTGTTTCTAGGATTGCGAGAGATGTTCTTGCAATTCCTATTTCTACTGTTGCTTCTGAATTGGCTTTTAGCGCTGGAGGGTGGATTCTTGATTCATATCAAAGTTCTTTGTCCCCAAAAACTGTAGAAGCTTTAATTTGCACTCAACAATGGCTCAGGTCAACTCCCAAAGAATACAACATTCAAGATATTCTAGAGGAAATTCAAAAACTTGAAATAGTTGAAAAAGGTAAACTTATACCTTTAACTCTTTGTGAATATGTTTAAGTTTCTGAATTCATTTAATGTTAATATTTTAATTCTTTTCTTTCAAAATATCCCGATGATGTTTTGAGCATTGATTAGGTCGAATGATGGAAGCAACTACTACTATATTCTCGTTTCTTGAAGTTCCGGATGAATTTTGTTTTAATTTGCTATGTGAAAGAGTGTTTTACAGGACCCTATTATGATTTTGTTATTGTAATACAACTCTTTTTAAAGTTGGATGATGAAAATGACATTACTATTTTCTATTTGTGTTGAGCCCTCTTTTTAATGTTGATTCATGTGTTGAGCCTTGTTTTATTTTCTGTTTATTCATATGTATGGTGTGTTAACTATGAAGTAGAGAGTATGATTGCTGAAGCTATGAGATATTATGCAAAAAGCTCTGCTAGTACGGTTAGCACTTTGTCATGTTTCCGTTATCAACTTGCTGGTGTACAATGTTTTTGGGGGTGGTAAAAGTCATCTCTATAGACTATGGTACTGAAGGGGCATCATTCTATTTGAGGAATGGCTTTAACTATTTCAACTTTTGTTTTGTGCTTGTTCTACTGTTCTTGGCAATACTACCCATTGCTAGGAATAAGTATGCTCCTGAGTTTAGTTTCAGGAGTGACTGTTCCTGTCAATACTATTTCAGATGAGTTTAAATTCAAATAGTGACTACAATGTATTTTAAAAAACCGACAAAAATCGATAAAAACCCGACAAAAATTGAAAAAATCGATAAAAACCGGTCCAAACCGAACCGTGAGCACCCCTAACTGGAAGGAAGCACCCGTGGCCTCAAGCTAAAGGCATGGAATCTGAAGAGAAGTAGCGAGCCCACCAACAAATAGTCGAATCCTATCGGGCTCAGTAGGAATCAGGGATGCTGAATAACGGGACAAATGCAAGAAGCGAGTCACATAAGCATCAACAGATAATCCTGCTGGGAAGTGGAGGAACTCATCTCTACGTGCCTCTCTCAAAGCTCGGGGCACATACTTCTCAAGGAAGGCCCGATGAAACTGTGTCCAAGTAAGTGGAGGAGAACCCTCTGGTCTGCAAGAAATAAAGTACCTCCACCAGGTCTTCGCGTCTCCACGAAACTGGTATGACACATAATCGACCCCGTAGGTTTCAACAATCCCCATCCTGTGCAATAACTCGTGCATGTCCAATATAAACTTATATGCGTCCTCTCCAGAAGTACCAGTAAATCTCGGCGGATCCATCTTCCTGAACCTCCCTACCAGCTCCAGATCGGTCAAAGTCATAAGAGGGCCTGCCATGGGTCTAAGATCATCTCCCGGGGCTGGCATTACATCCATCCATAGAGCCACAGCCGAAACAGGATGCGCTGCAAGGGTCTGCCTCTGCTCGGGGGTCTGGGCCCCATCTCTAGTCTGTGATCCTTCACCCGGAGAAGTAATACCAGTGGCAGCCTGCTGGGCATCCAAATGAAGTAGAATGCAAGCCATAGTGTCCTGGGTCGCCTGATCTGAAGTGACCTAGGGGTGTGCCCGCGCAGGAGCCACATCATACCCGATGGCCTGGTCTCTAACCTGCTGAACCTCAGGCTCAAGCTCTGGAGATGGAGATCTCGCACGCCGCTGTCCAACCGCAGGAGCCCTGCCCGTGGCTGGTACAACCCCGTGTCTCGCTCGACCGCGTCCTCTAACTGTCCCTCGTCCCCTGGTGCCAGCAGCAGCTGCGGACTCCGGCACTTGATCGCAGGCTATCGTGGATCGAGTCTCACTATCTGTGAGAGAAGAGATATGAGTCAAATACCAATTCGATTGTTCCAGATACCAATTAGAATAAAGTATCACGAAAGAATGAAAGAATGTGAAGTTTCCTAAATGTCCTATAGCCTCTCGCAGATGAGGACGGAGCTCATCGTGCCGATCCACGAGACTTTACTAGACACGCGCTTGTATTATAGGCCGAGTAACCTAGGACTCTGATACTAACTTATCACAACCCAATTTCACTAAGTCGTGCGGGCACCTACTTTCCTATCTCAGTAGGCGAAACCTTAACTCAACATTCGCAAATGATGGAAAAATAGCGGAAGAAAGTAAAATAACGTAAGTCTCACAGATATAATATAAATAAGTGCGGAAGTAAATGAAATCCACCCCAGTATCTGGTCTGGTCATACAAGAGCATCTAAACCAAATACTACAAGTCTGAATAATAATACATAAGTAGTCTCAAAATCATGTCTCAGAATGGAAAGTAAGACACAAGTAATAGGAAGAGTCTTCAGGCAGCGAATATCCTCATGCTCACCCAGAAGAGACTCGAATCAGCAATCCTTGAGTATCAGCCACGAGAGGTAGAAGTAGATCTAACCTGGCACTCTGCATTCATAAAAGAATGTAGCAAGTACAGGTCAGTACAAACAACACGTATTGGTAGGTATCATAGGCCGACTAAGACTAGCTAACATATATAAAGAAAACGAAGCAAGATAAACACGTAAAACAACAAGGTACAAGTCAACACGAGTCCATAACCAAGGTACAAGTCATCATTTATGTTATAGCATCTAAACCCAGCTGTGCCAAGTCTCAGTGTGATCAATCCGAAACAGTATATCACAATCATATCACAATAAGTCATCAGCTACATTACAGCATCTAAACCCAATAGCGTGTCAAATCTCAGTATAACCATTCCAAACCAGTGCATCACAATCATATCACAACCATATCACAGAAAACCAAGAGGGACAATGCAATGCAATAATGTATGAATGATGAATGCAATGCATATGCAACGTACACATGTACTCCGACCAATGGAACATCACATTTCAGCAGCACAACCGATGAGGACCCGCGATGTCTATTTACCAGTCACTCCGCACACAGCCCAGAGATGACTTCATTCCCACCTATACACCTCATATCAGTCATTCTGCACACAACCCAGAGATGACTCGATATATAATGTGTTTCAACGCATCAGTATTTCCATCTCACTTTCCATCCTCAGTACCATAACAATGCAATATCAATGTTTCATGGAAATAAGTATGAATATGATGCAATGTAATATCATCAACCAATTCAATCCCAAACAGTACCACACATGTAATATCAATAATAAGGCTACACAATAAGCCACAATGGAATCACAATTCTCATCTCAATATCAAATCAAGTAAAGTACCGCAATATCATAGTCATGATATATCACTAATCACCAATATCCGGGGTCGCAACGTGGCAACGAGCCAATAAGTAAATAGAACAAGATAAGTCAACAACACAGCGGGGTGGCTAGCCCCCAAATCATACAACAAGGCCCAGCCTTAGACAATATCCAACCCAACTTCATACCCTAAGGTTTACATGCATTCTCTGATAATATCATCTAAACATACACTTCGCTAATCGAAGCCTTACCATAAGATAAACCGTAACCTACCTGGAAAGCCGAACAGCAAAGTCTCCAATAGTCAAACCTTAGTCTTTCCCTTCCTTTGAGCCTCAAGATAATAGAAGTCTAATCATATCTGAATTATGAAATTAGAATAAAAAAGAAACATCATCCAATCCTTACTTCTGTTCAAAAACCAAATCCCAACCTATGGAATGGGGTTTATGAACTAAAAAGGTGAAATTAGGAATCTATAGGTCTCAACATGAAATTAATGATCTAGGTGATCAATTCCTATCAATTATAAGTAGAAGAACTAACAAATCATTTAAATTCGAATTTTAGGCAAAACCCCCAAATTTGGGTATGAACCCTAACTACCAATTCCATAAATTGGCCACTAAATAGGAAGGAATCATGCAATAATAGTTTCTAATCATCAATTCCATGCTTAATGAAGCTAGCCCAATCAATAGTTCAAGATTTAATAGCCTAGAATGAAGAACCCACAAGACCCTCTTTCAATCCACCATTTCTTAAGGAGACTAGCATGTTTAATGGATTTCTGCGGTGATTAATTTTTAATGCAAAGGAAGGTAAAAGAACTTACCACAATGATTTTCCATGAAGAACAGCCGTTAATGCTCCCAAAAAGCTCTAAAGCCGGAAAGGTATTCAATGAACAACTTAGGGATTTTAATACACATTTAATGAATCTAACTGTCCGTCACCCGCTTCTGCGCACACTCTAGCGCTTCAGCGGTCCCATGACCGCTTCGGCGGTTCTGCCCAAATGCACAAGCCACTATAGCGGCAGGGTAACCGCTATAGCGGTACCGCAGCCGCTGTCCTGGTGCCGCCATAGTGGGCACCAGAAACTCCCAAATTTCACTAATTCAACCCGAAATCCAGACTATCACTCGAGATCATCTTCTCACAACCATATATCAAGACATACAAAAAAACACGCTACGAACGCACTCGTGTCCTCGAAATTCCCATCGGAGGTCTCGTTGACCGAGTCAACCCCCGATACCTCAAAATTAACTTTCCAACCCAAGTCCCAAAATGCACACGAGTGCATTGGGAACCGAACCGAATATACACACGAGTTCTAAAAAATCATCCGGACCTCTCGGAATCAACGGATTCTCGAAAAAGGTCCGTTTACCTAAAAGTCAACTTTGAGTCAACTCTTTTTCGCTTTAAGCCCAAATTCCCACAAAGTCATCCAAATCATATCCAAAGACATGGGGAAGCGTGTCAACTGTCCCTTCGGATCAAATGTGAGCTAAACAAACTCGGGAAGGATCTAAAGCACTAGAAAGGCCATAACGACCAAACTGGTCGTTACAATAGTTCAAGCCTAATCTCATGATTCTTTTCCCGTTCGATGATAAGTGGCGTAAGCAAAGAGAGATGAATGCATACACGAGTCACATCATAACGAAAGGGCGACAAACCTAAATCACACAACAAGGCGACAAGCCCACAACCAACAAAAGTCCAATTCTATAGCATAAGATATCAAGATGGCAAACTTAGAGTCTCAACTTACCTTTCATACTAACCCCTTTAATTCATCATGAATTCTAACTTATGAAGTAAATAAACATAAAACACAGTTAACGAAACTTACTCAAGGATGATACAACTCCAATTGCTCTTGAAATCGCCTCTAGAATCTATTAGGGTTTTAATTTGGTGAATAAATAAAGAATGGTTCGAATTGGGAAATAAAAGGGGAATCTGTTCAGCGATCCCCGCTTTCGCACTCAATTTTTCGCTTTCGTGCTCCTGCCTGGGCGGATGATCGTCTGCTGAGGTGGGTTTCATTAAATAAGTCAGCTTCTGCATTTGCGGGCCAAGTCTCCCATGGGCAGACATGTAGAGGCGGGACACCAGAAAATCTGGTTTTCACCAAGTCTCACCCAAAATTTCGACATCCACCCGAGACCTCCCAATCATAAATTGAACATGCGGACACTAGTAAAAACACACTACGAACTCAACCGTGACCTTAGAATTCCCAATGGAGGTCAACTTGACTCGGTCAACCCCCAAACGACCAAAACCAAGTTTCCAACCCATGGTACAAAATGCTCCCGAATGCCTCAGGAACCAAACCAAATATCCCACCAAGTCATAATCGACCCTCCGAAACTCATGACGGAATTTCGAAAAAGGTCTGTTTACCCAAAAGTCAACTATTAGTCAAATGTTTTTCACTTTAAGGTCCTAACTTTCTCAATCTCTCCCAATGACCTCGGGAATCGTGTCACCCATCCCCGCGGGTCAAAATCACGCTAACGGGGCTAGGGGAAGGGTCAACGAGGGTAAAAGGGTCAAAAATGCACGTAACGACCAAACGGGTCATTACATCAACATATCAAGGGACAACGGATCATCATTACAGGTTCTATACAACTCAGCCACCTAACAGGTTGCAATGAGTAGAGGGTAAATCCTGCACTGTTAAAGCAAACCATCATACTTGCTTAATTCTACAACCTAGCCACCTACCTAGGTAGAAATGAGTGTAAGGTTAGTCCCTAGATTACATAATCCCTCTTACTTAGTCTTATCGAGTCAACGAGCTTACAAACCCTGCTGAACTCAAGGATGAACTACTACGAGCTTATAAACCTCGTGTAGTGAGCCTCAGTTGTACCAACACAAAGTTGTAGTGTTAGAACAACATGGAGCTAGTTCTAAGGGGGAATATTGTCAATATAGTAGCAATGCTTAAGAGGGAAAAACCTGAACCAAAACAGAAGATGAAGTAAGCTGGACACATGAAGATTGTATGAAGCTGATCCAGATATGGAGATAAATTAAGCTGGATACATTATTATTTGAAGATATATATAAAGCTGCTATGTGTTTTCCGTCATCAAAAAGGGGGGAAATTGTTGAGTAGTTATTGGCCCAATAATCATGATCTATACATTGAAGTTTTGATGATTTGACAAACAATGTCCCCAAGATAATTAACTGGAGAAATAAGGAAGAAATCACTTGAAGAACCGGACATCCAATCAGATCTCCAAAGGACTTAGTGAAGCAGTTGCAACATTCATGAAGAACTGCTCAAGGAACTGGTCCTTACACAACTGGAGACTTAAGCTATTTCATGCCGACTTGGAGAAAACAAAATATTGATTGATTCATATTCTATGAAGAGTTGAACTTCGCTTATGGTCATATTCTACAATATACCATAAGTTGAATAACATGAATATTAACATTAAAGTAGGACATGGAAGCCAACACGCATACAAGAAAAGAAAAGAAGATCCAAGTTTTAGAAGGTTGGTTTTTGGGTACAATTAATGAAACCAAAATCTTCAAGGATTCAGAAACTAAAGGCGGCAACCACTATTATATACACAGTATGAAGGAGCATTGAAACTCAACCACAAATACAACTACTACTATAAACATCCAACGAGAGATGAGTGTGAGCACAGTCAACATCTTATTCTCAAAAAGAGCCAACTGACCAACAAATAACTCGAACTTTATCAAGTTATCCTTCTAGTTCTTTGGTTGTAATAATTAGGTTATGATTGTGGTTTCACTAATTTTTCTTAGCAAGTATTGGTGATAAGTGTTTGTTGGTAAATTGTTTCTAGGTTATCATAGACGGATTATTAAGGAACAGGTCCCTTAGGTTTGATAATGAAGTTATAGAACTAGTTATCGCTCCAAATTATAGTGAAGATGGGGTTAAATCCTATAGAAGATAGGTCGTGGTTTTTGACTACCTTGAGCAAGGAGTTTTCCACGTGAAAATTCTTGTGTGATTATTTACTTCCGCTGGAATACCATCTTAAGCAAATTGCTTCAATAATCTAATTTTTGAAGTGCATAGAAGTAGCCCAATCCTAACACCTCTTTTTCTGCATTACTTTCAAAAATAACAAGTGTCAAGTGTAATTTGTTCTGTTTTTTGCGTTCGTTGAAGTTCTGTAATTTGAAGTGTTGCTATTGTAGAATTGTTTATTCCGTTATATCGTGGGAGGAAATAATCTGAAACCTTGAACAACAATGAGGGATTAAATTCCTTAAGGATACACGTGTAACTAGTGGGTTCGAAATTATATTTGCTTTGTTGTTTAATTACAAATTCTGCTTTATTAAATCTGATTAAGAATATAGAAAGATAACAATAGCTTCTAAGATCGCGTCATTTATCGATCTTGTCATCTTCTACTATTTAATATTTATAGGATTGATGTTGCCCTTGAATTAAACCATATCTCGTACACGCATATATAGAAAGCTACATGTCGTTTAACTTATTTCTCTTTTATCTACAAATTGATGTTGTACAAAAAGCAAAGACTAACTTTTGCAATGATCTACGTTAAAAGAATTTCCACTATTCGGAAAAGTTCTTCATCTTCACTATTTGGAGAAGTTCTTCAGATAAAATTCTCCAATGCCCTAGCCATGGATGGCAGTGTTGTATCCCAAAACTAACCTGTTAATTAATCTTTTCTAATCCACTATGATTACCTCCAAGGGATGCAGTAATCAAATTTTATTTGTATAAACGTGTGGTGTTCTAGCACGCTCTTTTAGCCATTTCTCTGAGTACTTGCTACCAGGCATGCCTCTGAATAATTATTTTTTTTGCAAGCATAGACTAATGTTAAAGAACTTTATCGTGTTGCCCATCGATAGATATTCTATGACATTCTTTATATATATATCGAATAGATGATCAATTATGGAGTTTCCAAAATGAGAAGCCAACATAACCTCAGTAACAGCTCTAATAGTCTTAACTACTAACTTGGCACTATCCTCAAAATGTTTGGCATTTGGTTTCTCAATGGCAGCCATATCACTCTCAAATGCTTCAAGTCTTTGAAGAGTAAATGATCCTTCTATTTGTATGATCTTCTTTATCTCTTCTTCGTATGGTGTATAAGAAGGCATGTTAAATGAATCAATCTCATCCTCCTTGATCTTGCCCTGCTTCCATTTAAAAAACAAAACTACGTTAAACATAAACATATAAGTCATTTTTTACGAAAAATATTTTCTGAAAAATATAGTTTGGTGTTCGGTTGGTGAGTGGAAAATATTTTACAACAAAAATAAAGTAAAAAAAATTATAATAATTTTATCAAATCAGAGAGGTTTTGATAAAATTAAGTTTTGGGTGCTAAAAATTACTCTCTCTATCCCAATTTATATGAAGGTGTTCGGAGTAGGAGGGGGAAAACACTTAGTTTGACCACGAATACGGGTATAGATTCTTTAATATTTTAAAATAAAATTTACATAGTTGCAAATTACACAAAAAGTACTACATCAACATAGCTAATGATGCAAAGTATTTTAAAGAAGTTTGAGAAAATTATAATAAATAAAAAAATTATTTGACTTCCCAAAAAATAGTACATACCTTCACATAAATTGGGATGTGCGGAGTAATAATAAAGACTAAATAGTTGGAGCAATAGGAAGTTAACAATTGAGACAGTGACTTCCGCCCCATAAATGAGGAAAGTCACTTTCTCCCTCTCGACGGAAACTATTTTGAAGGAAAGTATTCTATGTAAATTAAATACCAGAAATGATATAGATGGAAAGAAATTTTTTGAAAAATAACTTTTGTCATACCAAACACACTGAAAAAATAAAAATAAAAGTTGATGCTTAAGGAACATGTAAACAACCTCGGCTGCTAAATGAAGAAGTGACTTTGTTAGCAAATCCATCAAACAGCAACAATCGTAGCTTCTTGGATCTGGATTGCTTCTGCCAACGAACACAAGGACAATATGCCCTCCACTCATTAGTTCTTGAGAGCGGTTGTGTAGAAAGCTTGAAAAATCCTTCTCGTATTGCTTGAAATATGCCTCCAGTACTTGTGGTGGACTTGATTTGGATATCAATATACTTCCCTTGTTACACTCCAACCCTTTTGGAACCTGCTGGTAATATCTAGTTTTAAAAATGTGCATAGAGGAAAAGTAACATGTAAGATTTCATAATATCTTTACTCTAATGTTGTTGGTTGTATTAATTGTTTATTCATTATATATATAAGGATCAAAGTATAATTAGTTCTCAAATTTGATAGCGTCCATGACAGAAGGTAGGCTGGAAAAGAATTGATAGGCTTTTCGGCTGAAAATTTTCTTAAGAAGAAGCGCATGACACTTTAAACAAATCTCACATTGAATAACGAGAAGGATTAATCTGAAATTTTATATAACATAGAGCACAAGTTTACATGATATGCATTTTGAGGGTCTATGTGACACAGCCCAAGAGCTAAATCCGTAAATCTATGATGAGGCTAAAGCGGACAATTTCTGCGGTAATGTTAGGCTGTGACAAATGACAATTTGACTATGAAAAGATTAAGTGCCAAAATCTACCATATTTTGGAAATCTCCTACATTTAAATTTGCAACAAATTACACTCAATGATCTTGGAAATTGGTGATTTTGAACTTTTGATCCCCGCTTGCTCAGGAAGCAAACATTTTAGGTCAAAAGTCAAAACTTGTTAAACTTGAAGTTCTGGGCAAGCGAGGTCAAAAATTCAAAACCACTCATCTCCAATGCCATTCTTGTAAATGACCCAATTATTTGTACTTTGTAATGAATTATTAGTACAATATTGCTTGGTATATCATTGTAATTTTTATGTTTCTTCCTAACCGTGGGTAAGCATGTAATTTCATCACCTATCGGAAAGACAGAAAATTGAGTGATATTGATCAACTTGTTGAATGTCAAGAAATTGTGAGAAACTTAAAAATTAAAATGAGTTATTTTAAGTGTTAGTTAGTTAGGTGATAGAAGAGGGGGATCAAAATTAGGAGAGATCAAGGCATGATAACATGAAACAAAAAACAAAACAAAAAAACAAAAAAAATGTGAAACACTTATGAAGAAAGTCCTAATGCAGACATAAATTTTTAGTTATATTTAGTAAAGAATAAAAATAAGATGAATTAAAGAAATAGTTTTTTTTTAAAATTAGCAAGTGAGTCACATATATTTTCACGAAATTAAAGTACCTGAGAAAGCCAATGGAGACTATAAGATGAATGAACAAAGTTCAAGCTGTTGAGAGGAAAAAGCCTTTCATAAAAAGAACCAGGAACTCCTGCTATGAAACAATTCCCATATTTCTCTTTTTTCATTTTCTCAATAAATGATGGAATTGATTTGAAGACACTATTGAAATCATTATCTGGCAGATCGTTCAAATACACTTGAAGTTCTGGTGGTTCACACTTGTTTTCTTTGCACAAATTATGAACCGTGTCAATGACATTGCTGATGGATAAAAGAGTATTTGGTCCTGAAGAACAACCCAAATCTGCCACGGTGAAACACTTTGGAAAAATACCATTCTTGAACATATTTTTTATAGTGTCTTCTAATACAGGTTTTGCCTTTACTATCACCGTTCTCTGAAAATTCAAAGATGAGAAATCAGTTCAAGAAAAGATTAATAACATTCAGAACTAATGCTTATAGTCTAGTTGTATGGATAGGGGGGCCCGGTACAAATACAATGGGTATGGTTTCAAATTGTTGTGGACTCAATTAAAAGGGTAATTTTTCTACTATTATAGAAGAGTGGATTTGGTCGTCAACCCACTCTTCTATAATAGTTAATAGTTATAAAAAAATAAAAAAAAATAAAAAAGAGGTGGTATCCACGTGAAAAAGTAGGAGACAATTGCCAAAAAAAAAGTTAAGGACATTTAAATAATGATAATAAGTTCAGAAAATGGTAAAGGTACGCTTAGAGAAAATTTAAAGAAGAGAAATTCAGGAAAAAATGAATAACGATTTAAATTGAACACAAAAACCGCTAAAGAACTCATAAAACCAAAAGATTTAAAACTTATACCTTTGGGTAAGGATAAAAATGCACTAATTTTGGACACATACGTCTCACACAAATAATGAGGAATAACATCAAGAAGACGAAATATAAAAGAGTGGGTTTGGTCGTCAACCCACTCTTCTATAATAGTTAATAGTTAAAAAAAAAAAAAAAAAAAAAAAAAAAAAAGGTGGGTGCACGTGAAGAAGTAGGAGACAATTGCCAAAAAAAAAAAAGGACATTTAAATAATAAGAATAATAAATTCAAAAAATGGTAAAGGTACGCTTAGAGAAAATTTAAAGAAGAGAAATTCAGGAAAAAAGAAATAACGATTTAAATTGAACACAAAACCCGCTAAAGAAGTCATAAAACTAAAAGATTTAAAACTTATACCTTTGGGTAAGGATAAAAATGCACTAATTTTAGACACATGCGTCTCACACAAATAATGAGGAATAACATCAAGAAGACGAAATCTAAACGGTCAAGAAACGTATACACATATACTTAAAAATTTAAGACTGCAACAGATGCTAACACATGAAAGCATTTTTCAGTGTTGTTGAGTAGAAAGAGATGATGGCATGAAACTCGGTAGGAAAAGGTGTATTTCAAATCTTTCAATTGAAGAACCAAACCAAGAAAGTCATATATGGGAGAAGCGGACTAAGTAAAATAATTTATTGATATTTTCAATTAATTGAATTATAATACTTTCTATAATAAAAATTCCATAATTATATTACTAAAAGGTACTCTCTCTGTCTTAATTTATGTGACATACTTTGACTAGGCACGAAGTTTAAAAAAGAAAGGAAAAATCTTTGAAACTTGTGGTCTAAAACAAGTCATAGATATTTGTGTGGATTTAAATCATTTCATTAAAGGTAAAAGGGAAAGTTTCAAGTTAGATGATTTCTAAACATAAAAATATATCATTCTTTTTTGGGATAAGGCACCATTACCCCCCTGAACTATACCCGAATTTGCTACGACACACCTTACCTTTCCTGCGTCCTATTACCCCCCTAAACTTATTTAAAACGGAAAAATTACCCCCAAAAGTTCGACGCCCACTCATACGGGAGAGTGACATACACTCTCCTTGCCACATGCGTATTTATTTGTTTTCTTCTTTTTTTTTTTAATTTTTTTTTCACTTACGTGTCAATTTTTTTTAAAATAAAAATAAAAAACTAAATTTTCATTTAAAAAAAAAAAGAGTTTTAAAACCCGTCTTTTTTTTTTAATTTGAAAATTTGATTTTTTTTAAACCCATTTAAAAAAAAAAAAAAAAACTAAAAACATGGATTAAAAAACTGAATTTTCTTTTAAAAAGAGGATTTTTAAAACACTTTTTTAAATAAAAAAAATTGAAAATTTGTTTTTTTTTAAACCCGTTTTTGAAAAAGAAAAAAAAACTGAAAAATGATTTTTTTTTTAAAATATGGAAAAATGGATTTGTTAAAAATATGGAAAACTTGATTATTTTTTTAAAATGTCTTAAAAAATCTTGATTTTCATGATTTCATTTTCTTAGGACACTTTTATTTTTCAAATAAAATCCGGAAAAGTATTTTTCTTGCCAAAATGTGAAAAAAACTGAATTTTTATAAAATTTTGAAAAAATTAATTATTTTCTTAACATGTGGAAAACCCTTTTTTTAAAACTAAATGTGGAAGATTAGATTTATTTTCAAATTTTAAGAAAATGCAAATTTTTAAGAAAAAAAAATTAAGTTTTCCCCTTTTTTATGTTTTCATTCTCAAAGAGAGTGAAACACACTCTCTTTGCCACATCAGCGTTTAGGGGGGTAATTATTCCGTTTTAAATAAGTTTAGGGGGTAATAGGGCCCAGGGAAAGGTAAGGTGTGTCGTAGCAAATTCGGGTATAGTTCAGGGGGGTAATGGTGCCTTATCCCTTCTTTTTTAGACAGACTATAAAGAAAAATGTGATACTATTTTTTGTGTTGGACCCGTGCTAGTACGGGCTTTCATCATCTAGTAAATCTAATACGTAATAGTAAGTCAATTAGGAGACCTCTTGATATCATGCACAACTTTAAAGAACAGAACAAACTGCTGGATCATCTAGCAAAGAAAGGAAGTAGGATGCACAATTATATATGATATATTTTCCCTTCACTACAACAAAGATACACAGTGTAATTTTACAAGTGGCGTCTGAGGAGAGTAGGATGTACATAGACCTTATTCCTGTCTTTGTGGGGCAGAAAGGCTATTTCCAAAAGACTCTCGGCTCAAAAGAAAAATGAAAGGAAAGAGAAGAAAAAAGAAAAGAAAACGACAGGGACAGAAAATGATTTCGAAGCAAAAAACAAGAAATATAGCAACATACAATCCATATACTAAAATAACTACAAAAGGCAGACTTTGCACTAAGTTTTCGCTATGCTTGGTCGGAAGGGCCGAACCATAAGATCTATCAGACGTCGCTTACCTTACATTTCTGCAAGAAATTGTTTCCATATTATAATATTGTATTTATTTATATATATATATATATATATATATATATATGTTATGGAGTGCAGATAAGCACTTTCTTTTTTAATGATGCACACTACAAGAAAGTATAGAAATTTAAAAAGCTCTTTTGACAATAAAAATAATATAGTTGGCAAAAGTCAATATTTGGCAACAATTTAGGCTCCGTTTGTCCATAGATACAAAAAAAAATCACTTTTTTTTGAAATTTTGGAGTTGGAGTTGTGTTTGGCCATAGTTTTTGAAATTGTAGTTTTTGGTGAAATGTAGTTGTAAAAAAGTGAAAAAAGTAAAAAAAAATTGAAAAACAAGTTTTTTGAGTTTTTGGTATTTCGGAATACAACTTCAAGTTGTATTCGAAATTCTCATGGCCAAACACTGATTCCGGAAAAAGTGAAAAAGAATTCCGGAATAAAGTGAATAATTCTTATGGCCAAACGGAGGCTTAGTTTTATTGTGGGCATATATGATGAATCTTTTAAAAATCAACTTTTTTTTGTTGCCAAAAATTTAATTATGTTGCCATTTAGTATTGACTATTGTTGCAAAAAGTACTTTTGACAATTAAAAAAAAAGTTGTTGCACGTCGTTGCAATAACAGCCGTTGGGAAAATTTTATGCAACAACAAAAAAAATGTTATTGCCAGAAGTACTTTTTGCAACAATAACCTATCTATGACAATAAAATAAAATAAAATGTTGTCAAATGTCTTCTTTCTTGTAATGGCATATTAAACTACAATATAAATTACATTTTTGAAGGATTGACCTCTATTATATCAGGCATGAATCAATTAAAACAATCACGAAAGATTAACATTCAATGAGTTTCAATTCACTTTTTTGCTTTTCTTGGATTTGCATGCATGAAGAAGTAGAAATTGAAAAAAAAAAAACGAGACCTGAAGGATTGAGTTATTGGCATAACTGCATTCTGAATCTCCTGCAGTCATTGGTAGACTTTTTTGGAGTACCATTGTTTCTAGTTTTCTATTTTTTTTTCTTTTTGCTTTAGGATGATCAAATTATATAGTGTTCTTTTTTTTTTTTTTTTTTTGCTAGTTTATCCATCTTTGCAAAGTTTGAGGATAAAAGGACATGGATTTTCATGATGTCCATTAGTTTCTCAACTGAAAAGTTGGCAACTGATCTGACATTTGTATGTTGTGGAAACTCGCCATGTCTTGTTTATGTGGCCGGGGGCTTTTTGTGCCAAATCTTTTGGTATAAATTTATAGGTAAAGTACAGTAAAATACCGTTGTAATATGGATTAACAACAAATATAGTTAATATGAAGAAATCTAAGCACCACCAAAGTACAGGCGGACCTAGGATTTGAAGGTGGCGAGTGCTACAATTTTCTTCAATGTGCATCTTGTTAGGAACGTGTATCTGGGTCGGGTCCATCTCTTTTTAGTTTGTTCGGGTCAACTTAATAGGTTTTTTTTTTTTTTTTTGAAATTACATCTCAAAAATCAAGAAACGAACATAATTAGCATCTTAAACAAGGAATCACACCCACTAACAACAGAAGTAAAATCAACATTTTCATCAAGGGACTTGCATCTCTTATGTATATTAAAAAATGAATTTGCACAAGTAAAATAACATCTTCAATAAGGGAATTACACCAATCAAAATAAGAAAAACAATAGAAAAACTCTTCAATAGGTAAATACACCCCATAAGTAAATGTAGAATTAGATAAACTACAAGTTCTCAAAAATAAATCATAAATTTCATGTTTTTTCTAAGCAGTGCTTACGAAATTTCCATCACAATTTAAGTAGTAAAATGATTTAAATTGAATTTAACAATTATAGAATAGCATCAATTTTTATAATATACTCCCTCCGTCCATTCTTATTTGTCCATTATACTAAAAATATATGTTCGCTTTTACTTGTAAGTTATATAGTTTGAAAAACCAAGACATAATTTATCATTTTATACCTATTTTGCCCGTATTATTAAGTATTTCAATTCATTTCTCATTTTATTTATTGCTTATTAAGAGTGTCCCAAGTCAAATATAGACAAGTAAACATGGACGGAGGGAGTAATAAACCAAAGAAATTATTAAAAAAAAAAATGAATTTTTATCTCAATCCAAAATTTCCATTGAGACCCAAGTTTTTTTATTTAAATACTCACAGATTTGAGATTAAGAGAAATGCTTAATTTAAGGAATTTTGAAGTTTCTATTTGTGTGTTCTCGCTAGAGATCACAGATAAAACAATAGAAAAAAGGAAAGGCAATATAAGCAATAATAAAAAGATAAATAGAAAATTGGGAGAGCCGAAAAGGGAATCACTAGTACAAAAGAAGTAAAACGCACAAAGAAAAACGGGAGTCGAAAAATGTTCAAGATTGATTCAAACTTATGTCTACCATCTGTGGCACCTTTGTCTAATTTAAGACTGGGGGTGGCAGGATCAAATATTTAACCTAATTTAAGCAAATTACAACATAAGTAAATAAAAAAAACTATTAATCTAGGGGGTGTCATGCCACCCCCACCCTAAGGGGTGGATCCGCCCCTGCACCAAAGAATGTGGTGTAACGGATGGGCTACTCCTTCCTTAACCAAAGTTCTCGAGTTCGAGCTCTAATTATGGAAAAGTCCTAAGCGCTTCCACCGAATGGGTCATACATAGCTCGAATCTAGATTAGCCGAGCTCCAATATGGGTACCAGACACCGAATGGGAAACCAAACAAAAAAAAAATTAAGAGAATAGATTAAAAAACTATTCACAGCCTTGATCAATAAACAGAACAAACATTTTTTGAAATATGTATCTTTTAGATCTCTTAAATAGGAAATGATCACATGTTACTTAATACAGTAATAAGATATACCAATTAAATATCAATAATAATTTTTTGCACTTTAAACATGAAGCTACTTGCATTTACTTTTTTAATCAACAGGAAGCTACTGGACATTAGTATGTTCGTCTTGTCTTGTTTATTTATGTCGCTAGGTGCTTTTTGTTCCAAATCTTTTGGTATAAATTTATTCACACCCTTGATCAAAAGACATACAAATATTTTTTGAAATATGCATCTTACAGGCCTCTTAAACTGGAAATGATCACATGTTACTTAATAATAAGATGGAACAATTAAGTATCAATGATAATTTTATTGCACTTTAAACAGGAAGGTTTTTTAAAATAAACAGGATGCTATTTGACATTTATATGTTCACCTTATCTTGTTTATGCGGCTGGGGGCTTTTTGTTCCAAATCTTTCGGTATAAATTTATTCACATACTTGATCAAAAGACAGAACAAACATTTTTTGGTACATGTATCTTTCAAACCTTTTAAATAAGAAATAATCACATGTTACTTAATAGAAGGTATAACAATTAAATATCAATAGTAATTTTATTGCACTTTAAACAGGAAGCTACTTGTAATTTTTTTTTTTTTTTTTTTTTGCTAAATTATAGTTGTAGTAATCTTTTCTATGTATTAATTCCTCATTTATTTTAGTTTGCTTATTTATTGTTTCATTTCAAATTGTCTTAAATTTACTTGGGGCAATGACAACTTATCCAAGTGTAATCCCACAATGTGAGGTATGGAGAGGATAGAGTGTACGCAAAACCTTACCTCAACCTTGGAGGTAGAGAGGCTATTTCAGATAAACCCTCTGTTCAAGGAAAAAATAGTTCAAAGCAGTTCAAAGACTGAAAATAACGGAAGTGAAGAAGTCATAGCAAAATATGATAAGGAGCATGACAAAGCATTCTGAGCAAAGAACTACAACATAATAATATGATAATCAAAGTACAAGAAACAATATATAGTAACAAAAATTGAAGGGCAACAAACTAAAAGGATAATGCTACGACTACGAGCATGAAAGGATAAGCGAGACAACTTTGTACTACCTACTAACCTTCTATCCTAATCGGTGTCCTCCACAATCTCATATCTAGTGTCACGTCATCGGTAAGCTGAAATTGCGTCATGTTCTATCTAACCATCTTCCCGTAATACTTCAGCCTACCTCTACTCACCTGAAACCATCCATAACCTCTCACATCTTCGCAATGGGGTGTCCGTGCATCTCCTTTTACATGCCCGAACCATCTCAATCTCGCTTCTCGCATCTTGTCCTCCACCGAAGTCACTCCCACCTTGTACTGGATATCTTCGTTTATAAACATATCTCTCCTAGTATGTCCACACATCCATCTCAACATCCTAATCCTCATCCTCATCACTGTAGCTTTCATCTTCTGACGTGAGAGTTCTTGACGGCCAATACTTCAGCCCATACAATAACATAACTAGTTTAACAACCATCCTATATAACTTGTCTTTAAATTTAGTTGACATCCTCTTATCACACAAGACTCCGGATGCGAGCATCCATTTCATCCACTCTGCACCAATATCAGTTTGAAAACCATCTTGTAATTGATTTTGGGTGTAATTACTCGGTTTTGGTAGATTTGTCTAACCAAGTATTAAGTTTACTTAGTTTTGTTATATTTGTCTGAACAAGTTACTTGATCAACTGAGTAATTGCTTCTTGAGGTGTTAGGACACTTGGACATGTCAGTTATTTAATAATGGAACACACCTAGAATATGAGCGGGTTAATAAAAAATGGGTTCATTTTGCTAAAACTACTAGTCACGTCTAATAGTCAAACTCAAAAAAAGACAAAATCTGGAAACTTAAAGGAAAAAAAAGAAGCAAATCAAGACGAGACAATAATAGAATAGTTAAGAACCACGGCAGAACAACCTCATCTTCTTCCTGATTCCCCTGATGCAAAAAAGGAAGTAGAGAGATGAGAGAGCTTGTTTTTTAACAATCATTACACATTTACATATGTACACAGTAGCTGTAAATATACTGATGTTAGTTTTACAACACCACGATCTACGTTGCTATTGCATATTCATAGAGATGAAGGTGGATATGGTTTCGAGGACAACTTAGAGAGGGTTGTAACGAGCATTGACATGGAAGTCAATGCCATATTCAACACTTATGGTGGACAACCTGGTCTAACCATCTTCTTTACCTGCAACAAAGCACCACACATTCTGAACTTCGGAAAAAGAAAAAAAAAAAGGAAAGCGAAAAATGCTCAAACAATTAATTGAGAATTTCCTTTTGCAAACTTTGAAAAAGTTGGATATATGACACTCCTCTATAATGCATTAAACCTAGAGGCGGATGCAAAGTGTCGACACTAGGTTCATCCGAACTCAATACTTTCGACGCAGAGCATAAATTTATGTGAAAACATTCACCAAAATTGCAACGAATAGTTGATATAGTGAACCCATAACTAAAAAGATACAATGATTCCAATGCTAAGAACCTTAAAAGTTGAACATATAAACCTTAAATCCTGAATCTGCCTCTGATTTTAACCTGCATTTGTGTTAAGTAAAGCTCACCAAATAACCTGATATGACTAAACATAATGCAAAATGCAGCAAAAGGAAAAGCATTCACTACCACACAATGCTAGTTAGAACTAGGAATGCATGTCTTTGTGAAAACGTTCAAAATAATGATTAGTTTTTGGATACTACTAAATCATTTTACATGAAAGTAGCTTTCCAAGACAAAAAACAAAGGGAACAGATCTGCAAAAGGATATTTTTGTAAGAAGAGAAGGCCAAACATTGGAATTCTCTAATATGCAGATTAATAGTCTTCTTTACAAGTAAATTCAAGCTGATATGTCATCCATCTCCATATACAGTGTCCCACTATGGCAAAGATTACTAATAATGGTTAAATACTCAGGCTTCCTTCTCCTGAAGACCTCCTAGTCTGACAAAAACAAAATATGGAAAATCTAACGACCTACAATATCAACCTTCTGGTAGGTCATTCACGTAATTTCAGCAACATGCAAAATGCAATATTGGAAGTTGTTTATAAACAGATATATCATCGTGTAAATGTGGTTTGAAATAAATTCTTCATTGGAGATGCATTTTGCCTCAAGTATTCAACAAGCTAATGAAAAAGAACTAGTCATAAAACCATCTTATTTGCATAAGCGATCCATGTAAACTACAGCGCTCTGCAGATAGGCTACCTGTAAGCAGGCCATGTCATTCAAATGATCCAGCACATACGCTGATAATAAGAACCATATAATTACCTATCCTACATTATCAGAATCTGAGTCTTGGATCACACATATTATCAAGATTGAATGTTAAAATACCTCAAGTGCTTAGCAATGATGGAATATAATATCCTTCCTTTGATTAATGATCATTGCCCCACTTGATTCTCAACACCATACCTCAGTGTTGTGTTACATATTCATTTTAATAACCGCTACTAGAACTCTCTGCCTATTAAATCAATATCAGGATCTAACGATGACACTAACGGTGCACTAAGTTCCTGCTATGCACAAGATCCGGGAAGGGCCGGACCACAAGGGTCTATTGTACGCCGTCTTACCTTGCATTTCTGCAAGAGGCTGTTTTCACGGCTCGAACCCGTGACCACTTGGTCACATGGCAGCAACTTTACCAGTTACGCCAAGGCTCCCCTTCAAATCAATCTTTGGGGGTGGGGAGGGGGGGGGGGAAGCAAGAGCATCTCAGCAGCGGGATTGAATACTCGGATCGAATCTAGAGTTCACGCAGCCCGTCCTGCACAAATAGGAGGTGTGGACCAAAGGTCACACATAAGCCGTCGGATCGCACGACTCCTAGCATGGGACGAAGAATAAGACTACTTAGATTAGAATAGCATTCACATAAATGCCAACATAAAAGCAACTACTTGTGTGTAGGGGGAAAGCACTTCTAAGTCATCAGAGAGGAAATCTAACTTTCTCCCGAAGAGCAATGCATTTGATGATATTCAAGAGCAAATTGAGCTTCCAAAACAACATATCTTTGGAGCCCAAACACAAGATTTTAGTTATCCAAGATTCCAAACTGGATCACAACAAGAATTTCAAGTGAAATTGAGTCAATTGACTGAGTAAACCATTAGATAATATACCTTGTCCAGATAAAGTTGCACCTCCTCTATCTCTGTAAAATATTGTCACGACCCGAGCCAATGAGTCGTGACGAGTGCCCGACCACTACTGACCAAGCACCCCTAAACTCGTACTTGCATCTCGCTGAGCAACATGGTGACCCATATAATTTATAACTGAGCTATACTAACTCCTGTATGCATCAAGAACTCGCAACCAGTATATATATACATATACATACGTGCTGAGGATAACAGTGCAAGCCGACTAGGCCGCTACATATGTCGTACAACAAAATAAGAACCGACAAGGCTACATAACATCTCAACTACACACAACTATGTACTGAGTACATAAGGCAAAGGATAACTGAAATTGAACTGAAAACAATACAATCTGGAGGCCAAAGAATGCCCTGAATATCTCACCTAACCTGTATCATATGAAATGTAATATAATGCTATTATATATCTCACTGAACAAGTGGCTAGGCAACTGAAAAATCTCACTGACCCGTAGGCCAGGCAACTAAAAAATCTCTCTGACCCGTAGGCCAGGCAATTTGTCTCACTGACCCGTAAGCCAGGCAACTGAAAAATATATATGTATATTATGCAGTATATCATGCATATGCTGAAAAACACTGATACTGTAACATGTCTCTTCTGTCTCTCTATAAACTCAAGGACATAGGGAGGGGATATGGCCCCTTAGAAAGAACAACATAACACTCGAAACTATGCCACAATATGACAAGCTCTACTTTGACAAATCTCTAGTTATAAGGTTCTTTATGCTCCTACCATATATGGAATCATGCCAAGAAAAGAAGGAACAGCCTTAACATACCTTTTGGGTCTCCTTAACTACTTAACGCTTATGCTCCCAAGCTTGTATATCTACATTCAATAAAATTCATACTATTGTTAGGCTTGTCGTCGTATGCTTATCTTAAGCCTTCAAATTAAACCCTCTTTAGAATCTGCCGAAATTCAGGCCACATCTCCCCTATATCTTCTACTCCCTCCAATCTTCAAAACAACTCCCAAAGCACAATAAAACATTAACAATTTCATAATCAAAAGATTACATTCAAATTATACTCAATTTAATCCCAAAACTTCTTTTCATAATCAATCCATAACAACTTCATACAACCCCTTATACACTCGTATACGATAATTCCTTAACATCATTATTATCCCTCATTTCAAAATTATGCTCAAAACATACTAATAATTATAACTCAAGTTAATTCACAACTCAAAATATCGTCAAATGTATATTTGAACTTTTCCTCTAATTTTCTTCTCCTCAAATCTTAACATAATTACCAAACAAACTCATAAACATGAAACTAAGATGAAATATTACCTCAAAATTCAAGAACACTTCAATTCTATGGTTACTCCACCTTAAAAATACTCACCCAAACATCTTCAAGAAGAGGAGACAAGTGTAGACCTCACTTGAAAACCTTAACCACTTTAATCTTCACTTTGATCCTTGGTTTAGGCTTCGAAATATGTTGGAATATGTTTGGAGAGGTTTCTAGGGCTTTCTAGGACTTGGGGTTATGTTAAAAATGAAATAAAAATGGCCAAAATTGTCATATAGACTTGTAGGAATATATGTGGATGTTGTGGAAGTTGGAGGAATGTTCTAGAGAATTTGGCATATGTTTAGGGGGGTTTGGATATTGGATGAATGTTGTGGGAGGTTCTAGAGAGGTGTGGAGATGAGAAATGGTGAAAATGAGATGATTTAGATGACTTAAGAGGGTATATATAGTAGTCCAATTCGGTTTGGGTTGATGGGCCAAAATTGGTGGGCTTTTTAAGTAGTTTCTAGAATTTTCGCGTAGGTTCGCAGGCTTCTGGCAGTCCATTTTAAAATGCTCATAACTCCCTACTCCGATGTCGTATTGATGAACGGTTTATTGCGTTGGAAACTACACTCGACGAACTTCATTTTAGGCTCTTGAAATACCTCAAAACTCCTGATATACCGGGAGATATACCTCTCTGAAGTTGACCCAAAATTCTGCCAATTTTTTTTAAAATTTTCGACAAACTTATTTTCTTCAATTTGCTCGATCCCAGAACCATTTGACACTTGCTTAACACTTGTTAAGAGTATTCCTTAACCTTATAAGGGTTCCATGACCTCTCCGAGCTTACGTTAGTTTACTCACGATGCAAACGACGCGAGAATTTTCCAGGTGTAACATTCCCCCCCCCCCCCCCACACCCCCTCCTTTAAAAACATTCGTCCTCGAATGTTGAAGTAAAACTCGTTTTGACGTTGATGTTAATATTCTCACTTGCATCTGCTGGCATTTACTTTACTTACTGGTAGTCTTACTCACGTATTCAAAACCGAACTTTATTCGAACCATGCAACTTATGATCCTCCTCGCGGTTCCTTGGAGGCGATATACCTTAAGTTAATAAATCGTAACCATAATTTGCAGACTTATGACGATATATTGATTTGTTGAAGCGACAATCCCCTCCTATTCATTTTGGGGTTTAAACCTTTATACTTATGGTCCATTCAATCTTTCCTCATATTCTGCTTACGATTTCTGAGAACTTAACAATTAACCCCATCATTCATATAAATAGTGATCAACTTGATGTTTAGCTTTTCCTTTCTTTTTATCCCTATGAGCCCTACGCTCTATTTCTCAGTTGATTAACAGTTGTACCTGGAGCTCTTCTGCTGAAATGTTACTCATCTCTTGTCTGCATACCGTTCAATTGTGTCAGTACTGATTGATTCTACTCAACTAGTTAGTATTCTCCTTAACTCTCTTGGGTTGCCTTATCTTTTTCTTTGGCATTCCCGCCTTATTGCGGTGGTATTCGATAGTTTGTTATACCGAAGGCCTCAATTTCGAACAATTAACCATTCTTGGATTCCTAGGTTTCCTTATATGAGCAATAACATGGTTCCTTCTTAACATATACAGTTCTTTCTCGTGCGCTTACTGACTCATCATCTTTACGTACATGTAGACTCTACATTCATAGTTCACAATTCCTTTGGTATTTCTTGATTACTGTTTATTTACTACCAATGGGTGTATTCTCGAGTTTGCTGAATTGCTTGCCCAAGTAATTCTTGAATATCATCCTCCTTTTCTTATGGCTAAAATTTATGCACGTACTCACGGTTATCCTTTTTTTCCTTATCACCTGTCTGTCTACTAGTTCACGCCTTATCATTCTCGTTGTCCCTTTGACCTCTATCGTTTATATCCTTATATGCTCGCTTACCCAGTACTTACCACATACCTTTATTCGCTTTTGGTCTCATCCTCTTTATCCCCTTTTTATAATGTTACACCTCGAAAATTCTCACGTCGTTTGGGTCGTGAGTAAACTAACGTGAGCTTGGAGAGGTCATAAAACTCTTATAAGGTTAAGGAATACTCTTAACAGGTGTTAATCAAGTGTATAAAGGTTCTGGGATCGAGCAAATCGAAGAAAATAAGTTTGTCGAAAATTTGAAAAAAATTTGGCAGAATTTTGAGTCAGCTTCAGAGTGGTCTATCTCCTAGTATATCAGGAGTTTTGAGGTGTTTCAAGAGCCTAAAATGAAGTTCGTTGAGTGTAGTTTCCAAATCAACAAACCGTTTGTCAATATGCCATCGGAGTAGAGAGATATGGGCGTTTTAAAACGGACTGCCAGAAGCCTGCGAACCTACGCGGAAATTCTAGAAACTACTTAAAAAGCCCACCAATTTTGGCCCATCAGCCCAAATCGAGTTGGACTACTATATATACCCTCTTAAGTCATCTAAATCACCTCATTTTCACCATTTCTCATCTCCACACCTCTCTAGAACCTCCCACAACATTCATCCAATATCCAAACCCCCCTAAACATATCCCAAATCATCTAGAACATTCCTCTAACTTCCACAACATCCACATATATTCCTACAAGTCTATATGACAATTTTGGCCATTTTTATTTCATTTTTAACATAATCCTAAGTCCTAGAAAGCCCTAGAAACCTCTCCAAACATATTCCAACATATTTCCAAGCCTAAACCATGGATCAAAGTAAATATTAAAGTGGTTAAGGTTTTCAAGTGAGGTCTACACTTGTCTCCTCTTCTTGAAGATGTTTGGGTGAGTATTTTTAAGGTGGAGAAACCATGGAATTGAAGTGTTCTTGAATTTTCAGGTAAGATTTCATCTTAGTTTCATGTTTATGAGTTTATTTGGTAATTATGTTAAGATTGGAGGAGCAGAAAATTGGAGAAAAAGTTCAAATATACATTTGATGATATTTTGAGTTGTGAATTAACTTAAGTTATAATTATTAGTATGTTTTGAGCATAATCTTGTTATGAGGGATAATAATGATGTTAAGGAATTGTCGTATACGAGTGTATAAGGGGTTGTACGAAGTTATTGTTATGGATTGATTATGAAAAGAAGTTTTGGGATTAAATTGAGTACAATTTGAATGTAATCTTTTGATTATGAAATTGTTAATGTTTTATTGTGCTTTGGGAGTTGTTTCGAATATTGGAGGGAGTAGAAGATATAAGGGAGATGTTGCTCGAATTTCGGCAGATTCTAAAAAGGGTTTAATTTGAAGGCTTAAGATAAGCATCCGACGGAAAGCCTAACAATAGTAGGAATTTTCTTGAATGTAAATATATGAGCTTGGGAGGATAAACGTTAAGTAGTTAAGGAGACCCAAAAGGTATGTTAAGGCTGTTCCTTCTTTTCTTGGCATGATTCCATATATGGTAGGAGTATAAAGAACCTTATAACTAGAGATTTGTCAAAGTAGAGCTTGTCATATTGTGGCATAGTTTTCAAGTGTTATGTTGTTTTTTCTGAGGGGCCATATCCCTCCCTATGTCCTTGAGTTTATAGAGAGACAGAAGAGACATGTTACAGTATCAGTGTCTTTCAAAGATATGCATGATATACTGCATAATATACATATATATTTTTCAGTTGCCTGGCCTACGGGTCAGTGAGATAGATTGCCTGGCCGACGGGTCATTGAGATTTTTCAGTTGCCTGGCCACTTGGTCAGTAAGATATATAATAGCATTATATTGCATTTCATATGACACAGGTCAGGTGAGATATTCAGGGCATTCTTTGGCCTCCAGATTGTATTGTTTTCAGTTCAGTTTCAGTTATCCTTTGCCTTACATACTTAGTAAATTCTTTCGTACTGATGTCCCTTTTGCCGGGGGGCGCTACGTTCATGCCCGCAGTGTTACATCTCGGAAAATTCCCCTTAGCGTACAGGTGAGTAGACTCATAAGGGACATGATGAACATGAGGTTTAGATGAGCGAGGGATAGTATGTGATGACCCTAATTAAGATTTTCGAAGACATTAGACTTGAAGAAAGAAAGTTGTTAAGAGAAACGAGTTGTAAGTTGAGAGTATCGGATAAGGAAGTACGAGCATTGAGTTAATGGTGTATGAATGATGCTCCAAGGGAGAGTTATAACGTCCCTTAGATTATTAATGAAGTGATAAACAAGTGTTAAGAAGGTTTCATAAGGATTGGAGATCAAACGAAACGACGGGAACAACTTTGGCGAAAGCAAAGGATTTCCACGACCACTTCCACGGCCCATATAATATTCCACGGACCGTGGAATGGTTCGTGGAATGGGCAGCAGAGGAGAGGTCTGGCTGGTCGTGAACCATGACCAGTTCCACGACCAATTCTGGGTTCCACGGACCGTGGAACAGTCCGTGGAAGTCCCGACAGCTGAAATGTTCTAAGTTTATATAAGTGATGCCCACTTCATTTTATTCATTTTCCATACACGACTTCCACCCTCTCCACACCTCTAGAACCTTCCAAGTATCTCATCCACAAGAAAACCATAGAAATCAAAGATCAACAACAAGAAATCAAGTGAATCAAGTGAAGGAAACCTCATGGAAGTCATCTAAATCAAGAGAATCCAAGGGAGGTGAAACTAGGGTTTTGTGCAAAGGGTGTATTAGCATCAAAGGATTGTTCCTCCATCATACAAGGTATGTTTTATAGTATTTTCATAATGTTAAGAGTATTATAAAGTTGAAACACTTGGATTACAAAAGAATACATGAAATGGGTTAGATATGGAAGAATAATGTCATCTTGAATTGGTGGTCGAAATGAATCACGAAAATGGATAAGTAGAGATTATAAATATGTTATAAATGACCTATAGAACATGAAATGAGCATTGGATACAAAAGAATACGACGATGGATTTTAGTCATGATTATGGGAAATTGAAGTGAGATTATGAAATGCAAATAAGATGAATGAATGGCGATTGTTGTTAACGATATTGTGATGATTATTATGAACGTCGGGAGTTGATATAGAATATAGCGGGAAGTAGTATAAACAAAGGAGATGTTGTCCGAATTTCTATAGCTTTAGTAAGTATGCTTTCGCGATTGATTAGCTAATGACGATACGAACCCTCTTGAAGGTAAAGACGCAAGCGTTGAGGGAGGACGAGCCAGCAATAGAGTAGCCAAACGGCTAAGGTATGTAAGGCTAGTCCTTTCTTCCAAGGCATGAGTCCTACAGCATGAATTTCCTTCTTTACTATGAATGTTCTATCTCCGAGAAAGTTAAGAGTCCTCTCTCATGAATAGCTATACGAGATAAGACATACGAGATGAATACGATGATTATGATAGTAAGCTAAAGTCTAGAAATGCTATAGCCTATGATATGATGCTCTAAGAAGCTAATGATGTAATTTAGCGATATTGATCATTGTGCACACTCACCTTATGCTTGTTCCTTCAAGGTGAGGCAGAATACGTAAGAATGCTCATAATGACATCGGGGGTTCACGACTTTACGTCACCCCGATAAAGTATGAATAGCTAAGAGTCCCTATGCATGTATTGTGATAAGCATATGATGACGTTAGAGTAAAACAAAGCCACAGCATGACTATGAAACGAGAAATAATAATGAACCTATAATGCATGTACGATATGAGATATATGTGATGTGGTCGAGCCTCGTGGCCGAATACGATATCTTTATCGAGCCTATGAGGCCGAATATGGATAATGATTAAATGTGTATAAATAGATGCGACATTATGATAAGTTGTACGTATGTTTATGATGAATGCAAGATGATGACTAGATATGTTAAGGTCATGATACCCTATGTGATATATATGTATATATGTATGTATCGAGCCCATAAGGGCCGAGTACGAATGCCATCAAGTCTATCGAGCCCATGAGGGCCGAGTACGTATAATCCTAAGCCTATCGAGCCCAAGAGGGCCGAGTACGCGTACCGGGGATCCCCATCGGGCCCAAGAGGGCCGAGTACGTATACCAAGAATGTCATCGAGCCGAGAAGGCCGAGTACGTATGCTAGCGATCCTATCGAGCCCGAAGGGGGCCGAGTACGAATGATGCCAACCTATATGAATACGAGTATGCTACATGTATGATACCGTTATGACTACGACTATGTTATATGCATGATACTTCTATGAGCACGACTATGTTTCACGTATGATATCTATGTGAGTATGATTGTGTTACCTGTATGATTATACCGTATGCATCACATTCATGTGAGTACGAATGAGATAAGTATATGACATCTTTACGAGCACGAGTATGCTATGTATACGACGAATTAGAGTACGGATATGCTAATACCATGTAAGTGCACGAGTAAGGGCTATGTATATGCAAAGTACGGGACACGAGCATGAGCATGACAAGTGAATAGATATGAAAGGTAAGTAAGTAAAAGATATGAATGTATGAACACGAGCACGAAATAGAACGTCCCTATGGAAAGCAGGTAAGTACTATGAAGAGCATGATAATGTCTTCCATCTTATGTCATTTCATATAATACCGTTATGTTTCTCCATCTTTACCGCTCATGCTTTACATACTCGGTACAATATTCGTGCGACGTCCGTTTTCTTGACGCCGTGTTCGTGCCACGTGTAGACGGGAGACGGTGCCGATTCACGGTAGCCCTCGGCGGAAGTTACGTACGCCCTCCTTTATTCCGGAGGTGCTATTTCGAGACATCATTTTGTGTACATGTATTTTGAGCACGGCGGGGTCCCGTCCCGTCCATATGTTCGTTGTTCTAGTAGAGGCTCGTAGATACGTATGTGTGGGGTAGTATTGTCCCATAGTCATTATGCAAATGAAAGCCTATGTATATTATTCTTGTTTCGATAGCCCAAAGGGCCACGCTAACTAAGTGAATATGTTCTATACGAAAGTCGTTTTCTATGATTATAAATGATAAGAGAAATGCATAAAGACAAAGTTAAGCAATAGAATGAGGGGTGCTCGGTGGTCGACCTCGGGTACCTGCCGCGGCCGTAGGTCGGGTCGTGACACGCGTGTTCGAGTAGCAGAGACGGGCGATCCGGCTCGCAGGCCTTCCGCTCAGCTATAGACGGTGCGCTTCACTTGGATCGGAGCTGTAGTCCTTTTTGGTATGCCATTTTGACCTGTATATATGGGTATGACGGGGCCTTGTCCTATCCTTTCTGCAGCTAGTACTCCATAGAGTTCTGTAGATAGTTGTGTGTAGTTGAGATGTTATGTAGCCTTGTCGGTTCTTATTTTGTTGTAAGGCATATGTAGCGGCCTAGTCGGATTGCACTGTTATCCTCAGCACGTATGTATATGTATATATATACTGGTTGCGAGTTCTTGATGCATACAGGAGTTAGTATAGCTCAGTTATAAATTATATGGGTAACCATGTTGCTCAGCGAGATGCAAGTACGAGTTTAGGGGTGCTTGGTCAGTAGTGGTCAGGCACTGGTCACGGCTCATCGGCTCGGGTCGTGATAAAAGTGGTATCAGAGTAGTTCTATCCTAGGGTTGTATACATACCGTATTCGGTAGAGTCTTGTTTATGGGTGTGAAGCGTGCCACACTTATAAACAAGAGGCTGCAGGGCATTTAGGAACCATTGACCCTTCCTTCTCATCTTAAATCGTGTCGTAGAGCTAAAGTATTGGATGTGATGTCCCTGATTCTGACCCTAAATGTTTTGATTGTGGACAAGCAGTTGATTATGCCGCTATGAGGTAATTGATGAGAATTGAAGTTGTTACTCCGAAAGGTATGTTTCCTGCCTTATTGATATTGATAGACTTTGATATAAGAACTTGAGCTAGATGTTACGGGTATTTGTGATCGCCCTGTGAGGCATTGGATGTGTTTTCTGGGCTGTGTGCAGGAATGAGGCAGTAAGAAGTATAGAGGAAACTCTGCCGAAATTTTTACAAATTGAATTGTTTGAATGTCTATGCTATAGAGAAAGAATGAAGGGAAAATGTGACAATCGGATGTTTGGTAAGTCATGATTGAATGAACAATTATGAGATGCTTTCAAAGAGAAGTTTTAGTATGATTTCAATTTAATTTAAGAGAAGAACCTTGGAGGGGGAAAATGATTAGTAATTAAAGGAACTGGAATGAGTTGCATTCTAGATTTTGGAGAATTGAGATTTATTGAAGATATAGGGAAAGTTGACATTAAGAACTCAAATGCAGTATTACAATTTATAGATTGGTGAGTAAAAGATAATGAGGAGATATTGATATGGGAAAGGAAGTTAATGATGAGGGGAAAGTTTTACTCTAGAAGTTTATGTATATATACATAAGATCAGGACGGGTTGATGACGGGTTTGTACTTATAGTGGAATGTTCCACAAATTTCTAGGCACATACTATAAACTGACAAAGGGAAAAGAGCACTTTGAGAGCAAAGGAAATCAAGAAGGACCTTGAGGACGAAAGTAAGAGAAAGTACGTTAATGAATTGGTTAAAGGAAGTTATGTGACCATCGATGATAAGAGGAAAAATAATAAATTAGTAAGGTTGGCCAAAGGTAGACATTGATAGCATAAGACAATGGACTTGGAATAGAGATACGATTACAAAGGAAACAGGACAATCTTAAATAGTATTGGGATACTTCGTAAGTGAGGTATTAATAAGCGAAGTAAACGATAACTCATGAGTGGTCACATTAAATATTATGCATGCCCTTATGATCAATCTTACGAAATGCTAAAGGTATTGATCGAGCTGGGTATTGAAGTTAAGGTAGCAAGTGCTACAGGGCAAGTTGATATTATTGTCTCCGAATGTTAAAGTTGGATAATTATGATGTGATAATATCAGGGAGAAAAAGAAAATGTGTATATAGGAGTAAGAATATTATGGTGTCATGAGAAGAAGGAAAGCGTAAGCAAGGGAAGTATGTTGCCAGTAAGGGTTAAGTAAAACTTTCTAGAAAAGAGTCAAGCCGGTGGTAGAAGTGGAGAGCCATTCGAATAAATTTCTAAAAGTAAATAACCAGGCGGATAGAGTATGGCAATATGTAATAAGGAGCGAATGCGAAGATCCCAAAAATAGATCTTGATAAACAGGGTTGAATGATAATAACGATGGACATAAGTATAACCTGAGAAGAATAACCAGGTTTTATGAAAGCTGTCAAAGGATTTCTGACTTTTAAGGTACGTCCGAAAGGATAAATATAATGCCACATTGACACGTTCACCTAGAGAACAGAACCCCCCCCCCCCCCCCAAAAGACGATTTTGGAAATGGAAAGGATTCGTATTTCTAATTTAATATTCTACAATTCCAGGGCCGTTGTTGTAAAATGGCAGTGGGAAAGAGCACTTTATAAGTAAGGGAAGTGAAGAAAGACCCTAAGGGCGAAAGTAAGAAAAATGGACTAACGAATTAGCAAAAGGAAGTTTGGTAACCATCAAGGACAAGAGGAAGAATAATAAGCTAACAGGTCTGGCCAAGAGGCAAAAGATCGGCAACATGAGATAAGAGTCTTGATTAGGAGTATAGAAATTCGATTATAAAGGAAATAAGATGAATATACGAGGGATATGTATAAATATGAACAAGTTATGGTGTCGAAAGGGAAGATCAGGAAGGAATGAAAGACGGAAGAAAAAGAGATATTTTATAAGTATTTGTGAGTAGGACAAGGATTGACAAGATATTGGAAGAACTATGGCGCCCCGACTACGGCACCACCACCTAGTAAAAGAACTACGGAACAAATTAGCCGGGTAAATGAAAGAGCGAGTAGTGGGAAATAAATGCAATAGTACATTGATTTATGATGGCATTACAAGAAGAAATCAAATTTGGTTGGCTAAAGGATAAGGTCAAGATATGAGGGGGAAATGTATAAAAAAATCTTCAATCGCAAAAGGTAAATAGAGAAAATGAGTATTTAAGGACTTCGAATATCTGTACGGCTGATAAACTCAAGCAACAAACAAGGTACGCTAGATTATAGGGAAGATTTGGCAGGTAAGAATCAAGCGAAGGCCAAGAGTCCAAGAAGAATCTCAAAGGAAGTAATAAAGGGATGATGCGCCGATTGGAACAAAGCTGGTGGCCATGAAACCGCATAGAACGAGCAAACTAATGGTTCTGCTAGATATCTATGATGGAAAACTGCAGACAAAGGAAAGAGTGAAATGATTTGAATTCACCGCGTAGTAAGAAACCTGGTTCACATTTCGGTGAATTTCCAAACTTATCCCTAATTCATCAGTTGGACTAAGGACTAGCAACTTCAAGGATAAATTGAAAGAAGAGGATCACTGAAGAAGAGATTCGAGATATTCTTGATGTAAGTGCAAGAATTACCGATAGCCCAGACCGAACATAAGAGGCTTTATTAGAAAGGAGAAAGAGAGAATCAAGTAAGGTGTATGGGTGGAAGGAAGTCTCGAGAAAACAAGGGATACTATATTACCAGTTTCTGAGGTTATCCTTAAGGGGAAAGAGAATAAGTTAAACTCTAAGAAGATGAAGGTATGGAGTGTCAGTGAAGCGTAGGAAGGATACATAAAGGTCAAAGGAGTCAGAGTTTCTGACAAATATTCCTGAATCATAGGAGGTCTCCCATCGTGAAGGAGGCTTTTATAAGGGCAAATATCGCCCCTGACATGAGTTACACTTTGGATGCTCGGATTGCTATTATCAAATTGCCAAAGAGTAACAAATGCACATTAATTATAGCAAGAAAACGTAAAATGCCAAGATACTAGATAATCAAATGAAACTAATGCAAATGATATGTCATATTCAAATATATTAATGGAGAAAGTAACTTATCTAAGGCTTGATTTTACAATGAAAGACAAATTAGACCAAGCCAAAATTACCCTTATTATACAACTAAGGCTTTGTTTTGTATTTCAACATGCAAGGATTGTTAATGAAAATTTGGTCCAAACGCTAAGAATTTAGAGTAGATCCACCTCCCAAATAGAAAATAGTGATCTTAGAAACAGAATTATGGATTCCAAGTATGGAAATTTTGGACAAAAACCAAAAAAGATAACTATGTAACTGAGCGGGCCACCTTTTTGGTGCCCAGCTCGTGACGATACATGTCAAGTTTTGCAATTTTTTGTTCATAGTTTAAAGGGAGACAAAGTGTTAAGACAAGTGAAATAGACACTATGAGCTTTGAGAATATCCAAATTACATCAAAGCTGAAATGCCTTTAAATAAGATTCATAGGCGACGGAAATGAGTATCATAAAACTGGAACATCAACAATCACAAATCCAAGCTCTCATGTACTAAAAAACTTAGTGTAGTTCCTGAGCCATATTAAATGACGCATAAATTACTTTTAAAGACATTTACATTACACAGTGGAGTTTCTCTTTATCCTGAACATATGACAACTTGGAAATGGCACAAGAAAAGCATCTCGAACTTGATTTTAAAATATTCATTGCTGATACAAGGCAGAGAAGGCTGAATTAGCTGTGCACTTGATAAATCTAGAACAGTAGAATCCTGTTCAAGACCGCAACTTACAATTATCTCAAACAAAAATAGTTAACACAAAGGGAAGAACTAAATCTATTGTCACGACCCGACTAGGGCCATGACGGGTACCCGGGGCTAACCACCGAGCGCCACTCATTCTATTACTCATTTTGCGGTCATTCATTAATCTCATACTTATAATCGTAGAAGAACCATTTCTACTTGAAACATATTTACTTTATATACATAAGCTCTTCCGCTATCAAAATTAAAATAATGCATATACATACGAGGAGAAACTGTGAGACCATACTACCCACACATACGTATCTACGAGCTCTACGAGTACTGAACATAGGACCGGATGTGACCCCGTCATGCCCAAAACATATATATACCAAAAGAATAAATCAATGGCACCTCCGAACAATGGAGTGCTCTCGATGGCCTAATAGCTCCTACGAGTCCGGATCACCTCCCCTATCTACCTCGTGGGTACGAACACAAAAGGCAAAGAAAAATGTACGTCAATACGAACATTGTACCGAGTATGTAAGGCATAAAACAATAATAATACGTCAATGAAATAAGGAGACAAATCAGAATCGATCGTCAATTATAAAAGAAATAATGCATGTCGGCTTACTTCATAATCATCATCATATCATTTATGCATATATGTATAAGTTTCGCCCGACCTTATACGCGCGGTGCGATAATCATTAGCCCGCGGCCGTGCCTCCCGCATCCGGTACCATCTCGTGCCGCCCA
>NC_081345.1:70399778-70414209 GCF_029784015.1 Lycium ferocissimum
AAAATCCTTCTACGAATCTTCTATAATAACCTGCCAATCCCAGAAAACTACGGACTTCTGTAGGCGTCGTAGGCCTTGGCCAAGTCTTCACAGCTTCAATTTTCTGAGTATCAACTCGAATGCCATCATCTGAAATAACATGACCCAAGAATGTCACAGAATTCAGCCAAAACTCGCACTTTGAAAATTTTGCATACAATTCTCGAGTTCGAAGAATTTCGAGAACAATACGTAAATGGTTCCATGTTCCGATTCGATTGCGAGAGTACACCGTAATATCGTCAATGAATACTATTACGAATAGATCCAAGAGAGGCCCGAATACATTATTCATCAAATTCATGAACAACGTAGGGGCATTAGTTAACCCAAATGACATCACCCGAATTCATAATGGCCATACCTCGTTCGAAAGCCGTTTTGGGAATATCTTCTTCTCTAACTCTCACTTGATGATAACCCGACCTCAAGTCTATTTTGGAAAACCACTTGGCACCTTGTAATTGATCAAACAAATCATCAATCCTTGGAAGAGGATATTTGTTCTTTATCGTCACCTTATTCAACTACCTATAATCAATGCACATTCATAGGGAGCCATCTTTCTTTCTCACAAATAGGACTGGTGCTCCCCACGGTGATGAACTCGGGTCTAATAAACCCCTTTCAAGCAAATCTTTCAATCGTGCCTTTAACTCTTTCATTCCGTCGAGCCATCCGGTAAGGAGGAATAGAAATAGGCTTGGTGTCCTGCAACACATCAATAGCGAAATCAATCTCTCTTTTCGGAGGAAGGCCTAGAAGTTCATCTGGAAATACATCCGAAAATTCATTCACTACCGGAACGGATTGGAAAGTTGGCGACTTTGCTTCGGTGTCATGAACTCGAACTAAGTGATAAATATAGCCCTTAGCTATCATCTTCCTTGCCTTAAGGTAGGAAATAAACTTACCTCTTAGAGATACGGTATTACCCTTCCATTCAAGCACGGGCTCTCCCAAAAATTGAAATCGAACAACTTTCATTCGGCAATCAACATTACCATAGCATGAGGCCAACCAGTCCATACCCATAATCACATCAAAATCCAACATTTCCAGCTCAACTAAATCAACTTTAGTCTGGTGGTCACATATCACAATTATACAATCTTTGTACACTTGTCTAGCTATCACGGGATCACAAACTGGAGTAGATACCTCAAAAGGTTTAATTGGCTCGGGTTTCACCCCAATACGACCAGCAACATACGGAGTAATATAAGATAGGGTAGAACCCAGATCTATCAATGCATCCACATCATGGGAAAGTATGGATAATATACCTGTAACCACATTCGGGGAGGACTCAAGATCCTGTCGTCCGGCTAAAGCATACATACGGGGCTGAGTGGCACTTGAAGTAGATGCTCCCCCTCTACCTCTACCTCGGCCGGGAATGGGGAGTCTCGCCACGGGGCGCACCGAAGAAGAACCACCACGCGATCCCGTGGACTGGCCCCACCTCTACCACTCATCGACGGGCAATCTCGCATCATGTGTCCAGCCTGACCACAAGCATAGCAAGCATCTAAACCTTAACAACATTGTCCGGAATATAATCTACCGCACTGGCTGCATCGCGGTACTGGGGGTCTCTCCGCTATAATCTCCCCCAACCGGAGAACCCGGGGCCTCGAACTCGACTCCGTCCCGAAGGAAAGGAGCGATCAAATCTCCTACCCGCAAATCGTGGAGGTGCACTAGTCACCGACCGGCCCGAGTGTCTAAATATGCCCCTTGATCCCCCTCTATAATCACTACCTGCCCTCATAGATCTGGCCCTCTTGCTTTGTCCTCTCTCAATATCACGATCACCCCTTTGTGGATGTTGTTGTCCTTCTAAATTCTGGGCATGGGCTTGAATGCGGGAAATATCCATCCCATCTTGCAATGAAGCCGTCAAGCAGTCTTTGAATAAATGTGGTCCCAAACCACTCACAAATCTATGCACCTGATCTCCCATGTCGGCCACCATAGTCGGAGCATACCTAGCCAAAGAATTAAATTGAAGGCTATACTCCCGGGCACTCATATTTCCTTGCTTTAGATTTAAGAACCTATCCGCTCTAGCTCGGCGGATCTCGGGTGGCAAATAGTGGCGGATGAAGGCATCTACAAATTCTTGCCAAACGGGAGGAGGCGCATTCTCTTTTCTTGATGATATCCAATTATTATACCATAATACCGCCACATCTCGGAGTCTATAAGATGTCAACTCCACAGATTCAGTTTCGGAGGCATGAATAATCTTCAATGTCCTTAACATTTCATCAATAAAACTTTGCGGGTCTTCATACGGCTTTGACCCGAAAAACTCCGGAGGGTTTAAAACATGGCAGAAACTAACTACGCTTGGATAGTATGAATGGCCTCGGTCAACTTGTTGATAGGATGAAAGTAGCCGTCACTTGTTGGAGAAGCGGAGGCATCGGGAGCTAGAGCCGAGGCCCTTCTTGTTCTTCTCTCATAATAGGCGAGTAGAAGAGGCATTAGATGGAGCCTCATTATGTGATTCACCCTCTTCTACATTCATTGGTAGCTCTCTTTCTACCCGCCTTTTCATCGTAATCTTGCCCTTCTGGGCGGCTGTAGCTTTTCCCTTTGGCGGCATTTCTGAAATCATAGCACACTATTAGGGAGGAAAAAACCTTATACACGGCTCTATCGCACGATCTCATAAGAAGAAGAATGGTCATTTTTCCTAAATGCCCTGTAGCCTCCTGTTTATTAGTGTGGCACGCAACACACCATAAATAAGACTCTACTAGACACGGGTCGTAGACACTTCCTAGGACGGAACTGCTCTGATACCAACTTTATCACGACCCGACTAGGGCCATAACGGGTACCAGGGGCTAACCACCGAGCGCCACTCATTCTATTACTCATTTTGCGGTCATTCATTAATCTCATACTTATAATCGTAGAAGAACCATTTCTACTTGAAACATATTTACTTTATATACATAAGCTCTTCGGCTATCAAAATCATATATATATATATGCATATATATACGACAAGAAACTGTGAGACCATACTACCCACACATACGTATCTACGAGCCTCTACTAGAGTGCTAGACATATGGACGGGACAGGACCCCGTCATGCCCAAAACATATATATACCAAAAGAATAAATCAATGGCACCTCCGGAACAATGGAGTGCTCTCAGTCAGCTAATAGCTCCTACGAGTCTGGATCACCTCCCTGTCTACCTGTGGGCATGAACACAGCGTCCAAAGAAAACGGACGTCAGTACGAACATTGTACTGAGTATGTAAGGCATAAACACTAATAATACGTCAACGAAATAAAGAAGCATCAAATAAGGAGCAACTCAACTGACTATCAATTATAAAAGAAATAATGCATGCTGGCTTACTTCATAATCATCATCATATCATGTATGCATATATGTATAAGCTGCCCGACCTTATAGGTACGGTGTGATAATCATTAGCCCGCGTCCAGGCCTCCGGCGTCCGGGGTACCATCTCATGTTGCCCACTCGTGGTGTCTGCCCATGCCATCTAGACATGGTGTATACGTTGCCCGCCGCAGCGGTGTCTGCCCGGCCATATAGGCGTGGTGTAACATCATCATCATGTACTCATCATAATGCATGCATAGAACTCAAAGACAACTACACTTTATCGGGGTTACATAAGGTCGTAAACCCCCGATTCCATTATGGAGGATTCATAAGCATTCTGCCTCACCTTGAAGGAATTAGCATATAAGGTGAGTGTATACAATAAACAACATCAATGAATCGTAGTTAACATCATTAGCTTTGTAGAAACATCATATCATGAACTCTAGAATCTTTAGACTTATGCTCATTATCATTATTATCGTGTTCGTAATGTATCTCTTATCTCATATGGCTATTCATGAACATAGACTCTTAGTTTTCCGGAATGTAGGGGATTCATGGAGAAGGAGGGAAAATCATGCCATAAGATTCATGCCTAGAAAGAAAGGACTAGCCTCACATACCTTTTTCGTTTAACTATTCTATCACTTGCTCGTTCTCCTTCGATGCCCACGTTTCTACCTTCAAGAGAATTCGCATTAACATTAGCTAATCGATTACATGAACGTGCTTACTAATGCTAGAGAAAATTGGGCAGCATTTCCTTTGTTTATACAACTTTATCCATATTCCATATCAACTCCCAAACATCCATAACAATAATCACAATATTATAGGCAACAATCATCATTCATCTACATTATCCACATTTCACAATTTCACTTCAATTCCTCCATAATCATGGTCATAGTTCACTATTAGGTTCTCTCACGTATAATGCTCATCCCATGTTCTAAATTTCATTCATAACATACTTACAATCACAACATATCAATAATCATGACTCAATCCAAGCTATTACTCAACAATGACACTATTCCCACATTCATGACCCATTTTCTATATCCTTCTACAATCCAAGTGTTTTAACTTCTCAATACCTTAAACAACATGAAAATACCATAAAACTTACCTTAGATAGTGTAGGAACAAGCCTTGATTGGAAATTCTCTTCTTACACCAAAACCCTAGTTCACTTCCATTGGAATTCCTTGGCTTGGATGAACTTCAATGTGTTTCATATACTTGATTTTGTTGGTTTGATGAAGTTGATCATAGATTTCTCTTGGGTTCTTGTGGATGAAGAGTGGAGAGCCTTCTAGAGAGTTCTTGATGTGTGGAATGGGAAAAATGAAATGAATTGAATGAGATTAGGTCCTCTTATATCAAATTTTAAAATCTGTCCCGACGTGAACATACGGACCAACATACGGTCTGTATCTTTTATACTGACCGTATGTTTGGTCCAGTGAAGGCCCTCATTCTGGGCAGAACATACGGCCAGACATACGGCCAGTATGTTGGACCGTATGTTGCCCAACTTTTCGAATTCATTCTCGTCAACTCGTTTGATCTCCAATCCTTATGGAACCTTCTTAACACTTGTTTAACGCCTCATTAACAATCTAAGGGATGTTATAGCTCTTCTTCAAAACATCATTAAGCTCTCATTAATTCGATATTCGTACATCTTGCCCGACACACAACATATACCTTGCTTTCCTTAACAACTCCTGTCTCCTACCTCGAATGTCTTTGAAATCTCGATTAGGATCATCAAATGCTATTTCTTACTTATCAAAACATCGTATACATCGTACCCTTCGTTAGTCTATTCACTGTACATTAACGGGAAATTTCCAAGGTGTAACATATATAAACTAGAGAAACTGATCGAATCAGCATAATAGACTACATGCATTGATGTTTAACTCATCAATGAAGCTATTACTTGGCTAAACTTATTCAAGACTCTCCTCCCCGAAGTATGAAATTGAAGTGCCTCTCTATTTGGAGAATACCTATCTCTTGTCACCTTCTTTTGCAGTGGTAGTACAACATATGAAGAAAGGCCACCGAATATGTAACGTGTGTTCTCCTACTCATTACTATTTCTGTTTTATTTTCAGATTACTTGAAATTGGACAACAACATGAGCCCTTTAATTGTATACAATTCAATAAGACACTGCGTCCTTATGATGTTAAATTGTTCATACTTTTTGCCACATTCATGTGTGGTTATGCTTGTCGTGACAAGTGAAATTGATGAAATATATTCTTTTATGGCTTGTTTTAATGGTATATCTAGGCTATTGTTTGATAAGGAATGGTATATCTAGTCTATATATTATGATCCAAATATATGAGTCAGTTTTGTCCCCTAAGGAAAAAGATTAGTGGATGAGACATGAGAGTAACAATGTAGAGATACAACACTTGCTATAAGTCCAACCGTCCCAACCTTGGTATGGACAGGATTACCTTGGCAACCTGTGCTTGTGGACTGGATATACTATCCCATGGATTAGTTGAGGTGTGCACAATGCAACCAGGAAACCATCAATAGCAAACTAAAAAGATGTTACTCTCTCGGTGTGCTAATAATATCACTCTATTTAAAAGAATTCCATGCCATCCTGTCTAGCTCCATGTCACAGTCGACACTAATATGTACTTCAATACTACATATGAACTGCCATGAGGTGCCAATGTAGTGTCATTACAACAGTAAGAAAATCCAACCAAAAACTGAAAGAAGCTTCATGGACCACTTAAATATATCAACACAGATTTTGTCAAGAAGGGTAAAATGTGAGTCAAAACTACACTATTTTTTATGACGTTGAAATCAGTCATCCCTCTACCCTTGTCCTCTTAAATAGTGTTATCAAAAGTGAAAAGCGCAAAAAAGCTCTAAGGTCAATTGGAGCTTTAAGCACAAATAAAGCATGGGCTTTAATGAAAAAATGTGCAAATGGAGAAAAAAATAAAACTATATATGTTTAGGTCCAAGACTAATAATTATAAGCACGAATAAAAAATATATAGACAACGAAATTGAAAAGAATTTATGAAAAAGTGAAATATCAATTGTTTAGTGTAGCTTCTTCATGAAACGCTCATTGGTAAGGAAAAGTATGTCTTAGAGCCTTCGTGACGACACTAAAGAGCACATTAAGCGAGACGAAGCGTTCAACGTGTTTTGAGCCTCGCTTCAGGGCTTAAGCACTTTTTAAGCGCACCTTTGACAACACTGCGCTTAAATACTTGGTTTAATTGTCATAGGGCTCGAACATGTGCCCTAAGTCACAAGTCCCTAAACCTTTTCCACTTGAACCAAGTATGATTCCAAACTACACTTGATGATCCATGATTCGTTTACCTTAAGTTCCAAGAATTTCGGTTTCTTGTGTTGTAAAGTTGGAAATTGTGAAAAACAAAACCATATAGAAATTATAATTTCCAGTTTTAAAATCCCCCGCACCCATTGAAGCTGTGCCTCAAAGTATCAAATAATGGGTCTGTTCTGGCAAGGGCAGTTAGAAGAATACATCCCAACAGTTTAGATTACCCCACTCAATAAGTATCATAAGTGAGCTACCAATTGGTTACAAGTTGAGTATATAAGTGGGAGCGGAGATGAATGTTACCTGTGTGCAATCAAATGTCATGGATGAACTCATCGTCCCACCGACCGCATAATCATCGTCCCACCGACCGCATAAACGGGAGAAGACTAGACCATGTGAGAGTGGAATAAAGAGGGAAAGGGCCAAAAATGCCCTCACGAAAAGGTTTTAATATACCTTTCTCCATCTATTTTTGTTATACCCCGTACTTTGTACGTTGGAATATTCTAAGTTGGTTGCGACAAGTTATGGACAAGACTTTTAATTTTCGATTTTTGTTGATTTTTGTTTCAATGCACAAGTTGCATATTCATCTTTTTATTGGCATGGAATGTTAAGGGTAAAATTGGAATAAGGAAAATTTGGGGTCAAAAGTGAATTATGAAAATTTAAGCATTTTATGAGAATTTGGGGCTAGAAGTGAAAATTTGGAAATTTGACATTTCATGAAAATGGCCATATGTGGCCATGTGTTGGATGTGGGCCATAGCCCACATGTGATAATTATATATGGTGAGATAAGATGACAATTTAGTCATCTTCATCATTTTAACACCTAGAAAAATCAAGAAGCTTGGAGAAAAAGGGCATGGAGACTCACGGCCAAGGAGAGAAAAAATGGAGGTCTAAAAATTGACCATGGAAAATTATTTTCTTCTAGGTTTTTCACTATTTGGAGGGTCCTAAACAACATGGAGTGATTGTTGGAGCAAGCAAAGCCTTTGTTTTTGCAATTCATGACTTTAGCCAATGAAGAACAAAGTGGAAAAGGGTGAGTTTAATCTTGTTTTTATATGTTATGGATGATTTGTGCATGTTGTAATGTGTGAAAATGAATGAAATTCATGGAAATATGGATGCTAAAGTGAGGGGCCGTGTGTGTGGGTGCTAGGCCGTGTGTGTGTTATATTGTGTAGGAGTGATGAATTAATTGTATGTAGCATGTTTGAGTGTTGTTATAGTGTGTGGAAATGGATGGAAATCATGAAAATTTTGTGTGTGTGAATGTTGGCCGTATAGGAAATGTTTTTGGTAAGTTATGGCGAATTGATTTTACTTAGTATTTTGGTTGTTGTTGTCATGGATTATGTGATGAGAATGAAGGTATTGAATGATCCGAGTTGAAGTTGTAATTGTTGTGTTGTGGCCGTGTATGTGTGGTGTAAGGTAGAAGTGAAGAACTAATTTCATTTGGTATGTTTAGGATGTTGTGTTGTAGATTTTATGTTGCAAGATGAAGGCTTAATAGTTCAAAGTGAAGTTGAAATCATGTGGGCTGTTTTGGAACCTAATGTGATCTTAATATGGTTTCTTGTATTTTTGAGATTAATGTTGTTAAAGTATGGATTGTTAGTATGGTTTATGAATTTGGAAGAAAAGAAATGTATTGTTGTTGTTCTTATGGCATTTGGAAGTTTCGGGTTTCATTATGTAGTGAATGGGCTGATTTGGCTATTTTGTAGATTGTTGGAAGCATTCTTGAATCTTGTTTAAATGGTTTGGATTAGTACTTGAACGTATGAACATTGATGTTGGCTTGATCGTATGCGGTTGATTTGAATGAAAGTGGAATATCGTCGAATTGTATAGAAAAGAGTTATTAATGTTAGCATGCGTTTGGAATTACTTATGGATATTGTTGTTATGATTGTTGGTATGGTTGTTGTTGATATTGGCCGAGTTGAATTCTCGGGGTGTTGAATTTATGGGGAAGTCGCCCAATTTCTGTAAATAGAGTGCGAGCTTAAAATGGGATTCCGAGGTGCCTATGACTAATGTTTGGTGTCTAATGACGTGTTGTAGATTTTGAGAAGCGAAGACTTGAGTTTGGATTAGCTTAGGAAGCAACTAAGGTATGTAAAGCTTACCTTTCCTTCTTTTGGCATGTCTTAGATATGGCTAAGCTATGATATGTTATGAGCTTCGGGGTAATTCTATTCGTAAAATCCGAGCATGTTTACGATGCTTATTTGCTTCTTGATGTTGGCATCCTTATATGGTTAAGTTATGGTTTATACGTCTTTGAATGATTGGTTTTCAAATATTGTATAAAAAGTTTGTTTTCAAAAAGAGTTTTGTAACTACGAACGTCCGTAACTTTCACAGACAGAACCGGGTGGCTTTGATATGCTCGGAAATGATTCTATGACGTATAAGGACTATGATTTTCATAGGCGGGCTCGGATTGGGTTGACGCTCGTCCGTGGGTCCCGCGACTTTTCTTTGTGTAGTACTAACGACTTTTTGAAAAGAACTTAATATGACTACCTTTCCGACCCCCGAGTATGATTATATATGTATCGGTTGAGTCTGAAATAAGGATTTTTATGTATGTGATTTTTGAAACGTGACTATGGTTTTTGAAGTTCGGTTTGATATGTTCTCGAGTGATATTCGGAAGAAAATCTGATTTGACTCTTTGTTTTGGCTTATAAATGATAATCCGTTTTGATCAACCTATTAAGTCTTTGAAAATGTTTTAAACTGTATTTGGTTACTCATGATTCTGCTCGTGCATTCTGTTGCTACATTTTTCGCCAAGTCCCGGGCCGGTTATGTTATCGGGCGCACTATCTTTGTATTCTGAAATATGATGTGTATTCTAAAGTATGATGGGTATTTCGAAACATGATATGATACGAAGTCTGATAAGATATGATGGTCTGATTCACCGATGCGTATTCTGGAATATGATGTGTCTGGTACGCCGAGCCCCTTTCGGCCGGCTTCTGTGTGTATGTGTTATGTTATATGTTATATGTATGGATTCTGGAATATGATCTGTTGGTATCGTGGCGGTAGTGGGGCAAACCAATGGTGGGGCAAACCCAGTGGTGGGGCAAACCCAATGGTGGGGCAAACCCAATGATGAGGCAAAATTCCACATTGGTTTAGGCCAATCCCACACTGGTTTAGGCCAATCCCACACTGGTTTAGGCCAATCCCACATTGGTTTAGGCCAATCCCACATCGGTTAATGGCATCTCATATGACCGGTCATGATGTTATGATGCGCTACGGCAGGTTTATGGTTATTATATTATATATGGATCGGGCCGTACGTTCTTCGGCATTATCGTATTACTTATGGATCGGGCCATACGTTCCTCGGCATTCGGTTAATTGTCAGCTCATGTGATATGTTTGATTGTCCGTATATATGAGACAAAAATGTTTTTCAAAAGGAAGCGAAGCATTTTGGCATTTTGGTTATCCTATTTGTCTTCTGAACCCCTTATGTATGATTTGTATGTTAGATGTGAGTACTTTGGTATTCGGGTTGTTATGCTCACGTTCTGTACACCTTACTTCGGTTATGACTTCGTTTTCTCGTATTTCCGTTTTGCATACTCGGTACATATTGCATACCGACCCCTTTCTTCGGGGGGCTGCGTTTCATGTCGCGCGGTACCACGGATGAGTAAGTAATGTTAACGAGAAGATGTTCCATTTGGATTGGCGAGCTCCATTTCCTCCGAGTGCCGCCGAGTCCGAGTGCTTTTGTATGGTATCCGAGATGGTGGTAGAGACTTTGCGAGACGGTGTCGTGTGTGTGATATGTCGGTTTTGTGAGCGGTACGTAAAGTAAGCTCAATGTATTATTATGCATTATGCTTTAGATTTGTTTTGTAATCGGCTATGTAAGCCGATATATCGATACGCATTATGTTACTGATTCGTTATGACTACGATTTTACTTGATTTGAAAAAGACGAAAAGTATGATGTTCTTTAAAAATTTTCCTTCTGCATTTTGACACGTTTTGCGGGCCCAGTATGATTATGTGTATTACGAAAGTTTGCGGGTTCGCTCGGCCCTAGGTAAGGGTCGGGTGCCCATCACACCCTATCGGATTAAGGGTGTGAGAATTTTTTTTTATAAATAAAAGCCATTTGATTAATACCCTTTTGGCTCACAAAATTAAATGATACTTATATTTATTTAAATTTCACGTGGAAACTTATTGGCTGAAATTAAAACACCTGACCCATTGGGTAATTTTCGGGGCTTCTTTATTTTCATTGAAGCAATCAACAATGATTTTGGAGTCAATTGCGAGTTTACGAGCTTGATGAATGTAGAACGCATCCAGAAGAATATAGGCCCTTCCCCATAAGGCCCCACCGTCGGGGCATAAGCGCCCTCTTGTTACCCATATGCGAGGCGTCGTCTTAGCCTTCCCTGACCAAGATCGCTCCCACACCTTAAAAATACTTACACATTTGTACCCGTTTGACTTTTTGTTTGGGGCGAGTTAGTGTTTGGGGCGAGATAGTTTGAAAACGTGTACATATGAGTGGGTCTTTTTAATGGGTCAGGTGTTTTAGTTTCGGTCAATAAGAACTTTGTCATGTGAAATTTAAATAAAAGTTTTTTTAATTCAGTGATGATTGTTAATGAAAGGGCATAAGTGAGCCAAAAAAGTAATCAGAGGGGTATTTTTAACAAAATAGATGATGAAGGGTATATTTAGATCTATTCTGATAGTTGAGGGACATTTTTTGCTCTTTTGAGTTGATTAAATAAGGGACATGTCACGAGCCAGTTAGGGGCTATGACGGATACCCGGAGCTAACTACCAAGTACCACTCATTCTATCACTCATCATACTTATCCTGCCTTCATTTATTATTCTCATACTTCTAGTCATAGGGAAACCCATTATCACTTCCAAGAACATAATTAATTTTACATACACAAGCCCTTCGGCTATCAAAAACAATATATCATACAATGAGGAAATCATGGGATCATATTTGTTACACCTCGAAAAAATTTCCGTTGATGCACAGTGAATAGATTAACGAAGAGTACGAAGTATGCGGTGTTTCAATAAGTAGAGAATAACATTCGACGACCTTAAGTGAGACTTCAAAGACATTCGATGTTAGACGAGAAAGTTTCCAAGAGAAGGCAATACATACGATAAGTATAGGAAAGAATCTATGAGTAGCGAGTTAACAATAAGTTAATGAGGCTTTGGAGAAGGATTATAATGTCCCTTAGATTGGTATTGAGGTGTTAAACAACTGTTAAGAAGGTTCCATAAGGATTGGAGATCAAACGAGTCGACGAGAACAAGTTCGGAATCACTGGACATTATACGGCCAAACATACTGGCCGTATAAAATACACGGACCGTATGTCCAGCCGTAGGTTCAGACTTAATGGCACACCTCACCGGACCAAACATACGGTCCGGACATACGGCCGATGAAAAATATACGGACCGTATGTTAGTCCGTATGTTCTGGTCGGGGCTGAAATGTGTTATTTAATAGGGATCCAAGTTTCATTTATTTCATTTCACCTTTCACTCCCCTTCTCTCTAAAACATCTCTCTACATTTCTCCCACAAGATTTGAAGAGAAATTAGTGTTCATCTTCATCAAACCAAGTGAATCAAGTATAAGAAACCCACAAAAGTTCATCCAAGACAAGAATCCAAGTGAAGGTGAAATTAGGGTTTTTCTCAAGTGAAGTGTTTGCACCCAAGGTTCAATCCTACACCATCTAAGGTAAGTTTTATGACATTTCCATATTGTTTAAGGTATTTGAAAGTTGAAACACTTGGATTACATAAGGAAATAGGGAATGGGTCATGAATGAGGAAGTAGTGTCACTTTTGAGTAAATGTTTGGATTGAGTTACGATTCTTGATACATTATGATTATAATCATGTTATAAATGATGTTGAGAACATGGAATAGACATTGCATATGAATGAACGTAATCATGCGATATGACCATGAATATGGATGATTGGGAATGAATTGAGAAGAAAGGATAATGTAAGTGATTGAAGGCTATCGTTATGATGTTGTGAATGATATTAATGATGTTTGGGGGTTGAGATGTGATATGAGGGAAGTTGTATAAATAAAGGAGACGCTGTCCAATTTTCTCTAACTTTAGTCATAAATACTAAGCTATCAATTCTCTAATGTTAGTACGCACTCCAATGAAGGTAGAAACGTGAGCATTGAAGAAGCGCGTGCAAGTGATAGAATAGTTGACCAGAAAGGTATGTAAGGCTAACCCTTCTTTCATAAGGCATGGTTCCTTGGCCAAACATTTATCCTTCTATGAGTCAACGATATTCTCCAATGATACTATCTCGAAAAGCTACTAAGCTTATGATTCTAGCTATGATACGACTGTACTAAGTTCCTTATATGACGAGAAAATCCTTTAAGGATAGATGTAATGAATGACGATAGTAAAAAGACTAAAGATGCTTATGAGCTTATATGTATTATGTGCCCATGTGTGGCTATTATGAAACCCCGAGCTTAAATGGCCGGGTAGAATATAGTAGATATGTATATATGTAACGCGCGCTCATCACTGCAGTTGGGTACGGATAACACTGAGCCTTGGTAGGGCCAGGTATGTGAAACACCAAACCTTCGTGGTCGGGTATGCTATATAAATGCTATGCATATGATATCAATATGAGTACGAATACGCTAAGTATAACGTTAAGTAAAGATTATGTATATGCAATGTATATGATATGAACATGAGTATGAGTAAAAATATGAATACGAATACGAAAATGGATACGAAAAGTAAATGAGTTCGGATATGGATGTATGTACACGGATACGCAATAGAAATGGAATGTCCCTATGGAAAGCAAGTAAGTGCCATGACGATGATACTACTATCTCCTATCCTATGCTATTTCATATGTTATTGTTATATCCCGTATTTTGTACATCGGGAGAATTCGAGTTAACCATGGAAAGTTAAGGACAAGACCATTTCGGGATACGAGGTTGAGAAATTTTGACCTTCGATTTTGTTTTAATGCACAAGTTGCATATTCATCTTTTCATTGGTATGGAATGTTAAGGGTAAATTTGGAATAAGGAAAATTTGGGACCAAAAGATGAATTATGGAAAGTTAGACATTTCATGAAAATTTGGGGCCAAAAGTGAAGCTTTGGAAATTTTAATTCATGAAAAAAAATGACCATGTGGCCATGCACATGACTTGTGGGCCATAGGGCCACATGTGTAAATTTTGTATGGACATAAAAGATGACAACTTAAGTCATCTTTATCATTCTCCACTCAAGAAATTTCAAGAAAAATGGAGAACAAGAGAGGAGCAAAGGGTTCGGCCAAGCTGGCGTATTTGGCCATGAAAATTGATGAAGAAAAATTATTTTCTTCTATGTTTTCCACTCTTTGGAAGGTGCTAAACAACATGGAATAATTGTTAGGGCAAGCCAAGCCTTTGTTCATGCGAATCTCAACTTAAGTCATGTTGAAGAACTTAGTGAAGAAGGTAAGTTTTAATCCTCCTTTTATGTGTTATAGATGGTTCATGTGTGTTGTAGCATGTGGGAATGAATGAAATTCATGAAATC
>NC_081345.1:70414309-70510186 GCF_029784015.1 Lycium ferocissimum
TATTGCATATTTGTATATATATGTTTATTCATAGTACGGCGGAGCCTGTCCCGTCATATGATTTTGTTGTGACTCTTAGAGGCAGAGGACATATATGTGTGGGTATGGGTACTACCGTCAGCCGTACGTATGGATTTGTGATTTGGACGTTCCCTAGCTATGATAGCCTTATCGCTTATATGTGATATTATCTATTTGGATTGCGATAAGATATGTATATTTGTACATTTGGGGATGATTTTCGGGTGACGTTTCACTGCAGATATATATATGTTATTTGTATACTGTGTAGGCTATTCGCATGCTACTTGATTATCGGGTGTGTGGGGTACTAACTCGGGCACTAGTCGCGGCTTCACGGGTTGGTTGTGATGTTTATCTATTATGCTCTCACATTGATGCGGTCATGCTTTACATGCTCGGACATTCTTCGTGCGCGTCCTTTTGTTGGACGCCGCGTCATGCCCGCGCCTGTGAGATAGACTCGATCCATAGTCGCTTTATTCGTGGACTACATAGCGAGCCTCATTTCATTAATTGCAACTTTTGGTATAGATTAACGTATACATATTTATGGGCACGGCGGGGTCCTGTCCCGCCTATATGATATGATGTATTCTTCTTAGAGGCTCGTAGACATGTGTCTATGGTTAGATATGTTTGGCCTTGTCGGCCTATATTTTTTTGGGATATTATTTTGATAGCCTCGTCGGCTTTTGTATATTTATATGGGCATAGTTGTTATGATGATATAAGTGAATTGTCACCCAATGGGATTAATATGAATGACGAATGAAAGCATGATTTAGCTATATGGTTCACCTAGATATGATGTGAAAGTATGCTAAGAGGTGCCCGGGAGGGTTAGCACCGGGTACCAGTCGCGGCCCTCCGGTTGGGTCGTGACAATATTACCCACACATACGTATCTACGAGCCTACTGTAGTACTAGACATAAGGACAGGACGAGACCCCCGTGCCCAAATATGTACACAAAACAATAAATCAAATGGCACCTCGAATAATGGAGTGCTCTCGTAACTCTGGCCGATCGGCTACGCGGGAACTGAAGCCGCCTCCCCGTTTGCACTGTGGGCATGAACACAGCGTCCAAAGAGAAAGGACGTTAGTAAGAATATTGTACTGATTATGCAAGGCATGAATAATACTGGCATAAAAAGAAATCAAGAAGCATAAGATGAAAATATAACCTGATTAACCTTTTAAAAGTAAGCACGTGCTATACATCTCACATATATAGACATGTCGCATGTATCATCGTTGTTAACCCGCGTCCGGGTAACCATCGTACGCCGCCCACTAGTGGTGTCATGTCCGGCCTTCTAGGCATAGTGGAATCGTAAGCAGCCCGCATTAGCGGTGACATGTCCGGCCATCTAGGCGCGGTGGAATCGTAAGCAGCCCGCATTAGCGGTGACATGACCGGCCATCTAGGGGCGGTGGAATCTCGTCATCATATACTTATCATAAGCTTATCATAACCTTATCAAAAACTTATCATAAAACATGCATTAGAATTCAAAGACAATCTATAACTATGCCGGGGTGACGTAAGGTCGAGAAGTTCCGATTCTATTATGGAGTAATCATGATCATCACACCTCACCTTAAAAGAATTAGCATCATAAGGTGGGTCTAACAACAATGGATAACATCAACCAATCATACAAGGATCATTAGCTTCGTAGAATATCATATCACATTCCTAGCATGAACTTTGTGAGATTAGCATATCATGAACTTTAGAATCCCTAGATCTTGGTTCATCGTCATCACTGTCATATTCACATCATAGCATAAGCTGTAGGATCACTAGATTTAGGATTATCATCATCATTGGCATATTCGTAACATATCTATTATCTTTATTTCATACGTAGTTCTTAATAGTCATAGACTTATGATTTCCGGAACGTAAGAAGGTCATGGGAATATATATAGAAAATGAGAATATAGGAGTCATGCCTTTATGAAAGAAAAGGACTAGCCTTACATACCTTTTCGTTTAGCTACCTTATCACTTGAACGTTCCCCTCCAAACATTCACGTTTCTACCTTCAAGAGAGTTCGTACTTATATTAGATAATCGATAACATACGCATGCTTGAACTAAAGCTAGAGAAAATTGGGCAGCATCTCTTTTGTTTATAAAACTTACTCCATATCATATAACAACTCCCAAAAATCAATAACAATATTCATAATATCATACTCAACAATCTTTATCAACCATACATTATTTAATTTTCCTACTTCCATTTCAAGGGCATCCATAACCCTGGTCATAATACTACATTGCATTTATCCTCATATAACGTTTCTCCCATGTTCTTAATGTCATTTACAACATAATTATAGTCACAACATATCAATAATCATGATTCATATCAAGCTACTACTCACAAATGCCACTATTCTCGTATTTATGACCCATCTTTTACCTCCTTTCATAATCCAAGTCTTTCAACCTATCAATACTATAAATAACATGAATTGATCATAAAACATACCTTTGATAGTGTGGGAATGAGCTTTGGGTGGAAACACCTCACTTGAGTAAAACCCTAGTTCCACTTCCAAAGAGATTTGTTGCCTTGGATGAACCCTAGTGAGTTTCTTGCACTTGATTGCCTTGGTTTGATGAAGTTGATCCTTAATTTCTCTTGGATTATTGTAGGAGAAGTGTGGAGAGAGTTCTAGAGGATTCTTGGAGTGTGGAGAGAAAGAATGAAATCAAATAATGAACTTGGGTCCTCCTTATATCAACTTAAAATTTGTCCCGACACAAACATACGGACACACATACGGTCCGTACAATTTATACGGTCCGTATGTGTGACCGTACAATGGTTCCAGTGAAGGCTCCAGTTCTGGGCAGTTTATACGGTCCAACACACGGCCAGTATCTTTTATACGGTCCGTATAGTCGATCGTACAATCCACAGTTTTCCGAGACTTGTTCTCGTCGACTTGTTTGATCTCCAATCCTCATGAAACCTTCTTAACACTTTTTTAACACTTCATTAACAATCTAAGGGACATTATAACTCTTCTCTAAGGCACTATTAAGACATCATTAACTTGGTGCTTTATAAAACTCTTCCAAAACACACGTATACTTAGCCTTCCTCAACGAACTTCTTCTCTTGCATCAAACGTCTTGGAAATCTTAATTAGGACCATTAAATACTACTTGTTACTTGTAGGAACATCGTATACTTCTTACCTTGAGTTAGTCTAGCTATCATACGACGACATGAAATTTTTTTTTAGGTGTAACAGGACAGGTATTTAAGAAAAATTAAAAGTGGAAGGGTATGATTAGAAATATTAAAACTACTCCCTCAGTCTCAACTCTCAATTAATTAGGAGGGTTTTTTTTATTAGTTTATTTTTTAAAATCAAAATTATACCATTAGGCAGCTGCCCCTCTGATTTTTTTTAAATAATCTCAGAAGTTCAAATAAGTAAAAACGGAAATAGAAATAATTTATCTAAACGAACTATGGCAATAACCATCTGAGAGTGGAAAATCTCAAAAATTAATTTTACTTTTTGCCACAAGTATGAAAGTTGATAAACTATGTTTGAACATCTTCTGTATGTGTTGAATTGTATTCCTTCTATTATTTCCCTTGATCAATGTGGCTATCTTATGTTTTGTATATTCCTGGTTCTTATTCTTATTGATGGAACTTGAACTTTATCCATATTCAATATCTTTTTGCCCATAGATGGAAGCTCCTGAAAGCTATGATATTGCAGTTGCTCATTCTCTTCAAATGCCTTGTTAGCTAAGTAGTGTGCCAACTTTTTTCCTCTTTGAATGTGTGTGTGACTTGTATGTGTAGCTACTCCAAGACCAAATGAATTTCTTCCACTCTATCAATAGTCTCTCATGAAATTTTAAACACATCCTGCAAAATATTTCTGACGACCAAAGAATCTGGTTCCAATATGACATTATGTAAGTTGTGTGAAACAATAGTGCATTGCCTCCTGGATTGCTATAGTTTCTGCTACCATGTTGGTTGTTGTTCCTATTTGCTGAGCTTGAATATAGATGAGATTCTCTATGTCATTCCTCAAACAAAATCCATAAGAATTGTTATCTAGATTACCTTGACTTGCCCATTTATGTTACACTTTATTGTTCCTTCCATTGTATCCTTCACTTGACCATACAGCACTGTAGCTTTGGTTTGTATCACTGAAGGCCAATCTGGAGGAATTCTTGTAAGCCAAGGATATTTAACTCTGATCAACTAATTGATTGTTAATTGAACTTGGTAAATCATCCTGTTGTATATTGTGCTCCTCCCTGCCTGATTTTCTTCTATTTCACAACTCCCACATTATAATGGAAGGGATTACTTGATAAATAGCTTGCAATTTGGGAGGTACAGAAGCTTTACACCACTTGAAAATCACCTGTTGTAATTGCAGGCCTTCAATATTTAAACCTACAAAAGAAGAAAATTGTCTCCAAAAGGTAAAAGCTATCGGAGATGTTAGAAAAAGATGGGCAGTTGTTTCTTGTTTATACTCCTTATAACACCAACATCTAGAGGCAATATTTATCTTCATTCACTTCAAGTTGTCATGAGTTGCAATCTTTCTTTTCCAAGCTCTCCATAAAAAGAAACTGGTCTTTACTGGTAATCCCTTGGTCCAGATGAATCTGTATGTCTCACTTTGGTCCTGTTTCTGCCTTATTTCCTCCCAAACACTTTTGACAATAAATCTACCATTGGTTTCTCCCATCCACCATGCTTTATCATTGTCTATATCAAGTAACTTTAGGCTGGTATTCTACATGATGTGCAGCACTAGATACTCTGATAAAATCTCCTGCAATTTTGTATGTTCCATGTGCCTTCTTTTATGAATTTCCCTACTTCTATCTCCTCATCTATTGATGGTCATTATCATAAAATATAGATCCCCTTACTTTATCCAGTTATCTAATAAAAAACTAAAATTTCCAGCTTTGATTTGCCACCATATCTGATGATTCACCTCTTCCCTAACAACAACCATTTTCTTCCAAGCATGTGAGGCTCCTTTATATTGTGAAATAATATGATGTAAGTTCTTGCAGTGCTTGTTACCCATGTACGAACTCCATAGTGATGTAGATGTACTAAAACTCCACCAAATTTTTGCAAAGAGATCGCCTTTGAAAGATCATGTAGTGATATGAAGCCTAGACTACCCTAACCTTTTGGCAAACATATTTTGTCCCATGCTACCCAATATTTCCCTTTCACTCCTGTCGTATTACTCCTGAAAATTTTGACAAAGATTTTGTGTAATTGGTCTATTACTCCAGCCAGTGGAGTCATAAAATCACCTCTTTGTGAAATCTCAAATACCACTGCCTTAAAGACTACTTCAAGCCGTAAATAGATCTTTTCAATTTAAATACTTTCTTCTCTTGGCCTTTAACGACGAAACCTACAGGTTGTTCCATGTAGATTTCTTCGTTTAGTTCTCCATTGAGAAAAGTTGTCTTCATGTCAATTTAGTGTACTTCTAGAATCAAACGTGCAACAATAGCCAAAAGTAAGTGATTGAGGTAAACTTCACAACTGGTGAAAAAGTTTCTTCATAATCTACTCCAGCTTCTAGAGTAAAACCTTTTGCCACCAATCGTTCCTTGTATCTTTCTATTGATCCGTCTGCTTTGCATTTAACTTTGAGAAAACATTTGTTCCCAATAGCTCTATGCCCAGAAGGAAGGTCAACCAAATCCTAGAATATATTGGTTCTTATGAACATCAATTCTTCTTTCATTGCTTTCATCCATTCATCTTTTTTGGGGCTTGCCAAAGCCTCAGTCACAAAATTAGGCTCATCCAATTCTGTGGGAGATACCAAGAAAACGTAGTCTTCAATATCATAAGATCGTTTAGGTATACCTTTTCTGGTACTCTAACGTAGTTGAAATTCAGATTTCTCTAAAGAATTTTGAAATTCAAAACTTTTACTTGGAACAGGAATCAATCCTTAATCTATTTGACCATCAAACATGTCTGAAGACATTGTCTGATCATCTGAATTCAATATTCCGTAAAGAGGTTCTCCTTCCTTTATTTCACCTTTCCTGAAAAATCCTTTTATAGAAAAATGACATCTCGTGATTCAATTTCAGTAATACTTCCATCTTCTAATCACCAATGAACACATACCCGTTGGAGTATTATGACTATCTTATAAAGATACAATTATTTTCTTTTGGACTCAATTTTCCAAACTTACCAAAATGATCTTTTACATTTGTAGCACCACCCTAAGGCCATAGATCATTCAGGTTTGGTTTATGACCAGTCCATAGCTCATAGGGAGTGGAGGTAACTTATTTAGGAGGCACTTTATTCAATATGTAGGTCGGAGTCAATAACGCAACTCTCCAAAAAGAGATAGGTAAATTTGCCTGCGCCATCATGAACCTTGTCATGTCCAATAATGTTTTATTCCTCATTTGTGCTACACCATTCTGTTGAGGTGTGTAAGAAATAGTTAACTGTCTGGTAATGCCTTTTTCATTACATAACTCTTCAAACTGTTTTAATAAATATTCACAGCCTCTATCGGTTCTTAAAGTCTTTATACTTTTATCTAATTAATTCTCAACTTCATTCATATATCTTCTAAAGCATTCAAGTGCTTCAGATTTATGAGAAATCAAATAGACATAATCAAAGCGCGTGAAATCGTCAATAAATGTAATGAAATACAAAGCACCAGACCTTGCCCTCACATTCATTGAACCACAGTTATCAAAGTGGATTAATTTAATTGCAATAAGGAATCAACTCTCTTAACTTTCCCAATTGGTTTACGTGTAATCTTTCTGGCACAATTTTTACAAGTTGGCATTTCAATTTTGGAGAAAGGACCTAAATGTCCTTCCTTTGCCAATCTATTCATTCGATCTTGCCCTATGTGACCTAATATTGCATGCCACATAATAACATCAAAATTATTGTTACTAGAATAACATGTCATTATACAACGGTCAACATAATAGTCATGCGTTGAAGGATTCCAATCTAAAACGATAAAACATCATAATGAAGTCCAAACCATAAAAAAATTGTCTTGAGTAATTCTAACACCATTGTGACTAAAATTTAAACGAAAACTAAGATCTAGAAGAACAGACACTGACACTAAGTTTCTTCGAATCTCTAGAGCATATAGGACGTCATGCAACATATATCGAAGGTCAGCCACCACGCAAGTCCTTTTTGCAAGTGTCTATCCCTTTGACTTCAAGCTTTGCATTATTTCCTACATATATCCACCCTGATCCAAGTGGAACTCGACAAAACTCCACAAACGCTTCTCGATCACGGTTCATATGGTCGGTGTCCCTTGAGTCTACAGTTCACACATGATAAGATTCAGTTAGTAAAATAGTGCTAGAAAAATATATAACACTTAGAGATACGTTTTGAAATGCTACCTTTTTCGGGCGGAACAATCACGAGCAAAATGTCTTGGAACATGGCAGTTGTCGAATTTCATCTTGGAACATGGCAGTTGTAGAATTTCATCTTACTTTTATCTTTCTTCTTGAAAAAATCGTTTCCTTTCTTGTGATTTGGCTTGTTCCTTTTCTTGAAGGGTCCTTCTCCGGTCTCCATACTCTTTCTACTATTTTTCCAATTCTTCTTAAGCTTGAAGCCTGAAAACTTCGTAACATTTGATTCTGCCACATATGAACTAGGTACAGCTTTAGCAGCACCAAGCCGCTCGTATTCAAGCTCGACATGACGGGCAACATCTGTTACGGTTCACTTTGGGTGCATAAAAGCTACAAAGAGGTTGTGGACTCTATTCGGATTTTATATTTTTAGAGTCGCCACCTAATTTTATAAAGGAAATTAGGAAAACCGAATTAAAGGGTTTATTCAAACAAGATAAAAATCCTGTAAAACTAAAGTTCAAGGTAAGGGTTCTGGTGATGCCCTAGGGAAGGTTTTAAGCACCCTATGTCACGACCCAACTTGAGGGCCATGACGGGCACTCGGAGCTAACCTATCGAGCACCTCTTAACATACAACTCATAACCATATCTAGGTGGACCACAAAGATAATTCATAAATATCATAATCTATAAGAGACACGAGATGTAAGCACTTCTATATAATCACCATCAACTGCGCTCATATATACAAGCCGACAAGACTGTCGAAAATGACATACAAAATATGAACCGATGAGTTTATAGAGCATCTAACTATACACATATGTCAACGAGCCTCTACATGGAGTGCATAACATCATAAAGATGGGACAGGACCCCCTCATGCCCATATATGTACAAAAGAATAATACCAGCTGAACCGCGTTCTCCGAAAGAAATGAGCGCTCCTATACAATCGCTGATGAAGCAGCCTAGGGGTCTAGCCAATCTCCCTGTCTACCTGCGAACATGAACGCAGCGTCCACAAATAAAAGGACATCAATACGAATAATGTACAGAGTATGTAAGGCATGAGCAACAAAATAAGGAAAGTATGAAGACCACATAAGATAAAGAGATCAACCTGTACCTCTGAATGCCTCTTAAGGCGGATGTCATGCATGCTTAGATTTAAAAAAAAAAACATTTTCATACATATATATAGTATCCTGCCCGTCCATTTAGGCTCGGTGTTATCATCATCATCCCGCGTCCGGGGTAACATCATAACCTGCCCACTACAGTGGTGTGCACATCTACGTTCCTGCCCGACAGACTATAGCGTGACGCGGTGTGAGAAAATACATACATATATATAAAGCATGTATGAGAGCCCAAATAAAAGCTATAAATCTATCAGAGTGACATAAGGTCGGTAAACCTCCGATTGTCATTATGAAACTATCATCCTGGCCATACCTCACCTTGAAGGAACAATAATCGTAAGATGAGATCAATGTCAATAAACAAGATCAATAATCAATAATCATGAAATAAGGATCAATAGTATCATAAGAGAATCAAGAACATAAGCTTCTAGCATTTCTAGGAGCGTAGTTATTATGGATATCCTTCGTGTAGGCTCGTAACAATGGAATCATGCCATAAGAAAGGAAGGGACAACTTTAACATACCTTTTTGTATCCTTAAATATTTAACGTCTTTCCTCCCAAGCTCACAAATCTACATTCAAGAGGATTCATACTAGAGTTAAGTCCTGAAAACATTCATAAGTTCAAACTAGAGTAATTAGTGAGCTAGCGGAAATTGGGCAGCACTTCCCCTATTTTGTATACTTCCACCAAATTCAAAAACAACTCCCAATCAACAATAAAAACATCAAAAATACCATAATCAAAATATTTCAATCAAACTAAACTTAAATCAACCCAAAATTCCCTTTCAAATTCAACTCACAGCCATCAACTTCAACTCAATACTTTGTGACTTCTCTACTATGGTTCTTTTCCTTTCCAAGACTTGTTAAACCTTTAAGTCAATTCAATCATACAAATAAGATGAAGAACATACCTTATAATAGAAGAAATTCACCTCGCTCAACTCTTTTCAAGATCAAATTCATCACAACATTGTGTGGAGGCAAGAATAATCATCTTCCATGGATTCTCTTGAGGTTTTTAATGTTTGATCTTCTCTTGTGATGGTGTGGAATGTTTTGGAATGATGGAGAACCTTAAAGAACAATCTAAAAAGTCCTTAAAACCTTTTGAAGTGTGGGAAGTGGGTAGAGAAGTGTGGAAAGTGGATATGAATAATGGGATCTTTTTAATATTAAAAAGGCCTTAAAACCGCCCCCACCGCCCCGTGTTGTGGAGGAGATGCAGCCCAGCAAGTTAGGACTTGCGGCCGCATACTCCCTTCATAATATGGGGAGGTGTTGGGAAGTAAGGTCCCCTGAAATTGGGAGTTTGCGGCCCATATGCTGAACAACAAACTCAGTATGCTGCCGCAAACTGCCCACAAACTCCAATTTTCGAGAAAATACGTTCTTTTCGATTCGTTTGACCTCCAATACTTATGATACCTTCTTGACACTTATGTAAACCTTAATTAACCATATAAGGATACCTATAACTCCCTCTCAAGCTAATTCTAAAAAATGTATAGCACAAATGATGCGAAATCTTCCTAAAAACATGACACAAATTCTAACCTCCAACGGACTTGCTTTCGCCGATTCATTTAACTCCGAAACCTTAAAGTACATACTTAAAATTATTAGATATCCTACTTAACCTTTTAAGGGATTCATGTCCACTTTGAGCTCACGTTAGTTTACTTATAATGCAAACGACGCGAAATTTTCCAAGGTGTAACATCATCTTTCCCCCCTTAGGAACATTCATCCTCGAATGTTAGACTCTTAGGGATTTTACAAAATTTCGGTAGAGTTTCCTCTGTAACTATACCACTACCATCTTGTCACAACAACCCAAAGCACACAACGCCTCACAGGGCCACAACAATAATAACAATAATGGCCCCACACGACCAATAAATCACAAGAAGGAAAGCATTGCGCACCTGAAGACAATGGTATCTCTGTCTGAACCTTCTCTGGCAGTGGAAACAAGTGTGGATACCTGGACCTCATATCTTTTTCAACTTCCCAAGTCATTTTTTCCTTATTCCTATTCCTCCAAAGGACCTTCACTGAAGCTACATCTTTAGTCCTCAATCTCCGAACCTGCCTACCTCGGATAGCAATGGGAACTTCTTCGTAAGATAATTTCTTGGTAACCTGGACATCATCAATGGGTACAACTCTGGAAGGATCTCCAATACACTTCTGAAGCATTGATACATGGAAAACCAGATGGACTGACTCTAAATCTGAAGGTAGATCTAACTTATAGGCCACCTGGCCCACTCTGCGAACAATCCTGTAAGGCGGAATGTACCGAGGACTAAGCTTACCCTTTTTGCCAAATCTCATGACGCTTTTCATAGGCGACACCTTCAAGAATACCCAGTCACCAACTTGGAATTCTAAGTCTCGTCTACGATTATCTGCATAAGACTTCTGACGACTCTAGGCTATCAATAATCTGTCCTGAATAAACTTGACCTTCTCCACGGCCTGTTAAATCAATTTTGGCCCTACTAACTTAGTCTGCCCTACTTCGAACCATCCAATTGGTGATCTACACTTTCACCCAGATAAACCTCATACGGAGTCATCTAAATACTGGAATGATAACTATTATTATACGCGAACTCAATAAGCGGTAAGTGATCATCCCAACTACCTCCAAAGTCTAACACACATGCCCGTAGCATATCCTCGAGAGTCTGAATGGTACGCTCAGCCTATCCATCAGTCTGGGGTGAAATGTTGTGCTAAGACTCACCTGAGTCCCCAAACCCTTCTGGAAGGACTTCCAGAAATTTGTTGTAAACTGCGCACCTCTGTCGGAGATAATGGATACTGGAACACCATGGAGTCGTACCATCTCCTTGATATAAAGCTTTGCTTAATCTTCAGCTGAGTACGTAGTCCTGACAGGCAGAAAATGAGCTCATTTGGTAAGTCTATCCATAATTACCCATATGGAATCATACTTACGCTGAGAACGAGGCAAGACTGTAATGAAATCCATATTAATTACTTCCCATTTCCAAGTCGGAATCTCAATAGCTTGCAACAATCCACAGGGCTTCTGATGCTCGATCTTTACCTACTGACAGTTAGGATATTGCGCCATGAACTTTGCTATGTCTTTCTTCATTCTGTCCCACCAATAAAACCTTTCTCAAGCAAATCCTTCAACTGCTCCTTCAACTCCCTCAATTCTGTAGGTGCCATTCTATAAGGAGGAATAAATATTGGCTTAGTACCTGGTAACACATTAATGGAAAAATCAATCTCCTGTTCTGGAGGAAGGCCTGGAAGCTCATCTGAGAATACATCCGGAAACTTATTAACTACTGGAATAGATTGAAGAGTCGGCCACTTTGCTTCTGTATCTTGAACCCGGACTAAATAATAAATACAACATTTAGCAATCATCTTCCTTGCCTTAAGATATGAAATAAACCTACCTCTCGGAGATGCTGTATTACCCTTCTACTCTAGAACTAGTTCCCCCGGAAACTGGAAATGAACCATTTTCGTTCTACAATCAACATTGGAATAACAAGAAGTCAACCAATCCATTCCCATAATAACATCAAAATCTACCATACTTAGCTCAATCAAATCTTCCATGGTATGACGGTCACAGACTATAACCACACAATTTCTATATACCCGTCTAGCTATCCTTTGGGTCACCAACGGGTGTTGACACTTTAAAAGGTTTAATTGACTCAGGTTTCACCCCAATCCGACCAGCAATATAAGGAGTAACATATGACCATGTAGAACTTGGATCAATCAATGCATATACATCTTGAGAAGACACTGATAATATACCTGTGACCACATCAGGTGAAGACTCAAGATCCTGCTGACTAGCCAATGCATAAATACGGTTTTGAGGACCGCTCGAACTGGATGCTCCCCCTCTACCTCTACCACGGCCTGTTGATGTCTATGATCTTTGCCCCAGAGGGCGTATAGATGATGAAGAACCTGTTGTTGATCCTGTAGGCTAAACTATACCTCTACTACCTCTCGCTGCTGATCCTGTAGGCTGAACTATACCTCTACCACCTCTCGATGGATAGTCACGCATCATATGGCTTGCCTGACCGCAGGCATAACAAGTATACGAGCTTCAAATGTAGTCGTCCCGAACGTAGCTTACTACAGTACATCGCGATGAAAGTGGCCTCATTTGGCTTCGAATCACTATCTCGGGAACGAGGAGCTCTAGAACTCGACTTTCGGCCCGAAATGAATGGGTCGATCAAATCTCTGACCTGCAAATCATGGAAGTGCACTAGCCGCTGAATGGCCTGAATGCCTAGAATATTGCTGCCTCTGACCCCCTTTGAACTCACTAACAACACCTGAGGATCTGGCTCTCTTACTATAACCCCTATTATGCTCATGCTTAACCCTCCGCTGCTGCTGACGCTCCTCAAGATTCTAAGCGTGGGCCTGAATACGAGAAATATCCATACCTTCCTGAAGTGAGGCCGTCAAGCAATCATCAATCAAATGTGGCCCCAAACCACTCACAAACCTGTGGACATGATCTCCCATATCAGCTACCATAAGTGGGGCATACCTAGCCATTGAGTTATGTTACACCCGTATCATCGAAGAGCACTTAGCAAATTTAAAACATAAGTACGTTGAGTTATGGTTAAGTAAAACCACTTTGGAATATAAGGAGCAAGAATTATTAAGTATATTTAATGAGTGAAGGATATACATAAGGTATACCGGAAGGTTTTATAAGGATATGAGTGGAAAAAATGGAGTACTACGACTTTGGAGAAAGGATGGGTAAAGTTTCGTGTGAAAAATTTGGTCCAACTTGAGGGAAGAATATCTCTTAGCATATGAAGTGTTTTGAAGTGAAACAAAAGCCTAAAATGAAGTTCGTCGAGTCTAATTTCTAACGCAACAAACCGCTCGTCGATAGGACATTGGAGTAGAGAATTATGGACGTTACAACTTCGACTGACAAAGTAGAAACGCATGCTACAGTACTACTACAGTAACCGACTTGCTACAGTAAACTGCTACAGTGACCCAACCCGAATTTGACCCCTATATAAAGGGTAATAACCCCCTTTTTCATCAGATTTTGAGGGAAGAATATCTCTTAGCATATGAAGTGTTTTGAAGTGAAACAAAAGCCTAAAATGAAGTTCGTCGAGTCTAATTTCTAACGCAACAAACCGCTCATCGATAGGACATTGGAGTAGAGAATTATGGACGTTACAACTTCGACTGACAAAGTAGAAACGCATGCTACAGTACTACTACGATGGCGACTTGCTACGATGGCTACAGTGACCCAACCCGAATTTGACCCCTATATAAAGGGTAATAACCCCCTTTTTCATCAGATTTTGACCAGAAAATTCCAGAAATTAGAAGAGGGAGTGAGGGAATAAAAAAGTGAGCAATTTTCAAGTAGCGGAGTAGTAGTTTAGGTCCGGATAGAGCGTAGTTATGATTGTAGTCTTGCTTGCGGTGTATTCGGTTTGGATTCTTGGCAAACACTGAAGATATTGCTGTCCTAGTTAGAATAAGGTATGAATCTCTCCCTATTGATTTCGTTTTAGGTTTACTTACGGCAATAGAGCGACTAAATAGCCGTATAACGAAGTAGTTAGTTGAAAAATCGGATAAATATCATATGAGGTGTCTTATGGAGTATGTTAATGTCAGTGATGATGTTGTTGTTGTTGTGGTTGTTGTTGGTTGTTAGTAACTGTGATTTTGGGCTAGGGATATAAACAGGGGAGGTCTTTATGAAATTTCGGAGTATTCTAGGAAGAGTTAACTTAAAGGCTTAAGGTAAGCACTTGATGACGAGCCAAACGATAGTGTGAATTCCCTTGATTGTAGATTTGCGAGTTCGAGAAGTAGAAGTTGAGCGAATAGATAAGCTTCAAGGTATGTAAATTTATCCCTTCCTTATTTTCGGCATGAATTACATAAAGTGAGCGAACGATAAACATACATGACTCCAATGAACTATAGTTCTCAGTGGTACTTGACATGACAGTTGTCTTTGATTCTCAAGTGTTGATTCATTCTGTTTATTTTCTCGAGTTCTAAATGGTGATTCAGTTTGTACATGATTGCTCTTAATATTCTATTCGTGCACATTATTATTACCTCACTTCACCGAGTCCCTCACTAGAGGGCCGGGTACGTATTCGTGCATATTGTTATTGTATCACTTCACCGAGTCCCTCACTAGAGGGTTGGGTACGTATTCGTGCACAGTTTCATTTCATTGTTTACCGAGTCCCTCACTAGAAGACCGGGTATGTATATTATATTTCACCGAGTCCCACAATGGGCTGGGTACGTATTATATTTCACCAAGTCCCATAATGGGCCGGGTACGTATTATATTTCACCGAGTCCCATAATGGGCTGGGTACGTATTATATTTCACCGAGTCCCTTAATGGGCCGGGTACGGTATATTATACTTCACCGAGTCCCTTAATGGGCCGGGTACGGTATATTATACTTCACCGAGTCCCTTAATGGGCCGGGTACGGTATATTATATTTCACCGAGTCCCATAATGGGCCGGGTACGGTATATTATATATGCATAACTCTCAACATAAGGTATAGATGCATTGGTACCCCTTGATTATCATACTTATCTCCTGTCGTCTTTTCACTCAGTCATGATCTTCACTACCGTGCTTCATGCTTTACATATTCAGTATATTTTCTGTACTGACCCCCTTTCTTCGGGGGCTGCGTTTCATGCTCGCAGGTATATATTCTCAGTTTGGTGATCCTCCGGCTTAGGACTTCTCTTTCAGTTCTGGGATAAGCTCTATTGTTCCGGAGCTTGAGTCATTTTGGTACAGATCCCTTTGACATAGACTTTGTTATACTCTTAGAGGTCTGTAGACACATGTGGGTTGTGTATATATGGTTTGGTCAGCTATACAGATGTAGTTCATTTTGGATATTCCAGCGTATAGTGGCACCCTTGTTGGCTTGCATATTTTGTGATGTTTGGTTAACTGTGACTCTTCAGGAGACAGGTTTATTCAGGTATGGCATTATGAGTTTACAGCACGCTTTTGCAAATTTCCATATTGTCCTTATTTTCAGTCTGATTATATCTAGCAGGTTCGTATACGAGTGTCCAGCTCGGGCACTAGTCATGGCCCATCGATTTAGGTCGTGACAAGTTAAAATGAAGGTTATACTCCCGAGAACTCATGTTCCCCTGTTTAAGGTTCAGGAACTTATCAGCTCTGGCCCGTTGAATCTCTGGCGTCAACTAATGTCGGAAAAAAGCATCTACAAATTCCTGCCATACGGGTGGAGGTGCATTAACCCCTCTAGAAGACATCTTGGTATTATACAAATGAACAACCACATCCCGTAATCTATAAGAGACCAACTGTACCGACTCAATATCTGAGGCATGCATGACCTACAAGGTCCTCAACATCCCATCTATGAAGTTCTGTGGGTCCTTATCTGGTTTCGACCCAAAGAATAATGGAGGGTCTAAATTAATGAAATCACGAACTCTGGCACTAACAACCCTATTACCATGACCCGCAACCTATCGCTGAGCCTGAGCGGCTACAAACTGGGTTAACAACTGAATAACCTCTCTTATCTCTTGACTTGAGGCATCCGGTCGAGGAACTGGGGGTACTAGAGCTGGAGCTCCTCTATGCTCCTCTAGAGCGGGCGGAGTGTGAGAGGACCTTGATGGAACCTCATTTTGGGACTCGCCCTTCTCTACATCTATAAGGGGTACCTGTCTAGTTCTCCTACCTGCCACTGACTTGCCCTTCTGAGCCACTATAGCTTTTCTCTTCACAGGCATCACTGAAATGATAACACACGGTCAAGAAAAGGAATCCTTATAACCTGGCTCTATCGCACGATCAAAGATGAGAAAGAAAGGTCAATCATTCCTAAATGCCCCACAACCTCCTGTTTATAAATGTGGCACGCTTCACACCCATAAACAAGACTCTACTGGACTCGGCTCGTAGACACACCCTAGGACAAACTGCTTTGATACCACTTTTGTCACGACCCAACCGGAGGGCCATGACGGGCACCCGGAGCTAACCTACCGAGCACCTTTTAACATACAACTCATAACCATATCTAGGTGGACCACAAAGATAACTCATAAATATCATAATCTGTAAGAGACACGAGTTCAAGAGATGTATGCACGTCTATATAATCACCATCAACTACGCCTATATATACAAGCCGACAAGGCTACCAAAAATGATATACAAAATATGAACTGATGAGGTTATAGAGCATCTAACTATACACATCTGTCTACGAGCCTCTACATGGAGTGAATAACATCATAAAGACGGGACAAGACCCCGCAATGCCCATATATGTACACAAAAGAATAATACAGCTGAACCGTAACTCCGAAACAAATGGAGCGCTCCTGTACAATCGCTGATGAAGCAGCCTAGGGGTCTGGTCTGTCTTCTTGTCTACCTGCGGGCATGAACGTAGTTTTCACAAACAAAAAGGACGTCAGTACGAATAATGTACCGAGTATGTAAGGCATGAGTAACAAAATAAGGAAAATATGAACACATAAGATAAAGAGATTAACCTGTACCTTTGAATGCCTCTTAAGGCGGATGTCATGCATGCTTAGCTTTTAAAAAAAAAACATTTTCATACATACATATATATAGTATCATGCCCGGCCATTTAGGCTCGGTATTATCATTATATCATTATCATCCCGCGTCCGGGGTAACATCATAACCTGCCCACTACAGTGGTGTGCACATCTACGTCCCTGCCTGACAGACTATAGCATGACGCGGTGTGAGAAAATACATACATATATATAAAGCATACATGAGAGCCCAAATAAAAGCTATAAATCTATCAGAGTGACGTAAGGTCGGTAAACCTCCGATTGGCATTATAGAACTATCATCATGGCCATACCTCACCTTGCAGGAACAATAATCGTAAGATGAGATCAATGTCAATAAACAAGATCAATAATCAATAATCATGAAATAAGGATCAATAGTATCATAAGAGAATCAAGAACATAAGCTTCTAGCATTTCTAGAAGTGTAGTTATTGTGGATATCCTTCGTGTAGGCTCGTAACAATGAAATCATGCCATAAGAAAGGAAGGAATAGCTTTAACATACCTTTTCGTATCCTTAACTACTTAACGTCTTTCCTCCCAAGCTCGCAAATCTACATTCAAGAGGATTCATACTAGAGTTAAGTCTTGAAAACACTCATAAGTTCAAACTAGAGTAATTAGTGAGCTAACGGAAATCAAAAGACTTCCCCTATTTTGTCTACTTCCACCAAATTAAAAAAACAACTCCCAATCAACAATAACATCATAAAAAATACCATAATAAAAATATTTCAATCAACCCAAAATTCCCTTTCAAATTCAACTCATAGCCATCAACTTCAACTCAATACTTTGTGACTTCTCTACTATGGTTCTTTTCCTTTCCAAGACTTGTTAAACCTTTAAGTCAATTCAATCATACAAATAAGATGAAGAACATAACTTATAATAGAAGAAATTCACCTCACTCAACTCTTTTCAAGACCAAATTCATCACAACATTGAGTGGAGGCAAGAATAATCATCTTCTATGGATTCTCTTGAGGTTTTTAATGTTTGATCTTCTCTTGTGATGGTGTGGAATGTTTTGGAATGATGGAGAACCTTAAAGAACACTCTGATAATATGGGTGGAGAAATGTGGAAAGGGGATATGAAAAATGGGATCTTTTGGATATTAAAAGGGCTTAAAACCGCCCCACCGCCCCGTGTTGCGGAGGAGACGCGGCCCAGCAAGTTGGGATTTGCGGCCGCATACTCCCTCCAAAATATGGGGAGGTCTTTGGGAAGTAAGGTGTTGAGTGGTGTTACTCTCTTCTGGGTGAACCAAAGTGTGGTTAATACTTTTAAAAGCATCTTGCTCTTCTAGTGCATACCACATTTTACGACTCCAAATGTTGTAATTTTCACTGTTTAGTTTCTCACCCTTGTTTAAATAAGCTATGATGCTCTTAGATGTCATATCTGTTAAATGAGACGATTAAGAAAGTTTTACTCATCAAACCTCGTGATAAATATTAATTAAAATACTACTCCAAGGTTCTTAGAGGGAATCTACTAAAATTGCTAAAGCTGCCCAATCCGTGATTACAATAAAATTAGTCAGTTCATCTCGTTTTAATCTAAAAAGATCAATATATTCAGGCATTGGAGCATTAGGTGGTATCTTAAAAGCCTTAAACTCTCTAAGTTTCTTCTCTCCTTCCTTCTGTACAACCCTTTGATCCCTTAACTAATTTTGCATCATCCTCGAGACATACTTACTTATGACTTCAGGCCCTTAGGAATATGTCCTATGACGATATACTCTTCCATATTGTCCCCTTACTCGATTTCGAGAACTCCCACTTGGAGTACTTCGAGCTTGTCCATGTTCAATCATGTCTGAAATAGGAACAAGGAAACAATAAGAGTGGTTAGAACCATTCAATGTGACAAATATGCCACAATTATTCATAGAAGACAAAAGTACGTTTAAGGATCATATACCAATGTAATGATGTGCCTGTTAGGAGGTCAATAAAAAATGCAGTTTTTCTATTTAACGACAAAAAATTAACAGATTTCAAAATTTCATAACTCACTCATTTTGAATCTGTTTAACATGAATAATTTATCAACGAAAAGCTTGTAACGAGTAGATTCTGGAAAAAATATACCAGATATCGTAATTCTTATCAAGTAATTTTCAGAAATCAAATTACAGAACACAGTTTTTTTAGAAAACTGTCACAATTTCAGCATAACTTCAAAAAATCATATCTCACTTGTTTTTATTCCATTTTTTATGGGTAATATATCAACGGAAAGCTTGTCAAGAGTAGATTCTGAAAAATATACCAATATTGTAACTCTTAACAACTAGTTTTCAGAATTCAAATTACAGAATTCAATTTTTTTTTTTAGAAAATTGTCATAATTTTCAGCATAACTTCAAAAAATCTCATCTCACTCGTTTTAATACGTTTTTTTATGGATAATATATCAACGAAATCTTGTAACGAGTAGATATTGAAAATTTATACCACACGTTGTAATTCTTAACAAGTAATTTTCAGAAATTAAATTACAGAACACAATTTTTCAAAAAACTATCACATTTTTTAGCATAACTTCAAAAAATCATGTCACTCGTTTTAAATCCGTTTAACATGAATAATATATCAACAGAAAGCCCTAAATAAGTAGATTCTGAAAATATAAGATTCGAAATTTCATTTACGTGATACACTGAAAACAACTTTCAGTCTTTTAAAAAAAAAATTTATCTTTCAATAGTCAATCACAGTAAAAGAGTAGAGCATTTCTTTTGCCTTTTCTCTAGCAACTTCACCAAAATATCAAAGTTGTAGTCAAGGAACATGATAAAAAAATTGACAGACTAGTCAAACCCTAAAATCCAAACTCATGATTTAACTTTCAAGTGCAAAGAATTAAATCAAGCAACTATTACTTTCTCAATGTATTCTCTGTATTCTCTGACACGTAGAGCATAAAGGAAAAATTGAAAACAGTCAATTCCCATTACAATCAATGACAACTATAGCATATAACATGATTTCAACAGATTTAACTATCAAAACAAAAATTGACTCTTTCAATTAAACAATCAAAGTGATATCGTTAAAACCCATTCTTATATCTTTTGTTTATCCGTTTTCAACGCAAAGAAAAAAAAGACATAAAAGTCTATGATATCTCCCCCGTCCTCTTCAAAGTCTAATACTTTTGTTTTCAAAAATTCTACGTACTGCGTTAATAGCGGACTGGCTATGGCGAAGCCAAACAACATTCATGTCGGGAGAAAACTATGAACAGTGGAAGAAAACTATGAATAGTGTAGCGAAAAATACAAAAAACAACTGAACAAGTGATTTAATCGTGCATTCAAACTAGAATACACAGTACATGACTCTGATACCAATGTAAGAATAAATAACGGGGCAAGAACAACATTTTGTGTATCTTTCAATTGTAGCGGAAATAGTTGAACTTACCACCAAAATAATTGCCCAAATTCGACTTCGTCTCTCTTGAAAACGTAGTTATGTTCACGAACTAAATATCCTTTTATCTATGTGTTCTTTTTGGGGAGATTTAGGAAGAATTTTCTCTATTTTCTAATCCCAGATAAAGTAACATTGTATCCCTTATAAAGAGAAAACAATTACTGGAAGTTTTCTCCAACCACAAACAGAATTGTAGGGGAGTTATTCTTTTAGATAGCTTCTTAGTAACCTCCTGCAATTTAATCTCTTAATAATGGGTCGAGTCGGGTCTGTCTACATGGATGACCCACGACCTAAACCCAATATCCAACATAACATATATTCTCCAAGACATTATCCTTTTAAAAATAAGTTACTTTTGGAGTTTGATTGTAAAAATATTTTTAAAGTAATTTTTTTCACCAAATAAGAAAATAACTTTCCTCACTTTTCAGAAGAAATAATTTTTCTTTATAACTATCTCAATGCTTAATTTCATATTATTCCTTAAAGCATCACTTACATTATTATCAATTTCACATGCTCAATTATTTAATAAAAACCCTCTATTCTATTTGCTAACATTTTTATCAATCTTTAATAAATTTTTTCAAGAACATAACTTCTACTATCCAACCTAAGCAACATAAAATATTACCCAAAAGAATATTTCTGAAAATAAATTATCTCTAAAATATTTTCTATCACACCAAACATATTTAATGAAACAATAAATCATTTTCATTTGTTAATCTTTGGATTTTATTGGAATTAATTATTTTGCATTTTCATGACCCTTATTTTGTCATCAAACAAGAGTGTAATGAAAAGGAGTCTCATGTTCACACACGGTCTCTTCCTTCTTGTGATTTTTAGATTAGTTAAAAGTTATTTTTTGAGCTGTATATACAAAAAATTTCAAAGAAGTATTTTCTACCCTCCAACATAAAATATTACGCAAAAAATTATTTTTCAGAAAATAAATTATTTCAGGAATATTTTCTATCACACCGAACACATTTAATGAAGGAATTAATCATTTTCCATTATTAATCTTTGGATTATGTTATTTCCCTTAATTATGATAGGAACTAATTATTTTGCATTTTCTTGATTGTTTTTTTTTAAATTTTCGTCAAAGAAGAGAAGTGGAAGTCTCATGTTCACACACGGTCTTTTCCTTGGTGTGGATTTTAGATTAGTTAAAAGTTGCGAATTGTTTCAACTGCATAGACATAAAAATTCCAAGGAGACCCACATTTGACTTTCTGTGAGAATTAAAACGTTACGCACTTTCTTCTCTCTTTCGTTGTTCCCATTGATTAATGATCGGAGATTCACAGCCTTTCTATTTTTGACGACTTCTTCTTCTTCGTCTTCTTCTATATTATAAGGTAACCATGCCCAATTGCTATTTAAGGGATTCTGAATCTGTTTTATTTTTAATTCTGCCTGAATATTCTGGTCGAGCACAGTTGTATATACCTATTTCAAGGTTTTTACTTATACTTTGCCCCAGTTTCAGTGAGTTTTCTTTTTTGTTTAGTCTAATTTTGTGGTAGTTAACTTCATCATGTACTTACAGGTGACTCCAAATTTTCCCATGAGAATTATTCACTTCTTTTTTCACTTTCTTTGAAAATTAGCGTTTGGAAAACACCTAAAATCCCTGTTTTCACTTTTTACACTTTGAGTACATTCAAACAACCAAATATTCTTTGCAAAAACTATAACCAAACACAACTCCAAAAATGCTGACTAAAGTGAATAATATTTGGTTTCTATGACGAAACGCCTACTAATTATGCACGTATCAAAAGAAAATAAAATTGATTCACAGGAAATGGCCTTGGAATGTGCCAGAAATCTAAAGCTGCAAAGGGTATTTTACATATTCTTAGTGATTTTAAAAGCTATCGCGTGGTTGTTCAAAAAGAATGTAGCGATGCCAAGCGAAGGATCAGTGCACATTTTTGCATATGAGATGTTGAAATTAGTTATTGTAATTGAAATTTGATCATTATAATACTTTTTTTAGAGTTAATGGTCAAAAATACACCTGAACTATCACTTTTTCGCGAGTTTCACACCCAACTATCAGCTGTTCCCTTTTCTTACCTGAACTATTACCATTTATGTATTAAAACACACCTCGAACTTGATTAGGCCAACTGTCAGTAGTTCCCTTTTCTTACCTGAACTATTACCATCTATGTATTAAATCACACTTCGAAGTTGATTAGGTCAATTGTCGATCTTGTTCCCTTTTCTTACCTGAACTATTACCATCTATGTATTAAAACACACCTCGAAGTTGATTAGGCCAATTGTCAGTTGTTCCATTTTCCTACCGCCAATTGTCATTTTTTCCATTTTCCTACCTAAACTATCACCTAGGTGTGTTTTTATACATTGATGGTGGTAGTTCAGGTAGGAAAAAGGAACAACTGATAGTCGGGGTGTGAAACTCATGAAAAAGTGATAGTTCAGGTGTTTGACCACTATCTCAAATTTTATACTTATTTTATTTTGTATTTACGTTAAATTGTGCACTTCACTTTAAAGAAACGTGCACCTCACTTCTCGCCTTTTGCTTCATACCCCAAGGACCTAGTCGCTTATATGCTCTTTACGCCTTAAAAAACACTGCATTTTCTTAACATCTAAATCATTTTGTTTTGCCAGAAAAGTTAGTAAGATGTTATAATCAAAGCTTCAGGTTTTGTCCCTAACAATTAAGCATGGATTATCAAGTATACTCTTATGCACAGCCCTGTCACCCTGTGTATCGCTTTGGACAATTTCAAGTATGAATTGCCCATCTGAGCAAAAAGAGGCTACATAGATTTGCTTATTAAGCTATATTTTAGCTCCCTGTGTTTATGCACTAATGTTTTGAGAACAAGAGATCCTCACTTAATATTGCATTAAGCTACTTATTGATTTTGTTGTGGTCTAAGGCATCAGGAGCTACCCAGAGTTGGTGCTATTAGATTTGCATGTATGTGGATGATTGTTATGTCATTGTTGATTTGCATTTTCCCATCTTTTACTTCCGTTAATTACCTTAACACGATTTTAATTCTATAAAGCAAATGAGAATCAACAGCTGTTGGTATTTATCTTCCTCTTTTTTCTCTTTCGAAAAATTAAATTGCATTTTCATCCTTGGAAACATCTTTGTGGATCAACTGTGCTCAATATTTTACTTTGACAAAAATATTGTTGTCTTTAGATCTTTCTCAGGCTGTTAGTGTTTTAAGTTACCTTTGACGAAGCCTAGCTGATTACTTGGTCTATTCACTGTTCCTGTCCTCGTTGCTATTGATTAAGTGATCTTTCTCAGGCCGTTAATGTAGCTAGTCCTCATTAGTTCTGGAAGAGAGGAAGTGCTTCAGCATTTTGTGAATCGGAATAGGTTCTGATATGCAAGGAACTGTTCGATGATGTGAGACCTAGTTGACTACTTTTCATTTGACTTCTTCTTGTGAGAATAGTTGGATAACATGCATTCCGCTAGTAGCTCTATTAATGGGCAGAAAGATATAAGATTTCAGGGGCAAAGCTCTGATTTGGCCAACAGGTAATTATGAGCTAGATTATGTTGGGAATTTTCGGTCGACTGTGTAGGATTAATTCATCACACTTGCAGGCAAGATTTTGGGATGAGTTCTGTACCGAAGAATTTGAAGGGAAATGACACTATCAATGAATCTCAGGATCGTGAAGCTATGGTAGATTTTCTTAATTTGTACAGAATATAACTTTCAGTATGAAGGGAGACTACATTTTGCTAAATTGCTGAATAAATCTGTGTTCAGGAACTATATTCACGTGCTAAAGCACAACAAGAAGAAATTCTATATCTTCGGGAGCAGATTGCTCTTGCCAGTGTTCGGGTGTGCCATTTTCCTTTGGCCTTTGCACATTTTTGCTTTTTTTGCTTCAGAGATAATATACTCTATGGTTCAACTTTGTACCTTAAGCACATTGCATTGTTGCCATGTTATCAGGAATCACAACTCTTGAATGAGAAATATGGACTTGAGAAGAAATTTTCTGAACTACGCATGGTTTGTCTTTCTTGTCTGACTGAATTTACTTGTTTATTCTTTTTGTTCAATACATTCTTTTGGTGTTACTATTTTTGTACTCATAGGCACTAGATGAGAAGCAGAGCGAAGCTATAATGTCCGCCTCAAACGAACTGGCCCGCAGGAAAGGTGATCTTGAAGAAAACTTAAGATTGGTGAACGAGTTAAAGGTAAGCAATAGGTTGACTGTGAACGCTTGGCCCTTTTTTGGGTGTATAAGCCTCAACTTTTAAAATGTGTTTTTGTACTTGTGGTTCTCGATGTAACTGCACAATATTGGTTGCTTCTGTGAGAAAAATATTTCTTGGGAGAACTGTATATACTGTTCACCCCAGCTAGCTTGAGATTGAGAAATAGTAGTTGTATCCTCTATGTGCATCTTCTCTAGGATCTTGTTTATCGGAAGTCTTATTCTTTTTTCAGGATACAGAGGATGACAAATATATTTTTATGTCATCCATGCTTGGATTATTGGCCGAATATGGAATCTTTCCTCGTGTGGCTAGTGCCTCTAGTCTGACCAACAACGTGAAGGTATTGAGTACAAAGTATTAGAGTAGTGTTTTAGTACGAAGTAATGTCTCTCTCTCGATCTTAATATTTACAGTCCTTGAGGTATATAATAATCTCTGAGGAGTTCTGTAAGTATTTCTCTCTTTGTTTTTCTTTTAAAGGTCCCCAGCATCTCCATAATGCTGAAGAATACCAATTACCATTTTCCAAAAAAAAAAAAAAATGTTCCAGTATGCTTTTTATATACTAATCGATCTCAATATTTGCATGCAGATTGTGTGGATGTTTAGTAACTTATTAGTTTCTTCTTCTTCTTTCCTCTGTTCTTTAGGAAACTTGTTGAACTCTTTACTAGGACTTCTGGCTTTATGTCTTCTCTGTTATTCTAACATGGATTATATTCATATTGAGCATCTTGACCAGCAGCTGGCCATTAATTTAACGGATATACATTGAAGAAAAGATATTTAATTGCTGCACATTGTTTCTATGACAAGTTTTAATGATGTAAAACTTTATCGCTTTCCTGAATCTTGATAGGTAAAACATATCATATTGCTACTTTTACAAAGTTGTCTATTTGATCATGCTGGAACAGTTTTCATCTGGCCTGACTAAAGTAAAACCGTAAAGCACACAGTACATCACTTTTATTGGACACATTGCTCTGTTCAGACAAACATTACTTTGACAAGAGTGCTATCCACATAAATGTTATCATTTTTCTAATCCTAAGAAATTAATTTTAACAATTATGCATGCATTAAACGCTAAATCATATCTACTCACAAAGGCATTCTGTAAAACTCCATTATCTTTCTTTTTTGCTGTAAATCATGCTTGGCATGCTAGTAGTACTGCTATGTGTTGATGGGGGTCATTGCTGGAGGTCTTATTATGCCCGACTAATACGAAGGTCTGGCTGAATGTTGTATTCTCAAGTTTGCTTTTCCGTGCTTTGAGGAAAATTAGACTTGCATCATTCATAATCTTTTGGGTTCTGTCCTATTAGAATCTGCCTGGTTCAGAGTTTGATGTTAATAGAACTTTTTCCTGCTAAATGAGCTTATTATACTGTGGAGGTCTGGTTGTTGCAATATCTACAAATGGATCAAGCAATCAACTTTTCTTAGTCCCAACTAATTGAGCAAGCCTTTATCCTTTGTATTCATTATGCTATTATCAATATTCAGAGGATCATCATAGTTTTTCTTTTGATAACCAAAAAAAACTGTAATGATCCTCTTCATATTGATAATAGCAGAATGAATACATAGATGTTGAGGAAACTTTATGAATCCTTTGTGTCCATTCCTTTCTAGTCAATATTCAAAGGACCATCCTTGTTAGACTAAATTAAACAAATTTCTCCTTGTCCTTCCACTTTGAATCTAATCTTATAGCATTAGTGAATACTGCATCGTAGTCTTCCTTCCTAGAGTACCACTTCTGATACAGCTTTTTTCTCCTTAATCTTTTGCAGCACTTACACGATCAGCTGGAGATGAAGATCAGAACTTCACATGTACGGTTTTGACATTGTCTGACTCATTTACAACCTTATCAGTTATGATTTTGTATTTAGGGAGCACAGCCTTTTCCATCATGTTTTGACCAACCAACCAACAGCAACATACCCAGTGTAATCCCACAAGTGGGGTCTGGGGAGGGCAGTGTGTACGCATACCTTACCCCTACCTTCGGAGGTAGAGAGGCTGTTTCCGATAGACCCTCTGCTCAAGAAAAAGTATTAAAAGCAGTTTGAAAAGAGTAAATAACGGAAGTGAAAAAGCCATGACAAAATACTAAAGAAATAGTTGAAGTACAAGAAACAATAAATAGTAACAAAAATCGAATAACAAGAAACTACAAGAGTAATACTACGAATACAAGTATGGAAGGATAAATAAGCGAGACGACACTCAACTACCTACTAACCTTCTGCCCCAATCTGTGTCCTCCATAGCCTCCTATCTAAGGTCATGTCCTTGGAAGCTGGATCCATCCATAGTCAACCTCTCACACCTCCACACTGGGCATTTGTGCATCTTCTCTTCACATGCCCGAACCATCTCAGCCTCGCTTCCGCATCTTGTCCTCCATCGAGGCCACTCGCACCTTGTCCCTGATGTCTAATTTTGACCAACCAAACATGGAAAATTGGAGAACATTTTTCTCCATACCAAACACAACCAAAATGTTTTCTATTTATGAGTTGAAATGCATAGTCTACCTATTTATAGATGTTTAATACACTTTTAAAATCTCTAGACGCGTATGAATTTGATTTTAAAAGTTTGTGCATTTATTGCACCGTTTAACTGCAATAAATGCACTGCCGGGACATAAATGTGGTGTTTGGCGGATTTGTCGTGATGGCTTGAATTTTGCATGATAAAAAAATCACTGGCCAAGAATTTTCGCATGCAAGGGCTTTCAGTATCTTTTGCAGATATTCCTTTTAGCCTGCTCAAAGGAGGTCACAAAAATTTAAAAGCCTGTACTAACTTCTCTTGTGGAAGAAACAATAGAATGATCTACTGAATACATGGTATATGTTTCGGGATTTTGTTAAAAATATTGTAAATGATTATGTATCAATTAGGATTTTCAGAATTAATTAGCTTGACTGGTTCTTGTAGTTAGGTAGTCAGAATATATTCTTTCTGTTTTAGCACTTGCACTTTAACTATTCAAATGCAGTAGATTGAGAGAATCAATCAATCTGAGTTTTCTCTCAATTCTCTATTCTTTGTTTCATTTCTCACCTGGTATTAGAGCAAGGGTGAGAAATTAGTTCTTGTACATTTACCAGCAACATACAAGAGAGAAACTCTGCTGCCGCATAATTTTCGAGAGTGTGTTAACTGTCCGAGAGTATCACTTTGCGCTAGTATTGTGCACATACCAGTACCACCAAGTCTCCTCCCTCTGACGACCCTACCACAAGAATGCCCACTGCTAGAAAGGCTTCCATGCTCCTCCATGCGCCACTGGTAGCTCCCGAACCACAGTACATGTGTGTCACTTTTTGGTGCATGTACACCATTCTTCTGAAACCTTCTCTCACTGTTTTTACTATGTGGATGTCGATCTTTCGATCCAGTCTAACCCATACAAGTTAGACGAGGTTTTTGTTGACTGAAGCCATAGTCCGATGAAGATCCAAGAGCTTGTAAGACGCTTCTTCACTGTCCAGCACCACCTTTTTGGCATCAGGTAGGTCGACTTGGACATTGGAGTTATCTACCTGATTTCAGAATCATTTTCTGATCAGAATGTTCAATTTGATTGAATTTAAAAAAAGAAAACGTTACAAGGATTTGAGAAGTTTGGTTGCACAAACAATTTGATTGAATTTAAAAAACGAAAACGTTACAAGGATTTGAGAAGTTTGGTTGCACAAACAATGGCCTTCCTTAACTTGGCTTGCTTAACTGGAGTGATTGCTCTTGCAAGAACTTCCCAAGTCCGAATGGACCTAGGAGTTAGATCATTCAACCATGTCGCCACCTCACCAGTAAGGGAAATTGGAAATAACCTTAACCGCATAGCATCATCTGAGACAGTGTTTGTCTTGGAGAATGTACAAATTTGGAGAACCTTTTTCACAAGAACTTGAGGATCTTTGTGCTCAAGCTCGCTAAAGAGGCCTTTGTTTGCAATCAATTGAAACATCAATGATGTCCTGGAGAAAGTTGCGGCCCCAATAGCTGGTGGGCCTATGACATTTGCATAGCCGTAGTTAATTGGGATCACATTTTTTGCTGCAAAAAATGCCAAAAGGATTTAAATCTTCAGCCATTGTACTTGAAGGTGAGGCCTTGGTGTAACTGGTAAAGTTGCTGCCATGTGACCTGGAGGTAACGGGTTCGAGCCATGGAACAAGCCTCTTGCAGGAATGCAGGATAACGTTGCGTTGTGGTCCGGCCCTTCCTCGGAACCCACGCATAGAGGGAGCTTTGTGCACCGGGCTGCCCTTTAGACATTGTACTCGAAACACGAAATAAATGTTGGTCCAAGGTATGCAACAACAGTAATAAACTAAAACTAAGTCACCAATTGCTTCCGGCAATGACGACAAAATTGTGATAACGTTCAACCAAGCTCTGTAAAAGAACAAAGCGGTTGTCACAATAGCTGGAGAATGTCAAGTCATAGTCCACAAGGAGTAAGTATGAAGTAGTTAAGTCTAAGTCTATATACATACAATGCCAAATATCTTTTTAGGAAGGATTTAATGAATAATAACTAAAAAGGAAACTAATGATAAACTAGAGAATACCAAATCAAGTACTAGAGCGATTTAGTCTAAATATGAAAAACCTAGATTGTTCACTGCCTCAATGTGCCTAAGTAGCCTACTTGTTTTTGGTTATTATTATGGTCCAACTGTAATGATCCACTAATACCTCCCAAATTAATGGGCCTACTCCCAATTGCTATTCCTAGCTCTAATGAGAAAGCATTTAAGAATGAATCTAGTGAAAATCTGAGATGAGATTGACTAACGGTGATCATTCTTTTGTTACTTGGTCGAGTGTCCCTACTCCCATATTCCCAAATTGTGTTACGGATACGTCCAAACATTTCCATAATCCCATTAATCTCGTGTGGGTTCCATACCCCTCGGGTCTGCTTTAATAATTAACTTTAAGGCCGATATTAGCTCAAACCGGTCATAGGGATTTATGGGGCTTTACATGTGCAACCCACACTTTCCCTTTTTAAGCTCCGAAAAATTTCCTTGCAACTCTTAAATCATCTCTTTTTGGGTTCTATGGCTCCGCACGATATTTTGCAGGCTGCAGAATCCCCTTCTTCTTCAGCTTCGCTTGATTTTCATCTTTTGAGTCTTGAACTCTCCACTTTATATATTCTTGCTTCTTTTCTTCCACTCTTGGACTCTTCCAAGTAGGGATGTACAAAAGAAAACCAACAAATTGCACCAAATCAACAATCCGAGTCAAACCAGAAAAAATCGAGTAATGGTTTGCCATTGAAGAAAAAAATCCGACCATAATTGATTTAATATTAACCAAAAAAGTCAAACCGAAACCAAACCAACCAGACATTACATGTATTCAATAGTTAAAAATATTTTATACATATATATATATATATATATATATTTTTTTTTTTAGTTCTTATAACTTTTCATGGTTTCTGTCTTTTAACATACTTTTGAAGTTTGCATTTAGAATTTTTGAATCTTCCATTAAGTTTTATAGCCCTCAAGTCTCCAGTAGGCAGTAACTCAAACAAAGTCCAAACTAAAACCAAATCAACACCAATGCTAACTAAAGAAATTCATTTCACGTCTTCTATGGCTTATTAGTTGTATACATGTATGAGATTTCATTATCTTTGTTGTTTGTGACACTATATTTTAGTATAATGCCATGACTCCATCTCACCTTAGATTTTGTTGGTTTGGTTAGGCTTAATAGATTTACGAAACCTACACAATTGGTTTGGTAAATAAAACAACCTAACCAACCCGACCTATGTACACCCCTACCTCAGGTTGTAATCTCTCTGGCTAAGTTGCGCAGACTCTTCTTTTTTGATGCCGAATCCGTCTTGGCAAGAGACTGGGAAGGGTGCGGGATACGTCTCGGATTCGGTCAACCAATTTTAGATACTTTGACCGGAGTCCATGGACAAATTTGGGGAAAAATTGAGATTTTGATTTCTCTAAATGAAAGATAAAACAGATTTTAGACATGGGAAATGATATACTTTCTGTTATAGTCCCTTTATCACAATATACATGTAAGTTTTTCGTTAATTCTACAATATCCATGTAATGTAAGTTTTTCACTGAATATCTCTCAGAATATAGAATATCTTTATAGCTCTATTTTTATAATTTTGAATTTTCTTAGCCGAATCCCTCCACCTTTATCCATACCTGGATTGCACCTCTCAATCTTAAAATTTAGATTTTGCCGGATCCGACTGACACTCGGATCCGTACTCATATCGGATACCCATACCCGAGTCCGAGCAACTTAGCTCTTGGTGAGTCTGGCCCCTAAAAGCAAGCGAAGTACATAATATTTGACTATAATTTTCACTTGAAGACATTAAAAGCTAAAGTCAAAGACATATAAGTGGGTAAACACCCAACTTATCAGCACCTAGCGAACTAGTTTAAGTTGCTCAAAGAATTGAAGTTTGGACAAATTAGTCAGATGACTTGCGTGTGATAATGAAGCTGCTCTTCATATTGCATCAAATTCAGTGTTTCATGGGGGAACTAAACACACAGAGATCGACTATCACTTGGTCAAAAAAATAGATATAATCTCAAGAGATATTCTCACAAATTCATGAAGTCAAATGATCAGCTTGTAGATACTTTCACCAAGTCTATTATTGGTTCTCGAGTTAGTTACATTTGCAACAGCTTGGTAGACATGACTTGTACACATCAGCTTGCGGGGGAGTGTTAAAAATATTGTGAATGATACAGTGTATCAATTAAGATTAGTCTTAACTAATTAGTAATTAGATTAAATCTTTTATATAATCAGGTAGTCAGAATATCTTCTTTTTTGTTTTAGCACTTGCGCATTAACTATTTAAACCCAACAGCTTGAGGGAATAATCAAGTTGAGTTTTCACTCAATCCTCTATTCTTTGTCCCACTTCTCATAGATTTAATCCTCTTGTTAGAATCTGTATGAATATTCTAGAATACCGCAGATATTCGTCCCAAAATAAGTGTCACCTTAGCAAAAAAATGTCCCAAGATAAGTGTCACCTTGGGAATTCAAGACAAATATTGGCAAGTGAGTCCCAAAAAGAATGACACATATCTTTATTTGGCAACAATTTAACTTTAAACTTTACCTTTTACACTTAACGAGATGATCTATAACCACACAAATATCGTGGGCTTATTTTAGACCACAAGATTCAAAAGTTTCCTTTATTTCTTAAATTCCGTGCCCAGTCAAACTACATCATATAAAGTTGGGATGGAGGGAGTAATAAATAGGGGTAGTTTAGTAAACTCCAAATTGTATTTATTGATTTCTTAATGGGCGTGATTTTCGCTAAGGTGACACTTATTTGGGGGGGGATGGAGTATTGAATTCCTTTCCTTTCTAGCATATGTAAACTTAGTTATTTAAACCCCAATAGTTTGAGGGAATAATCAAACAGTGTTTCCTCTTCTTTCTCATGATTTTTTTAAGGTAGAAACACTAAATGTCAGCATCATTGTCTATGTGCTGTCTATTCTGCTTTGGCAAAAGAAGGAAGCTGGGGATCACCTTTTATGGCTTTCCCCCAGTAGCAATCTGTGACGGAGATGGTTTGTTGCGTTGACATGTCGTCCCTTCCTGATAAAGTGAGTGAGCTTTTGTGTTTACCTTCCATTAGCTAACTATGACAGATGGCTTGCTGTATTGATGTGTTGTCCCTTCCCGATAAAATGAGTGATCTTTTGTATTGCCTCCCATTAGCTATGACAGATGGTTTGGTATTGATGTGTTATTCCTAACCTATAAGAGACTGACATGTTTCTGTATGAGATTTATTTATTAGTTTACTTAGGTCTTCAACACACCCGTTCCTATTTGACCCAGATCCTTTATTTCAATGTGCCACACAGAGGAAGCAACACTGAACTTTTGAAATCCAAGATCACCATCTGATTCATACCATAAAATTTTCGATCTAGCACTTTCAAAAGCTGCTGTTATTGAGGGTGGAGCTTTATTTTTTAAGTTTTTGGTAGGATGCCATACTGCTGTAGTACTTTCCTGAAAGACTTGCTTTGGTTTGAGTTTGTTTTTCTGCTGTGAAGTTCAAGTCTTCGATGTTAGAAATTCTACTTTCAAGTACAATGACAAGGAGTCAATATTGGTTAACAGGCGAAAATATCAGAATTAAACTCCATGGCGACAAATCATGCTAGAGGTGGATCTTTTGATATGGAGTCACCTCATTCTAGTTCCATAAACCATCAACTTCCAAGTGGTTCTATGGTATTGTTGACAATCTGTTTCATTTGTGAGATGCTCGGATTTTCTTATTCCAAAAATAAGAAATCGTTTTTTTCTATCCTCTTGGTAAAAGAATTGTCCTGTTTCCTTTTCTCTCAGGGAATGCATGAATATCCATCCTTTAAACAGTACATTGATGGACAACATAATGAAGCAGTTGATGCTGCATCAAGAGATGTGCAAGCCAGTAAACATTTGCCAGCTGAAAGCTTGCTGCTCAATCGTGAAATGCATCAGCAAGCAAATATTGGGAATCATTTGGGAATCTCAGCTAATACTGATAGGTCAGGCTGCAAAACTGGCAAACATGTTTATGGTTGTTTTGTGTTGCTTTCCATGTCCCTATATGAAAATTCTTTTTGCTACATATGAACTAAAATCAAAGAATGTTTGCCAAATCCCTGCTAGGATGTAAATTCACAAATACAGAAATTTCTGATTTATTTGTGGAATTTCGTTACACCAAGTGACATATTTCAATAAAACTTATCATTATATGATCTGCAAATTTACCTTTTTTCAACGTCCTTTGGTTAAAAATGGAGAGATTTCGCACCCAAGGGTGTGGCTTAGTTGTCAATGAAGTGGGTTGAGAACCATGAGGTCTTAGGTTCAATTCCCAGCAGATACAAAAAAACATTAGGTGGTTTCTTCCTATCTGTCCAAGCCTTGGTGGATAGAGTTACCTGGTACCTGTCTTTGGTGGGAGGTAGCAGGTACCCTGTGGAATTACTTGAGGTTCGCTCAAGCTGGCCCGGTCGCCACGATTAAAAAAAATAAAATAGAGGGATTTCTTAATATGAAGGGAAATATTTACCCCTGCAGCTATCAGCTATTCTATACCATTACTAGTTTAAGGTGACAGTCCTTCTTACCTTCTTGGTGTGGAAGGTAGGAGGACAGCATGTCATGCCCCGAGTGAGGACGTCCATGATAGGGCTTGGTGATGTTGGATCAGTTGATGTAGGCTTGCATCTGAACTGCTAGATGTTAACACAAAACTTCTGGTCTATTTTATTTCAAATTGTATTTCCTATATTTGTGATATAAGGAAACTCGAGCCACGTCTTGTTTTTTTATCTTTTCAAGCCTTTGTCCTCTCTCTCTCTCTCTCTCTCTCTCTTTCTCTCTTTCTCTCTCTCTCTTTTGATAGTTTTATGCTTCTCCTTTTCGCTTGAGGGAAAAAGCCATTAAAATGTCATTCTACGATGCATGTGGTCTCCTAGCTTTTAATGCTACTGTCAGCTCTCCTAGTACTTCGTATGCTCTGAAATATTTGACGTGATGCAATGCTGCAGTGTAACTGCTACACTATTATGGGCATTATGCAACTTCCCGTTATATGATTGCTACTTGTATTTTGGGTATCTTAATATTCCTCCTTGATTTCCTTCTCTAATCCCAGGAAATCAGAGAAAGATTTTGGATGTTAACACCTTTTTTTTTTTGTAAGTAAATATGATATAACTACTGATTTGAGAACTATAAGATGGTTAAACCAAACAATGGAGCGTAACCACACAAATTGTTCTGCTTATATAATGGTTTCTTGTAACTAGGAAAACATTGCTTTTCTGAACATGAATTCGAATGATGCATATTGTTTTCCAAAACTGGAAACATACTTCTCATTCTGTATATCAGTTGCTGCTAAATGCTTGGTTCCATAAGAAGATATGCATTTGATACTTGGCTAAATGACTTTTAGACCACTTTTTTTTCAATTATTCGATCTGTCCCAATTTTTGTGATACTCTTTCCTTTTTAATCTGTCCCCAAAAGAATAACGCTTTTCGATATTTAGAAATAATTAACTTTAAACTCCTCATTTTACCCTTAATGAGATGATTTAAATCCCCACAAATGTCTATGGCTTGTTTGAGACCAAATTTTTTAAAAGTCTTTCCTTATCTAGTTTTTTTTTTAAAGAAGGTAACATATTTTATAAATAATCAAATAAGTAGCTCTTAGCACAAAGACTATGCTAAGAGAGCAAAGTTACCGGAACCCCAAAAAGCAAAGACCTAGTCCTGTAATAGTTACAATGACCCAATGATGTCAATTATCTTTGAATCTGGAAGGATGGGTCTTCATTTACTTGGAGAAGTCTGAATTGTTTCCTTCTGAGATACTTCAGTTTCTGTCTTAGTGTGTACTGTGTACTATAAAATTCATGGGCTAATCAAAATGGAACAAGATGTTGGAGAGGATTTGAATTCATGAACTCAAATTTATGAGCCTTGTGAGGTACCAAACTATTCTACTTTGTGCCAACTATAAGACCTAAAAACTAATAGATAAACAAGGATTAGACAAAGAATGAAGCCACATACGTCCTCCTTAGATAATCAAGGTATACATTCATTTAGAAGGATAAGAGCATCTGATTTTACGTGAGTAATCATGGTCCTCCTAATGCGAAATACTAGTACATTATCAAAGACCTATCCTTCGAGGGTAACATCCTTAAGACCATAACAGGGGTTCTGCCATAAAGTGGATAAAACTATGATTCACATATATCTCCTTAAAGTTCCTTCTGTACTCCCGTACCTTCAAGCCACATGCTGGTAGAGGCAATTAAACTCAAATGCAAAACTTCTATGCCATTTTTTCTACCAAAAGAAGCCACCTTAAGCAATATCTTTTACTGTTCTATGCATATATTCCATTAACACCTCTCTTAGCAAAACAATTAGGATTCAGCTGCTCGTTTTCCATCCATTGGTATGTGAGGTGGTTAGGTTTTCATCCGCAGATGAACTCATTGTCATTTTTGTTGGTTTTCCTTCTCATCCTCATTTTTCACAGGAACAACCTGGAAGGAAAAAAATAAATAAGAAATATGATAAGGGAAATCCCTCTTCCAGTTCCAGACCGTTTTCGCTCGGGATTGTGACTCCTTTGTCATGGAGAACTGGGACTAGTCATCACATGAAAAACCAACTGCTCCATGCTGCAAGACCATAGTCTTCCCCAGTTTTAAATCAAGGAAATAAAGCTACTGAAAGAATTAACTCACTTGGTCTATTTTCTGGTCTTGAGCATGCTTTGTGAACCCTGGTGGCCTGCACATCTAACATCTGGTGTTTCCTAGATTTTTGTTTCTCTGCTTTCATCATAATTCTTGAAAGAATACTATCCCTTCCTAACAATCTCCATATACACACCCTATGAGGGTACGCACTTGTAAATAAAGAGACAAAAGAAAAAATAAAGACACCATGAGGGAATGCTCTTTCATTGCCGATTGAACTTTCTTATATACCCCATACTTGCAAGTGATGACCCTGTGCTGCATTTCTCAAAAACTGGTTGGCCCAAACAAACCGGCATGTGAATCCAGAGGCATTGATGTACCTGTCCCCCCAGCCCCACATATTAGATAGTACCCCATACCACCTCCTTCTTTAAGTCTATGATTGAAGTGAGCAAGCTGGGATGAACTTTAGTTGAACAATGGCTAAGCTAGGGGTTAATGAGTTTGTGACTGAGTATTTGCTATTACTGGAGTTCACAATTTTTTTTTTGTTGCTCTGATAGTTTGAGACTGCAGGGATGTTCCGGGTCCCAGTAAAGATAACTTGTTTGATAGAAATGGGGCGAATGAGATATTTGAGGACAGCACCAATGAAATCCGTCATAATCCTCCAGTGGGAAATGAGATAGGTGGTTCTTTTAGTTCGGAAGGTAATATATTTGTGTGTATTTAAACTTGGTGGTTAAACTTGAACGGGTGCTAATAGGAAATCCTATCACAGGGGAAAGTCCTGGAATAGAAGGTTTTCAAATAATCGGAGAAGCTAAACCAGGATGTAAACTTTTGGGTTGTGGGTTTCCTGTACGTGGAACTTCTCTTTGTATGTTCCAGGTAATATATCTACATGCTATTCAGTATTGCAATTGAGTTCCTAAAAGGAGCTTACACATTGATATCTAAAGTTATTTCTTCCAATCTTTTGTTTTCAAATGTCAGTGGGTCCGTCATTATCCTGATGGTACAAGGCAGTATATTGAGGGTAAGTCTAAACCTTTACGTAGAGGTTCTACATGTCTCGTTTTCATTATTTATAGCATGCTAGTGTACACCATTAAAGAGATTCCGTTGAACACCACCACTTTTTAGCTTCAACATCTACTTTTGACTGTCATCTTTCATCATCTTCAGGTGCCACAAATCCTGAATATGTAGTCACTGCTGATGATATTGATAAACTCATAGCTGTGGAATGCATACCGATGGATGACCAGGGGCATCAGGTAGTTGGTCTCGCCTCTCCCTGTCCTGAATTTATGTTCTACTTCGATTTATACTAAAAAGAAATTGTGTGCTACCCTTTCTTTAAAAAAAAAAAAAAAAAATTAAAATAGAAAAGAAATTGTGTGCTACCAACTTAAAGTGGTGAAATCATGCAACCTCTTTGCTATAAGATATATATCTCTTTAGGAAATACTTGACTGTTGAAACTGCTTGGTCCACAGATTTCAACTCGCTTTGAATTTGAGATTAGTTACTTTTCACTCAGCTATTCACACAAAAACTTAGGCTGCATCTTGTGTATCCACTCTAGCTCGCTTTCATGGGGTTGGAGGGATTGTGGCCCATTAGATGATTTTGAATTTGAGATTTAGCTTATAAGAATTTCTGATCTATGGTATGCTGGTAGGCTTGTAATAGTTAGAGCATTGGTTCCGACGAGCAATATTAATGAGGGATGCTTTTGCAGCAAGGATTCCACTCTTTTAATTTTCCTGGTGGAACCACTATGGATTTGACAAATATTTGTGTCAATAGTGTCGTAAACGTAAACTCGAAATCCTAAGAATGTTTCCTTTGAGGGCATATGTTGAATTGAACTTTTCCCTAATAAATTCTTTTTCAAGGATTATGTTTCTATGCGATTTTGTTGTATAAAACAATCAACCTATCCAATGCAGGGAGACGCATGTAGGGGCATTTAGAATGAAATGGTTTTTAACCAATTTGCATAATGAACAGTCTGCAGTTTATTTGAAAATATACACTTTGTTTTCCTCTGACTAACTAGGATGCAATGATTTTGTACTTCTGGGTGAATGTTCAATGACAAAGGCAAATAACTAAATGACAAAGGCAAATAACTTTGTTGTTGACCAAAGCAGATCATATGAGACTTATTGTCAATGTGAGGAATATTGCGAATTTTTGCATCACACTGTCCTTATTATCTGCATTGCTTTTAGCTGCTCAACCCCCATATCCAGACCAGGTTCATACAGGCACCCGAGCCTCCTTCAATCTCATGCCTTGAACCTGTGAGGTTATCCACTTTTGGTCCATCTCTTGAATTAGCTTCCCAATTATATTTCACATTAGATGGATTTTCCTTCCAAGAAAATGATGTTAACCCTTTTCTTTATTTAGCGTTACCTGAATGAGCACACGAGCTGTTTTGATCTACTCTTTTCATTAGTGGTACTGGTACCTGCATGAACAAGCCAACCAAGTTGACCTATTTTATTTTACAGTACATCTTTGTCTTTTGAGACCTGAAATGGATATGACCAGGGATATTACAATAACATAACGTCATACATATTTAACCATACTTCAAATTATTAAGCTATTATCCTTTTGAATTTGTGGCTTTTGTTGAGTATCCTGTCGATTTAGTTATTTCACATTCAAAGATGATCTTGTAATTGATCTTAATTGTTTTCTATCTATTCTTCTTAGTTTTGCGTGTTTGTACAATTATTTTCATTGCATATCTTTGTACTAATTTTTGTTATTGTCAGGGGGAAATTGTCAGGCTTTTTGCCAATGATCAAAACAAAATAACATGTGGTAATTAGCTTTCACTGTCAAGATATGTGATTCAGTTGTCCACTTTGAGCAATAACAGTTTTCTCTTCTTGCTGGCTGTGCTCTCTGCAACTCCTTTTGATGAGTGGTTTGGTATTTGCAGACCTAGACATGCAATCAGAGATAGATACCCATATTTCTGAAGGCCAGGCCACGTTTAATGTTCTGATGCTTGTAGGTTGATTTTATCCAAATTTCCATTTGCTAATGGACATGAACTTACATGCTTTTTTCTATTTGTTCCAAATTTTCCTTTACAAATTGTTACAGAATAATGCTCAGGAATCAACTTTGTGTGGCTCCTGTGCTTGAACAAGATAGAGAACATACTAAATTAATGTTCTTTTTTATCAAGAGGTTAATAACATACTAAATTAGTAGAATAATGTACTTCATTAATTGTCAGCACCAAGAAAGTGGTCATGAGAATCAGGGATGGAGCTGCACCCAAGGGTGTGGCCTAGTGGTCAATGAAGTGGGTGGAGAATCATGAGTACTCAGGTTCAAGTCCGTCCTAGTCTTTGTAGACATAGTTACCTGTTGCTAGTGGGAGGTAGCAGGTATCCCGTGGAATTAGTTGAGGTGTGCGCAAGCTGGCCCCGACACCATGGTTATCAAAAAAAAAAAAAAAAAGAAAAAACAGGGGTGGAGCTAGAGTTCTAACTACGAGTTGAGTTCGGCAGAACCCAATAGCTTTGGCCAAAACCCTGTAGTTTGTTAAGGAGTTCACTTGATATGTATATATAATTTATCAAGAACACAAACCCATAAATTCAAAATTCTGGATTCACCACTGATGAGACTGTATGTCAAAACTTTACAAAAATCCTCTTTGTGGACATATAGGGAATTGATATGGTCCTGTATCTGATCCATATCACTTACAGCCGCTTGCTTACCATGGGAACAAAAACGGAGGGCAAAAATACTGTAGCTGGTACACTGGTCTCTCTTCACCATCATTCTGCTATTTTTCTATTTGCATAACACCCAGAGTTTGCATAATGAATGGCAGACCATAAGTTCCTCCTGCTTTTCTGCACCTCTTGCCCCCTTCCAGCTGCAGAATGTTTTATTAAGTTTTCTGGTATTACCCAGTTAAAGCTGAAAAGAATTAAGAAGATATTCCTGTCTCTCTTGCTCTGAAAATATGGAGAAACAGATGATTGAAACTTTCGGATTCCACTCCCCTCAAATAGCATCTATTACAAATTGAAAAAGCCTCCCGTCATTTGATTCTCCTGGATCAAACATGAGTCATTCAAAGCAGTCCACCCAAAATAGGTTATCTAAGGGGTAGTTTTGTTTTACAAATCCGTTTCCATGGCCAGACTTCATTTTTGACACTTGACAGGGGAACACATCTTGTGTCCATATCTCACTGAGTAGACTCATTTACTGTCATTTGTCCACCACAAAGATTCTCTGCCTTCATTTACCCATTTCTTCCCTCCAATTTACCACATAACTGAGTAGTTTGTCTATTTCCTGATCGTGACAATGCCTTCTAAGAGTTATATTTCAGCTAGTGCCTCTCTACATTGAGCCACCAGTTATTGAATTGTTTGAAATTTGAACAATTTTCAAATTTCATCTATGATTGAGTTTTCTGTTAGAACCCATTTCTCTATTCAAGAAACTCTACTTGATGTTCTGAAACTGTACATTTTAAATGTACATGCATATGTTGGAAAGGGTTTCGTCCTAATCATCTCATATTAGTAGTCGCATTATCGCGCTATAGTTTCTTGTGATTTGATTTTTGCTAGTATTTGTTATTTTCTTTGTACTTTGATTATCTTATTTTATCTGTGGTAGCTATTGTCCCTATGCAAACTGCTTCAACATGGCTTAGTCGCTTCCGTTATATTCATTTTCATATCGCTTTGAATTTCTTGGCCTTATCTGACCTCCTTTTATGCTTTCTATTAACCCGAGGGTCTTTCGGAAGCAGCCGTCCTACCTTGGTAGGAGTAAGGTCTGCGTACACTCTACCCTCCCCAGACCCCACGTTGTGGGATTTCACTGGTTTCTTGTTGTTGTTGTTGTTGGTTTCATCCTAATCATACAGCAATATGGTCACTACACTGGTAAAGGTGCCCTTAGTAAATCTAAAGTATCAATAAAGTTCTTACTTCAGCTGGAAAATTAATAAGAAGTTACATCTGGTTTAAGCGGTTATTAAAATGAGGCATGTCTAGCTGGAATAGGTCATTTGTCAGTTCCTTTTGTAATTTCCATCCAACTTATATCTTGGTATTGTATCATGTTGTGCAAGTTTTAGCTATTACTAAAAACTCATTTAGGCTCAATGTAGCTCAGTTGGTGTAAAGGACGTCAGTGGGATCCTCAGGATATGTAAGTTTATGATATAAAGGGAAAGCACTGCATTGCGTAAAACCAATTGCCCGAGCAGATGATATGTACTGAAAAAACTACTTTTATACTCCCTTTCCAGTTTATGTGACACTATTTCCTATCTAGTCCGTTAAGAAAAGAATCACACATTTCTATATTTGAAAACAATTAACTTTTCATTTGCCATTTTACCCTTATAGAGAAGCTTACCATTTATGATTGTGTGACACTGGGTTCTTTATCCTCAAGGCCGGATCCCACGCTAAATGTTTCTAAGGGCAACAATGGTGAGGTTATGAGTTCTATACCGACAGAAAAGGGACTGAATCGGAACGGGAGTTCATTGGGCTCGCAATCAAAGTTTTTGAACCTTCCTTGTTTCTGGGAAAGGCTGGCTTGTGCGTTACTAGGGTCAGTCATGCTCCAACGCAGTGTTTTGGACGGTGCGCAGCGACAAAAGGCGACAAGGGCCTGCCTCGCCTGAAGGCGAGGCGAGCGGCGAGGTGCTCGCCTTTTTGAAGTGCGGCGCCAATAAATACCAAAAAATTAAAATATTTAATTGCATATATAAATAATCAAAATCTCACTAGCAATAACATATCAGCAAATAATTCAATTCAAAAATTAAAAGTAGATAGTAGATACTAAAAGTCTAGAACTTGAATGACTCAATAATTCATAAGTGATAAAAGTCTAGAACTTGAATGACTCAATAATTCATAAGTGATAAGACAAGCAATACTAAAATTCAAGCAATAGTGCAATACTAAAAGTCTATTCAAATTCAAGATCTTCAAGATTTCCAAGTTCTTGATATCCAAGATTCTCAATAGTATATTGCTCCTCATCTTCTTCCTCCTTGGGCTTGGAGTTTTCATCAATTAAGCACCGAGACGGACTTGAACTTGTAGTAGTAGATAGTACTTTGCCCTTGTTATGTGACCTTGAACTTGAAGAACCCCCCCTAAGACTATAGATATTCTCCTCAACTCCAGATGCCCTAGAAACAGTACCCAATCAAGATCACATCCCTCATATACTAGTTCCTCTTCTTCATTTTCGGGGCATCCAATTAACCATTCATTTGCTTCATCAATATTATCCAACTGAATCGGATCAATGGCATCTCCAACATCGTAATGACGCCTCAATGTTCTATTGTACTTAATCTACACTAGATTATTGAGACGTGATAGTTCAAGCCTATTCCTCTTTTGGTATGAATCTCCACATAAGTTGTAGAGTCTAATTAGTAGATACTAATAATAATATATATAGAAATTAGAATATAATAAATCTTCTTCTCACATGTTCAAACACGCTCCAATTTCTCTCGCATCTGGATGCGCTACAAGTCAAACTTAATACTCTTATGGCAAACTTTTGCAAGTTTGGAGTATGATTACCAAATACCGACCACCATTTAGCTATAAAAAAATAAATTTAAAGGTTAATAATTATAAATAAGTCAAATAACTTAAGTAAAGCTATAAAAACGACTAAATCAACCCACTTACCAGTGGATGTTTTGTCTCTGTTTCTTATAGCCTGAGGCTTACCAAAACTCCCAATTGCATGTTTGTATATATGAAGCTCTTTGACTAGTGCATCTTGTTGTTTTACATCAGGGACCATCTTAGCAACACAATCAAGGTAATCGTCCCACACTTCTCCTGATAAAGTCTTATTTTGATAATTAGTGTGAAACATTCCCGGGTTTAAAACATGGCCCGCTGCATGCAAAGGTCTATGAAGTTGGTCCGACCACCTCCGATCAATGATTTCGAAAAATTTCTCATATTGCTTCCAATCGCCATTAAACCCTTTTCAATAGCTTCTTTGGCTCTATCCATTGCTTCATAAATATAGCCCATTGATGGTTTTTTTTCTCCATCCACCAAGCGATGCGCTACTATCAAAGGAGAACCAACTTTAAGTGCCCTAACAACATCATTCCAAAAAGATGTAGAAGTAAGATGTCTAACAACTTCTTTCCCCAAAAGTTCCTTTGCAAATCTACTTTCTGTCCATTCGGTTGAGAAGATCATAGTTCTCAAGTTTTTTCTTTTGCATGTAAAGAGCTTGCAAAGGTAAGAAGGCCGTTGCAAATCTTGTCTTGGCCGGTTTCACCAAATTTCTTTGGTTTGTATATCTTCTCATCATGTTCAACAACAATGGTGTCTGAGCAATGTAAGAATGTATCTTAACGGCCTTTTGAAAAACTGTAAAAGGAATATTTTAGTAGCTAGTAAGTAATAAGCATAAAGTATAAGCTATAAAGAAAGTTAGAGCTATTTTTTTTTCCACCTGAAGCATACGGGTTTAGCTTGTAGATGTCACCAAACATCAAATTCATACAATGGGCAGCACATGGAGTCCAATAAATGTGCGGGTACACACCCATCATCATGTCACCCGCTTTAACATTCTCGCTAGCGTTATCGGTAACAACTTGTATAATATTTTCCGGTCCAATTTGCTCAATAGTCTTCTCAAACAAGTTGAACATTTTGGTGGAATTCATAGATTCATCGCTAGCATCGACTGATCCAAGAAACACACTAGCTATTGGAGAATTGACCAAAATATTGATGATCATTTTTCCATTTCGTGCTGTCCACTTGTCCATCATAATTGAACACCCAAACTCTGTCCATTTCAATCTATGTTCCTCAATAATCGCATCTATCTTCTCCACCTCTTTTTTCAGATGAGTAACTCTAACTTCGTGATAGGTAGGAGGTTTCATTCCTACGCCATATTGTCCTATGGCCTCAATGTATTTATCAAAACTTTTGTAATTCACACAATTAAAAGGGAGCCCTGCATCCAGTACCAGTTTCTCAAAAAGGGAGCCCTGCATCATATACCCATAATGCAAAAGCACTTACAGCCCGATCTCTTAGCAACTTCTTGGATGAATCAGACATTCCCGTGCTACTGCTTCCCTTTCCCTTTGCCTATGATGTTTGCGGTAATAAAGATTGAGGACCTTTCACATTGGCGGTCCGTGCCGTGGATGATGCAGTGGATGACATTTTTTGAGTTTTTGAGGGAGGAGGCATCATTTCAGCAGCTTCATTCATTTCATCATCTTCATCAGGGAGATGAACCAAAGATGCTTGGTGCAACATTTGAGTTTTATCAACTGTTTACTCAACATACTTTTTAACTTCTTCCCTAATTTCAAGCGGAAAAAATGTACATTTTTTTACATTTTTGTAACCACCAATCAAATGTTGTTTGTGACGAGTAATTCCACCATTGAAAGTGCCTTGACAAAAGTTACATATAACTTGATCTTTTGTTGAGCCTTTGGTACCATAATTCCAACCTGTCCTTTTTGCTAGTGTCCGACGATGCCATTGAATTTGAACCTACTGGTTATGACTATATAACAAAAGTTAACAATTATTGAACAGAAAAAACAGGAGCAAAACAGTCACTGCCTCACTGGTGCAGTTGAGAAAAAAAACAGAGGAGAAAATAGAAAAAGACAAAAAACAGAGGAGAAAGTCGCAAGTTGCTTACAGAAAAAGAAGAAGAAAATAGAAGAAGGAAAAAAATGCAGAAGACAAAAAAAACAGAGGAGAAGTCGCCGGAAACAGAGGATAAAAAAAGAAGAAGAAAGAAGAACTGAAGAAGAAGCAGAAGTCGAAAACAGAGGAGGAGAGGAGGAAGAGAGAAGAAGAACTGAAGAAGAAGAAGAAGAAGAAGAAGAAGGAGAAGGAGAGAAGTGTATCTGAAGCCTGAAGGAGAAGAGAGGAGAAGAAGCAAAAAAACCCTAGCCGCTGTTATATCATTTAAGTTTCTTCAATTTCTTTTAATTTTTTTTTTTTATTTTTTTTTATTTTTAAAAAGGCCACACCTTCACTGCTCGCCACGCCTCAGCGCCTTTAGCGCCATTAGCGCGCCTTTTCGAAGTACCATCGCCTTAGCCCTAAATGGCGGCACTGCCACGCCTCGCGCCTTTGGCGAGGAGGCGCTCGCCTTTCACAACACTGCTCCAACGACGGAGAAGGTGCCTGTGCATGCCGGCAACAAAGAAATAGTTCAATTCGTCATAGAAAAAAAGGGAAAAGGGCTGGTAATGAGTCAGGGGACTTTCTTTCTTTCTTTCTCTCTTTTTTTTTTTTTTTTTTTTGGTTTTAAATAACCGTGGTGTTTGGGCCAGCTTGTCCACACCTCGACTAATTTCACGGGATACCTGTCAGCTCCCATCAACAATATGTACTAGGTAACTTTGCCCACCAAGGCTAGAGCAGATGGGAAGAAATCACCTACTGTTTTTGTCTCTGTTGGGAATTGATCCTGAGACCTCATGGTGCTCAACCCACTTCATTGACCACTAGGCCACACCTTTGGGTGCCGGGGAACTGCTTTTAGTTCCAGTTTTGTAGATTCTGTGAGTGAAGGGATTGATTCGGCATCACATCAGAGTTTCAACACCTATCTGGAGATTAGAAGTAATGAAAATGGTGGTCAAGGGGTTGCAGAAGATAATGTTTTGCCCTTAGCTTTGTTGTGGGATAGGAATGAGATCAAATTCAGAGTGAACAATGAAGAGGTGACATTCCAAGCGAGTAAGGGTATGTTATTGACAAGTGCCTATGAAAAAGTATCGGTGATTGATGCGTGGATGTTATTGAAGAGGCCGTGGAATTGAAAATGGAAGAAGAATGCCTCGGGAGGCACTAGCGGCTATTTTGGTCAATTTTGATGGTGATGGTATTGAGGAATATATTGAAACCATGAATTCACTTGAAGGGTTGGGGTACTACACTTATCAACCGAAAAGACTTTCTCTTGATCTAGAGAATCGAGTTACTCCTCCCGCCAAACCGTTAATTACTGAGCCGCTACAACTTGAGCTTAAACAACTTCCATCACATCTGAGGTTTGAGTTTCTTGGCCCGAAGAACACTTTGCCTGTGATTGTATCCGCTTTATTGAATGATGATCAAGTTAAGTGATTATGAGAGATTTTGAAAAAGTATCAGAGAGCTATTGGGTGGACCATAGCGTATATGCGGGGATTCCCGCCGGTATTTGTGAGCATAAGATCCAACTTGAAGAGGATAGTTCACGTACTGTTTTTGAGCACCAACGAAGATCGCCTTCAGCTATGCAAGAAGTGGTTAAAAAAGAGATCATAAAGTGGTTAGATGCCTGGGTTGTCTACCCTATTGCGGATAGCCCATGGGTGAGTTCAGTCCAATGTGTCCCGAAGAAAGGGGGCATGATGGTCATGCCAAACGAGAAAACTGAGCTAATTCCTATGAGAACAGTCATCGGATGGAGAGTTTGCATGGATTATCGGACGCTCAATACATCTACTCATCATTTCCCTATGCCATTTATTGATCAAATGCTTGCTCGGCTAGCGGGAAGATCCTACAATTTTTTGTTGGATGGGTATTCCGGTTATAATCAAATCAACGTCTCTTTGGAAGATCAAGAAAAGACGACTTTCACTTGTCCTTACGGGACATTTGCCTTAAGTTGAATGCCTTTCGGGCTATGCAATGCCCCGGCCACATTCCAAAGATGTGTGATGTCAATCTTCTCCGATATGGTGGAAGACTATTTGGAGGTCTTTATGGATGATTTCTCGGTAGTTGGGGATTCCTTTGATGAGTGTCTTGACCACCTTGGTCAAGTACTCAAGAGATGTGAGGAAACTAATCTTGTGCTTAATTGGGAGAAATACCATTTCATGGTGAACGAAGGGATCGTCCTTGGTCATAAAATTTCCGAAAAAGGAAGTTGATAAAGCGAAAGTGGAGATTATTGCGAAGCTTCATCCTCCTATTTCCATCACGGGTGTTCGGAGCTTCTTGGGGCAATGCAGGGTTCTATCGGCGATTTATCAAGGACTTTCCGAAGATTGCTAATCCCGTGTGTAAGCTTCTTCAATAAAAGGCAAAATTTGTGTTCGATGAGAAGTGCCTTAAAGCGTTTGAAGACTTAAAGAAAAGACTCACCACGACTTCTATCATTACTACCCCTGATTGGTCATTACCATTCGAGCTTATGTGTGACGCTAGCGGATTTGCTATTGGGGCTGTGTTTGGTCAAAGGCATAACAAAATTATGCACCCCATTTATTATGCTAGCAAAACGCACAATGGTGCCCAAATGAATTATACGGTGACCGAGCAAGAGTTGCTTGCTATTGTCTATGGCTTCGAGAAATTTCGGGCCTATTTGTTGGGGTCAAAAGTGGTGGTTACACTACTCATGCCGCACTCCGATATTTGATGGCCAAGAAGGATGCAAAGCCGAGATTGATTAGATGAGTCCTCTTATTGCAAGAATTTGATTTTGAAGTTAAAGATCGCAAAAGTGTGGAAAATCAAGTTGTGGATTATCTTTATAGGCTTGAGGAATCTGGAAGACCGACAGGAGAGCTTAAAATTGATTATGCCTTCCGGAATGAACGACTTCTAGCTTTGTCCTTTGATATAACCCTATGGTATGTCGATATTGCCAACTTCTTGGTAACTAATCTTATTTCCGAAGAAGTGAAATTATGTTAAAAGAAGAAATTCTTGAGGAAGTGTAGGCATTACTATTGGGATGAGCCCTACTATGGTGGCAACCTCTCAAGCACCTTGGCCGTTGTTTGGTTGCCACCATGGTGACCCCCATCTTGTGAGTCATGACGAGGCTTAAGGATAGGTATAAATTCATCTCCAGGAATACAACAACGAATGATGCTATCGGCGCATATCCGGAATAAGTAAGGCTCATTCCAACAGTAATGTCCACTCTCTCAAGATTTCTTCTTTTGATACAATTTCACTTCTTCGGGAATAAGATCGGATACCAAGAAGTGGGCAATGTCAGCATACCGTGGGGCTATATCATAGGAAAATGCTAGAAGTTGTTCTTCCGGGAAGGCATCATCAATTTCAAGCTCTCTTGTTGGTCTTCCGGATTCCTCAAGCCTAGAAAGACGGTCTGCAACTTGATTTTTCGTAACTTTGCGATCTTTAACTTCAAAATCAAATTCTTGCAATAAGGGGACCCATCTAATCAATCTCGGCTTGGCATCTTTCTTGGCCATCAAATATCGAAGTGCGGCATGATCAGGGTACACCACCACTTTTGAACCCAACAAATATGCCTGAAATTTCTCAAAGCGAAGACACTAACTCTTGCTTGATCACTATATATTTCATTTGGGCTTCATTGAGCGTCTTGCTAGCATAATAAATGGGGTGCATAATTTGACCAAGCACGACCCCAATAGCAAATCCGCTAGCGTCACACATAAGCTCGAATGGTAGTGACCAATCAGGAGTAGTAATGATAGGAGCTGTGGTGATCCTTTCCTTCAAGTCTTCAAACGCTTTAAGGCACTTCTCATCGAACACAAATTTTGCCTCTTATTAAAGAAGTTTGCACATGGGTAACAATCTTTGAGAAGTTCTTAATAAATTGCTGATAAAACCCGGCATGCCCTAAGAAGCTCCGAACATCCTTGACAGAAATAAGAGGAGGAAGCTTCGTAATAATCTCTAGTTTCGCTTTATCAAAGTTCAATCCCTTTTCGAAAATTTCATGGCCAAAGATGATCCTTTCTTTCACCATGAAATGACCTTTCTCCCAATTAAGCCCAAGACTTGTTTCCTCACATCTCTTGAGTACTTGACCAAGGTGGTCAAGACACTCATCAAAGGAATCCCCAAGTACCGAGGCATCCCCAAGTACCAAGGCATCTTTGGAATGTTGCCGGGGCATTGCATAGCCTGAAAGGCATTCGACTAAAGGCAAATGTCCCATAAGGATTAGTGAAAATCGTATTTTCTTGAACTTGCAAAGCGACGTTGATTTGATTATAACCGGAATACCCACCCAAGAAAAAGTAGTAGGATCTTCCTGCTAGTCGATCAAGCATTTGACCAATAAAAGGTACAGAGAAATGATCCTTGGGTCCACAACCTCAGTATTTAAGCTCAGCTACTCATGTCTAAAAGTAAAAAACAAAAGCATTAAAGAAGGCATTGAAAACTTACAATGAATGGAAGATGACAAGAAAAGATGGAATATTCTCCTTAAAAGCTTCAATGACAAGTGTATTCAATGCTATGGAATATTGTGTCCAAAATTTTGAACAAGATGACCCAGAAAAACCCTACAAAAACTATTTATAAAGGTCCAAAAACGCGGAACAAATTTTGATCAAAATACCCCTGAGGGTTCACTTACGGACCGTAAAAGGGACTTATGGTCTGTAATTCATGCTCGAGCCTTCATAGCTTTCTTCTTCTTGGGGTGGCATTTACGCCCTCCTTTTATGGGCCATAAAAGAGAAATGCGGTCCGTAGGTTCATGCCGTAGTTGGATGCTCCAATGATCCCAAGTTCTGGATAAGACTTACAATATGGTTACGGCCCATAGCTATATTTTCCCTTTGTTATACCTTTTTAACATATTTGCCCTTGTCATCTAACTTTAGGATCATATTTGCCCTTGTACTCTAAAAAAGGTATATTTATACCTACTCCATTAGATCCCCATGTCCCACCTTAATATTCCTATGTGGCGCTTACGTACGGGACATGGGGATTTAATGGAGTAGGGATAAATATGGGTTTTGTTTTTTGAGAGTACAAAGGCAAATATGTTGAAAAAGTAAAACGAAGGGCAAATATACCTTCTTTTGTGGAATCCAGTGATTGATAGAGTTCAGAGGAGGCTAGCAGGGTGGCAAAAGATGTATCTCTTGAAAGGAGAGAAAGAAGTGTTGATAGAAAAGTACCCTATCTAGCATTCCTACCTATTTAATGTCACTATTGCAGGCTCATGTTAGCGTGACCGAAGTTGTGGAACGGTTTCAATAGAACTTTTTATGGGATGCTGGGAGGGAACAAGAAAGTTTCATTTAGTAAATTGAAAAATTTGTTGCGTCACCAAAGGAATAGGGATGACTTGGAGTGAAAAATCTCAAGAGTTTTCAACGAAGCCCTGTTAGGGAAGTGGATTTGGAGGCTTGAGGTGGAAGAGAATGCTCTGTTGGGGGGGGGGGGGGGCGCTGGCGGGGTTTCAATGAAGCCCTGTTAGGGAAGTGGTTGGAGGCTTGAGGTGGAGGAGAATGCTCTTTTTTGGGGGGCTGCGGGGGGGGGGGGGGGGGGGGGGGTGGTTTAGTAGCAGAGAAATATGGTCCTATGGGATCTCAGATTTAGGAGAAACCTTCGGGATTGTGAGATGGGAGAATTTCAGAGCCTAGTCGAGTTATTGTATGTGAAAATTACATTGCACACTCTATTGGATGTATGGAGACAGCGAGAGAGTAGGGATGGATTTTTTACTATTAAGTCCTACTACCATAAGTTACTAGGGAGCGAGGAATCTTCTATTCCTTATTGCTGTATGTGGGTCACCTAGGTGCCTAGGAATGTGTGTTTCTTTGAGTGCTTAGCAACTAGGGGAGCGATTTTGACTGCAGAAATCTGAGGAAATGGAGGATCACCTATATTAGCGGGTGCTTCATGTGTAGATGTTGAGGCGAAGATGTGAATCATCTCCTATTGCATTGTAATGTGGTTGTTCAATTGTTTTGTGGTCCTTAACTAGTCTTGAGTACAATGGGTGATGATGCGTGCAGTGAAGGAAGCGTTGCAAAATTTGGCTCTCAGGTTGTGTAATAGGAGTCCATGGGCATGGATTGTCACTCCATTAGCCATTATGTTGGTTATAGGGAAATAGAGAAATAGGAGAGTTTTTGAAGGGGTTGAGTAAGATGTTGTAAAATTGCAAAACAGTCTTTTGTCCCTAGCTTCTTTTTAATGCACCCAGGAGGTTCCCTGATTGTATAGAAGATTGAGTTTTTTTGACAATGGTTATAGAAGATTGAGTTCATATTTTGGTGTAGGTTCTCTACTTTTTTTTGGGTATACAACTTGTATACAGGGTTTCCTCTTCTGTAAAATTATTTACATTTACATTATAAAAAACAAAACAAGTGTCTGGTATGTTTAAGTCACAAGTTTCAAAAGCTTTATAGCCACACAAATGTTATGGCATGTTTAAAACTACAAGTTTCAAATGTCTTCATTTCTTTCTTAAACTCCGTACCGATTCAAACTATGCCATGTAAATTGGAAAGGAGGGAGCAAAGTTCTGGAGGTGCATTTGTTATTTTATGCTGTCACCTAACTCACTGAAGAACCAGGTTCTTCAGCAGTAAACAAGAAGTAAAGTGCGGAATAATAAATCACACGACGATTTTACATGGAAAACTCCTTGTTCAAGGGAGTCAAACACCACGACCTATCTTCAATAGGATTTTCCCAAATCTTCGTTAAAACTCACGAACAGTTTTAAGGTTACAACTCGATAACCTAAGGAACTAACTTCTTAGTACCTTCCCACTCTATAATTCTCACTAATTGTGGCTAACTTCTTCAAAAGACTATGCAATCTAAGAAACCCTTACAACTCAATGCAACACCTATTACAAAACTCTAGTAAAGTAAATAGGTTTACAATTTAGAACAAAGAATCAAACTAACAACTAAAAACTATAAGCAATAAATTCTCCAGGAACAGGTTCTTCGTTGTTGCCAGTTGACTCTCTCTCAATGACACTGTATGAATATATTCTTGATAAATGCGGTAGTGTTTCTGTCTTCCATAGCATCAATGTGGTGCTATATATAGGAGTCGGAATGGTCGTGTCCTTGTATGTATTCTCCAAATGTAAACCAAACATGGTTCAAGAAATCAATAATCCAATCCTTGTTGGATTTGGTTTGCGCGTCGGCCTCCACACGTTTTACTTCTAATTCCTAAGCTATTTATGTGTTTGCAATTTTGGGAATATTTCCATGTCTTGACATTATATTCCTGGCATCATTGGATCAAGCCTCAATCCCAATTTCCTTGAGGAATTCTTCTTGCGTATGGAATAGCTATCCAGCTTGGATCAAACAGTCTTCAGTCTTCTGCAAAATACCTGGTTCTTCCAGTATTTGTGCAACCGTATTGCCATCATTACCAGTCCTTTAGGAGATCTGTTAAGGACCTGGTTCTTGTGTATGTTTGTCCATCATGCTTGAAGATGGTTTGTCAATCATCAAAACTTGAGTTCATTTTCAGCTAAAATTTTTTCCTCTTTTTGATAATGATGACAAACTCATAGCAGCTTTATAACTCTTCATGTTTACTCAAGTACAACTTCCCCCTATGGACCAGTTTCTATGTTGGCAATTCCCCATAAGGCCCAAACCAGATATACAGCTACATAACCTTCTATTACTGCCAAAAGGATAGTACAAGAATATCTGGTATTAGAAGAACTATGTTTTTGGTTTTGGCTAAAAAGGAATTAAGGGCCAGGTTCTCTTGCTGGAGAAGAAAAGGGTTTGGATGAGCCCCACAACCTGTCAAGGTGATCATTGGGAGCATCTTGATCTTTTCAGCTGCATATGCTCAACATTTAAAGAGAAATCCTTCTCAGACAGCCTCTAGTTTTCCTTTGCATCAGATTTGTTGTTCTTCGAACCTGGTTCTTCCTCCAGAAGTCAACATTCAGAAAGTGTAGATCCGTTCAATCGTAGTTCTTCAACATCAGTTTCTCATCATCACTTGTTCTACTCCTTTTCTAAATAATTTTTGATTCACCTGAAGTATCACTGTTGTCAATTCTCTTAGCATCAGCATCCAAGGAGACTAGTTCTTTGTTAGAGTCACTTTCTTTTATCACAGACCTCACCTCCATATCTTCATGGATATCAACCTCCTCTTCTTTTTCATGTATTCTTACATCTTCTTTTGAATCGCTGCTTGTTGTCCTTCGTGCTTTTGGACAAAACCTTTATCAGCAGGTCTTTAAATTTCTTGTTATTGAACAAGTTCATTGGAAACTCAGTTTTGTAAACTTTGGGAATCTGAAGAAGTGTTACTAATGAGTTTGGTGTGCTTAGACTCGATAGGAATAACTTAGGAAGAGGTTTGTGAGGTCAATGATTCTGTTCGAGGCTGATGGCATATGTGGTTTGACTCAATTTGCTTGCATGTTATCAAGAGGTTGATTAGGAAAACTGGTTCGAGACATAGCAGTATGCATAGGCTTATGAAACTAACTACTGGGAAGGAGATACAAGCTATTCAAAATATTTTATTGATGACATTACTTTTGACTGGATAGGCAAAGAGATGATCAATTTCACCTGTTCTTGGACCTATAGCCTCTCTCACAGGTACTGACGTTCAATTCTTCTTCTGGACACCTTTAGGTACCAGGTATCCTTTCTGTCAAAGCTAGTGTTGTAGATACAACGGCTATTGAGGAAACATTTCTTTTTAAGCTACTTGGATAATAAACCCTGTCGAACAGAACAAATTAGAGAAATGGGTAAAGAGATGAGAAATTTATTGGTTGGGACTTACAATTGTTAGGTGTAACTCATTTAATATGTTTAGGCTTTTTTCATATACTTGAATTCATAAAATGTTTGGTTAGAATGGAATTCATATTTGTGTTGTTCGGTGCTTTAGTTAGTCAACTATGTTATCATTTGCTTAGATATCATGGCTGTCAATATGATGTGAGATCTCTCACAACAATTTCTTCTGAACTTTTTGGTCTGCTCAACAGGTTGACTCTTCTGAGAACTGGGAACCTATGACTATATTTTTGCGGCGATCAAGCTTCCAAGTCAAGGTTCATAGAACACAAGCTGTTGTAATAGCAGAAAATTTTTCCAAAGAGTTGTCGGTATGTGCTTACTTTTGATGGATTAATTACTTAAATCTAGATTATTTATTAATAACATTGTCTAATTGGTGCTCATCTAGCATGGGTCTTCAGAATCGGAGTTCATCATTTGCCTACGAATATATGATAATATGAAGATATGCAGCCATAGTTACCATACATTTGTTATGCACGTATACATTCCTGCATGAACTATAATCACATTTGGAAAAGTTCTTGATAAGAACATTTTATAATTTAGAAGTGTATATATTATATAATTAAGGACTTAGATATCAATTAAGGAGATCAAGCAATATGATGTAGATTAATTAGAATCAGTAGGGAGATTCAATTCCTATAATTGTGTGTTACTGCATGTGTGTCCCCTATTTAAACCTCAGTGGTTTGAGGATATGGCAGAGCATTTGCTACAATTCTCTTTTTCTCCTTTGTCGTTTTTCAACATGGTACCAGAGTCGAGGGTACTGTTCCCTTCTCTTAATATTTGATTTGTCTCGTTATGCTACCAAAAAAAGAAGAAGAGGGAAACAATGTCAAAAAATTGGAACTTCAATTCTTCTCTCACCAGTGCTTACTAGAAATCACACACAACCCACCTGTACGAGATCCCTGGCCGCTGGCGATCCCACTGGCAGAATCCCATTGTTGGCAGAGGTGCGTGTGAAGTAAACGTGCCACCCTAATGTGGGACTTTTTTCTAGCTCATCACCTCCCTCTAGATGCCCACAAGTTTTTCACAATCACGACTCAAATTCATTTCCTTCCTGATCCACATCATCTCAATCTTTTGACATTTTGATTGTTCCTGCGAGAAAGTAGCACTATCCTAATCTGGCACCTAGGCCTTGACAGGGCACATAATGAACCACTATGAATCAATATCGACTTATCCAACGATATGCTCAGGATCCTGATCCTAAAAGGATTGTCCTTTTCTTGGAGATGATTTTATATATCCATTGACTATCAATTGGAGAGTCCATAAATTGACTTACTATATTCGCAATAATCGAGTCGTCGTGAGGTAGTTCAGCTCATCAACCAGGTTGCCTATATCTTGTTTGGATCACTAAGTGAGCTCCCCCTTTCTTGGCAAAAGCTTAATCTTTTGGTCCATATAAGTGTAAATAGGTCTGCATCCTGTCATTCTTGTTTTGTCAATAATGTCTAGAGCATACTTCCGTTGTGAAATGACAATACCTAATTTAGACTAAACAACCTCAATACCTAGTAAATACTTCAATCTACCTATATCCTGGAAGTGCTGAAAGAGATGTTTCAATATAATATCATCTTGATCATTGCATGCGATGTATATCAACAACATAAATTACCAAGTAAATGCACCAACCTGGAGCAGAATTCCAATAGAACACAAAATGGTCTGCTTCACTACGAGTCAAGCTAAACTCTTGACTAACTGTGATGAACTTCAAACTAGGCTCGAGGAGAGTGTTTCACACCATAGAATGACTGGCGCAATCGACAAACAAGACCAATATACTCTCCTTAAGTGACAAAACCAGGTGGTAGCTTTTTACAAAACCCATCCTCAAGATCGTTGCAGAAAAAATCTTTCTTAATGTCCAACTGATAAAGAGGGCAATAACGAACAACAACCATGGATAGAAAAAGACGAACAAATGTTATTTTATTCACGAGAGGGAAAATATCATTATAATCAAGCCCAAATAGGTGAGAGTAACTTTTGGCAACAAGACAAGCCTTAAGTCGATCAATTTGATAATCTGGACGACTTTGACTGCATGAACCCATTGATAGTCAACGGTAGATTTACCCAGAGGTAGAGGACAAGCTCCCAAGTACATTACTGGTGTGTAGAGCATACATGTCTTTGATTATAGCTTGTAGCCATTCAGAGGACAAAAAAGACACAAAATAATGGTGTGATGATTGATGATAATAACTCAACCTCAAAAGCTAGTTCATAAGGTGAGAATTGTTGAAGACCATATGAAGGAGACAACAATCCATTTTATCCACCAATGTGGGACATTTAACAACCTGCTTCACGTGGCGTGGACAATAACAAAGATCCATAATTGATTCTAATTATTGTTGACCATATCGACATGATTCTACCATTTCTACACAATATTCTTAACATGAGCCTCTAAAGTACCCATGTCGATATTAGAGACTTTTCCACAAACTCAATTATTGCAGAATCTTATGGCGCGCTATCCCATTTGCTATTTGTGTGGTTACCTATTTCTCCAAGTTGCTTCGGCTACTATTACTATGCCTTAATCCCAAACAAGTTGGGGTTAACTATATAAACCCTAACTTCTCCATTTAAACTCAACTCATGTTTATCATCATACCAAATAAAAATAAGAGCGAAAAATAAGTTAAAATACATAATGATAATAATATTAATATTAGAAGTTCTCTAACTAAACTAGATCCTATTTCCCGCTTGTAGATATCACCTGTATGGATCTATTTCTCCAAGCTCCTTATGAAACTTATTGAAAATGTTAGTATTCACTTCATAAAGATATCAATGGATCACCTAGATAAGGATTCTTCTGCAAAGCAGGGAACATACGATGATTTTTGGTTATTTGATGCGGAATGGTAGTGATCTCCCTCATTTAAACAAGGTCAAGCATGGAAGTAGATGTTGAGCTATGATCTTAGCCACATGTGAGCTTATAAGGTCCAAAAACCTTCTTCAAGACTTGAAATATGAAGGCAAAGAACCGATGAAACCTATTAGTGATAGTCAAGGTGCGCTGTATATTGCTTTCCCATGTTTCGCGGAAGAATGAGACTACCAGAGATAGGTTGTTACTTTATCTGAGAGAAGTGTAATACGAGATTACGAAATCATGTAGAGTGTTAAGAGATTGTTACTTTATCTGGGAGAAGATTATTATGAGATTATAAAATAATGTAGTGTTAAGAATGTTCTATAATTAAAAATAAGTATGTGATATAATTAAAAGAGTAATTTATTAAGGAGTTAGATTGTGAAATAATGTGGATAGCAATTAGAATCAATTAGGGAGATTAGAATATATTATGTACTTAAATTAAAATCAAATATGAAAATCCAGTTCCTTAAATATGCATTTTTTGCTTCATATATAACATGTGCATACAATATCTAAGTACCATTAGTGTAGCATCCCCTTTGGGAGGATACCACTTACGAAACAAAAGCTAATTTCACACTTACAACATTTAGAAGAAATTTATGCCAAAAGATATTCACAAAAATAGTTAATAGCGGAAATAGGCCCATGCGAAAAAGGGTTGAAAGTGCCGACATTTTATTTTTTCCATTGTACCCTCCGAAAAATTTCTTAGATGAAACACAATATCAGAATATCAATTTAAAATGGTAATGCCCTTCTCAAATAGTCAACACATTTAAGAAACTTCGTTTCGAAATTATATTTTCAAATTAACACCACTGCGGGTCCATAAGATACACGAAACTCAAACTTGCGATTATCACAGAAACTAGTATCTTCCTTTGTACATAATTACAAGGCAAAATGTAAACCCAGTACATGGCATGACTTGGGTTGAAAGCACACCCTAAAATAGCAAAACAAGTCACCAAGTTCAAGCTACAAGCATATGGTCTTGTGTCCAACAAGCCTCCAAAATTTCATACATAAGTGTTACATATGGATCATGTACAAGTCCCCAAAATTTTACAAGACCTAGATGCATATGCAAATGTGATCTTCACTAAGGCTCCCAAAAAGTCTACTCCAAATGGCCATCTTCAAATCTCTTCCCGTATATTACCTACGATAGAACCTACGATAGAAAACAACTATCGCTAAGCATAAAGCTTAGTGGTGTATAAACTTTGGGCTTGGAGCCATTAGATTCTCCAATTCCCTTATCCGTCATAGGTAGCTCAATGAGATAAAAATAAATCAAGTAGCCAAGTATATCGAAAGTATCAAATACCAAACCTTGAAGAGTTTCAAAATATCGATATCAATAATCGAAGGCTCAAGTGTCAAGAAAGCTTATGATTCAATTCAAGAGAGTTTGTCAAATAACCAATTTCGCCCAATATGTACGTCATGCCATCACACCAAGCACAATCAATATCAAGATGGACCGAAGCCCCAAATCAACAAGGGTCGTCACCCAATAATCAAGAGAATCAAGAGCCATGTTGAAAGTGACTTTCCACTCGTACTCGAAAATGGACAAAAATCCATCATCAAGACGAAATGTAAATCCAAAGTCAAGATGGGCAAGATTCGAATCAAGAGGCATGCCGATATCGGTGACAAAGTCACCGTAACAAGAAGGACAAAGTCCCAATAAGAATGCAAAATGGTCAAGCAATTTGTACAAGTGGGCGATTTAGCGAAAGTTTTGCAATACTTGAGATAATAACCATACAATGATATAAGATGAAGAGTAAGGAAACAACCCATCAAGATACTTCAAAACTTCCAGAAAATAAAGATATTCCAAGTTCAAGTTTATACACAAACCTTGGCGTTTTACCACACAACAAGTTCTACCACAACTCGAGAAGTTCAAATCGTCTACGCCATAGACCAACCAAAGTCCACTTCGTCAAACAATTCCTCTTAGCTTGTACAAGAGCATATATACCTTAAATACACAATCAAATATCTACTTAAGTTCAATGGTTTCAGCACGTCGAAACTAAACATGAAATCAGTGAAAATCACCCTAAACTATCAAAACAGGAATTCTGGACAGTACTACTGTCTTGTATTGTGGCTCAGTTTCAAAGGGGTAAACGGCAAAAATAGACTTTGTGGCCTTAATGAAAGTTGTAGATATATGTCTTGGGGTTTCAGAGAAATTTAAATCACTCCTATAGCAGTTTTGTACTACAAGATATGCTCAAAATACTAACAGTAGTACATGTAGGGTTTGCAAAACAGAAATCTGGGCAGCACCTGCCCTGTACTTCATCACCCCTTTTCGAGTAAATACAAGCAAAACTGGGTTTTGGAGCCTGAACGAAAGTTGTAGGGCTATGAAATAGCTTTCTAGAACATCTTGAATCACTTAAAACTAAGCTTTATACAAGGAATTATGCTGAAAACACTAACAGCAGTCCAGTTCAAAAACGGGTTTGTAACTTACCTCAATCGTGTGGAGTTGTTTGGGGCTCAACCAAAGCAAGTCTTGATGATTGATTTAGAGGATGAATATTATGAGAGGAGAGAGGTTTTGGTGTTTTATTTCCTTGGAGAAAAACGAAATTGGGGGGTGGTGGAGAGGATAAGAGCCAAAAAGGGTATATATCTTACTTGGGATAAGGATGAAAAAAATAATAAAATAAAAAAAATGGGGCTGCCCACTTTTATATATAGCTAATCCATTTGATAAATTACTAAGATAATCATAGTAAGAGTAGTTTATGTAACTACACCATAACACTTCAAACAAGTTTCATATATCGTCAAGTTCACATTCAGGAAGTGCGAAGTAAAATATACCCTTACTATCAAGATATGGTCAATCAAAAATTCAAGAGTTAGCTTAAAAAAAATTCGGGGTGTTACAACTAGTCTGAGGGGTAACCATGATGAACATGTCCAAAATTCTTTTTCCTTTTTCTACAGTTCAATTGAGATGTAATGCCGGTGAGTCTGCAAGTTTACATTGAGTAGCACTATTATTAGAAAAATCATCACAGTGAGATTTACGAATACTGTTGAAGTGATCACTGTTAGCTTTGGAAGACAAAATGGTCTTATTCTTTCTCTTAGAAAAAAAAGGGACTGGCTCAAGATGTGGAGCTCTAGACTTGGTAGACTGTTGTCTTGACGTTTGATTTGTGGTTAGGTCACCGAGTTTCCAATGGAAAGAAGCTGCTGGTTGCGTCCTGGATTTTATTCTCTTTCATGTATTTTAAAAATGTAGTGATGCAACTATACATGGGTTTAATAATTGAATCATCATATAAACTGCTGGGCTCAATGATGCTGATTGTCATAACAGTCCATTAGTTGGAGCGATTAAGACATTAGGTTTATGATTTCTTGTTGTAGGGAGGAAGAGGATGTAACCAACTAACTGTGTTTTGTGAGCACATTAACTAACTATTGATAGGTTCATATGGCTCATACCTAAAAAGGTAGGAAAAAACTATATAATAATAGTAGTACCAAGCAAAAGAAGCTCATTTTATGGTGGTTTAGTCATATTGTTCTTGAAGTTTCTAATGACAATCCTAGGGAGCAAAAATTAGTAATTTAAAAATGTTGAAGACACCATTATTGATCAATAGATGGGTAAGTTGCTTGTACTTAAGGGCGGGTGGGTGCGAAGGGGATCGATACTCGTAAATTGGTGAAATATATAGAAGACAGGCTTAACTGTATGGTGGTAAAGTTCTTGAATCTGCAGAAGGGAAATATGTACCATCACCTGATATATATTGTCGAATATTTGAGTGTAATTCTGTCTCTTCTATGTGCAGATCAAAATTCCAAATGGGCTATCAACACAGTTTGTTATCACATGTCCCAATGGGTCTTCACACCCCTTCAGTACAAACAACGATATAAGGTACTATACCAATCCCTTTAACTTAGCATCTTTTTTGGGTTAAAATCACGTGAGATTGAAAAATTCTCAGTTGTCCTATAATGAATTCATGAACAGGGTATATAACTTGTTGTCAACTTTTTTTATTAGTAGGTTCAACCTAGTCACGCAAAACTAAAGCTATAAGCAAACCATTGAAATGGTATTGAATCGAAAATTTTTGCTTTAGGTGAATATCTAATTTAGAGGTAGTATTCACATCAACAATATAAGTAAATAGTGATAGATTTTGTCAAAGAGATTAGATTTTGTCACCTCATCTGTCTTTAAGTTACATTTCTAAAAGCGCCTTAGGATTACATGTCTTAGAGTAATATGTAGGTAAAAAGGCACCCCCTACATGTTCTGTATCATTTTAATTAATGAAAAGAATCCAAATATTCATAGCGTGGAAGTATTTATTAATTATTCTGCAGTACTATGCTAGGCATGGTTCTTTGATGCGTATGGATTTATTTCAGATTGTTGCATGCATTGATAGTTCCTGTTGTGAGTGGTTTGCCAACAGCTATATGTATAATAATCCCACTGTAGTTTACCGAATTATTCCATCACTTATAATCTGCAGCCAGAGTACTAGAAGCACCTAAGTTTCAACTTATATTTTTGTAATTTCATGAGATTAAGTTGTGTACATCTTATGGGGAGGCAACTTTTCATTTATCATTTTGAAAAAGAGGGCTCAGCTGTTATCTCTTTTGGTGCTTGTGTTCTTGGGTTTGTTTGTTACCCAAGAATTTGGTATGAGGAATATGTTGTTTCCTTAGTTACAATAATATTGTTGAGTCAGATTTTGATTATCTTTGTTCTTTCATTATTGAAACCTAAGTTGCTGCTTTCTTATTTCTATCTAGAATGCGTGATACTCTTGTGCTGACAATGAGAATCTTCCAAAGCAAGGTATTGTTTCCTTTACGGTATTCTGAAATATGGGGTTCTGAAATTTGACTTCTTCCTTTTTAATTAACCATTTCATATGATTTGCTACTATTTCTCAGTTTACTAATCATTATGCGCATCTATGTTTGTTTATTACAATCTAACTACGACGTTTCCTGTATATTGATGCTTAGCTAAATTCTGGAAAGTGTGGGCATCGAATATTGGGTAACGTATTTAAGTCATACTGTAGTCTGACGCTAGCACCAATTGGACAGTTTTTACTGCAAATCTATGTAGTCCTGAATCTGTGAAAATATAAACAGAATTGTCATCCATGGACACTAATATTGATCCGCTAGACTGCACTAAACTGCTACCCCTTTTATATTTGCTAACGTTTTTCTCTAATGCATACAAGGACAATTACGCTTCATTTCCAAATAGGTTGGGGTTGGCTATATGAATGGTCAATGATCATATTTGTCTGTTAGGCCAACATGTTACAAAATAAAAAAATAGTAGAAGTTCTATATTTTCTATCAGCATTGTGATAAATAAAGGAGAAAAATATTATTGAATTGTGTATCTAGACACTAAATTACAATCCTTTTCCAAGTAGGATACTATATACAAATCCTATTCCTATTCTTATTCTAACACTCCCCCTCAAGCTGGTGCATACAGGTCATGTGTACTGAGCTTGTTACATATGTAAGTAATACGAGGACTAGTGAGGGACTTAGTGAAATTATCTACAAGTTGATCACTCGACTTCACAAAATTTAGTAACAATATCTCTGGAGATATCTTTTTTTTGGAAAAAATTGGCAGTCAATCTCAATGTGCTTAATCCTCTCATGAGACATCGGATTTGATGCGATATGAAGGGTCGCTTGGTTGTCACACATAAGTTGCATCTGACTGATTTCTCCAAATTTTAGTTCTCTGAGCAACTGTTTAATCCAAACTAGATCACAAGTTGTTACAGCCATTGCTCGATATTCTGCTTATGCACTAGGTCGAGCAACCGCACTATGTTTTTTACTTTCTAGGACTCTAAATTACCGTATGCTAAAACATAATATCCAGATGTAGAACGTCTATCTGAGGGTCATCTTGCCCAATCAACGTCTGTATATCCAACTATTTACTCATGGCATTGATCTCGAAGAGTAGTCTTTACTTGGAGCTGCCTTTATGTACCGCAGAATGCGGTCAACTGCATCCCAATGACTATCACAGGCGGAATTCATAAATGGACTTACAACACTCACAGGAAAAGAAATATTAAGTCCAGTCACTATGAGATAATTCAACTTACAAACCAGCCACCTATATCTTCCAAGATCACTGAGTGGTTCCCTCTGTCCTAGCAGAAGTTCAGCATTATTATTCATAGGAGTGTCAATGGATCTACATCGCATCATTCTTGTCTCCTCAAGAATATCTAAGGCAGACTTGCGTTGCGAAATAACAATACCTGATCTGGACTGAGCAACCTCAATACGGAGAAAATACTTTAGTTAGCTGAGGTTTTTAGTCCTGAAATGTTGAAAGATGTTGCTTTAAATTAGTGATATCATCCTGATCATTGGTGGTGATAATGATATCATCAACATAAACCACTAAATAAATACACAGATTTGGAGCAGAATGCCGGATAAAACACAGAGTGATCAGTTCCACTATTAGTCATGCCAAACTCCTTAATTATTATGCTGAACTTCCCAAACCAGGCTCAAGGAGACTATTTAAGACCATAGAGTGACATGCACAACTGACATACAAGGATACCAGACTCCCTCCGAGCAACAAAACCAAGTGTTGCTCTATATAGACTTGTTCCTCAAAATCACAGTGGAGAAAAGCATTCTTAATGTTCAATTGATGAAGAGGCCAATGACGAACAAGGACCATGGATAGAAAAAGGCGGACAAATGCTATTTTAGCTACGGGAGAGAAAGTATCACTATAATCAAGCCCAAATATCTGAGTATACTCTTTTGGCAACAAGGCGAGCCTTAAGCCGATCAACTTGACCATGTGGACCAACTTTAGTTGCATAAACCCAATGGCAACCAGTAGTAGATTTACCTGAAGGAAGGGAGATAAGCTCTCAAGTACCACTCGTATGTAAAGTAGACATTTGGTCAATCATAGCCTATAAGAAAGTGCTTCACCTATAGTCTTAGGGATGGAAATAGAGGACAAAGATAATACGAAGGCACAATGGGTAATGATAGACAATGATAACTTAAGAAAGTATAGTGAGGTTTAGCGTTACGAGTGGATCGCATACCTTTTTGAAGTGCTATCGATTGACTAGGAGGAGGAAAGTTCGCAGTAAGTTCAGGGTCCGGCGTATGACATGAATCATCTAGGCCTGATGCTGGACGCAGACGAGGATGATAAGTCAGGAGTGGTGGCACTACGGTTAGAGATATGGAAGTAACCGTACATTACCTCAAAAGTCGGTATAGGTAAGACCTCTGAGATATCAAGATGATTAGAAGATGTATAGTAAGATTGAGACTCAAAAAATGTGACATCGATTGACATAAGGTAACGACGAAAATCAGGTGAGTAGCAACGATACCCCTTGCTGAGGGGTGTACGGACAAGATGTCTGATGAATAATTCCCTGGTGAGTCATAAGTTGTTGAAACTGGGAGGATAAGTATTCTAAGGACCACTACGAAAAGTACGAATAGAAACACCAAATTGATTTTGTATTTCAGCACAAAAACTATTGAATATAGAAAATAACTCAGAATGATCTTTCATTAAGAAAATCCATGTACATCTTAAATAATCATCAATGAAACTAACAAAATCCTAAGGTTGAACTAACTCTACTAGGACCCCAAATATTAGAATGAACTAATGAAAAACAGACTTCGAACGATTTTCAACTCTATGTGAAAAGGTAGTGCGGGTGTGTTTTTCAAATTGACATGTCTCAAAATCTAATGTGGATAGACTAGACAATCTAGGCACCATCTTCTGTAGCTTGGATACACTCGGATGTCGCAAATGTTTGTGAATTAGGTCTGAAGGATCTATAACAGGGCATGCTGTGGAGGAAGTAGGTGAGGTAAGATAGTAACGGCCTTGTGATTCATACTCTGCACCAATCGTCTGTCCCGTACTGTGGTCCTGCATGAGCAAAGAATCATAAAGAAATATTATGGCACAATTTAGGGCACACGTCAAACTATTGACAGATGCAAGATTAAAAGGACAACCAGGGACATAAAGAACATGCTTTAGAGTGACAGAGGATAGGGGTCTATCTTGTCCAATTCTTTTTAGTTTTCTTTGGATCCAATTGGCTGGCTAAAGTAATAGTAGGAAGAGATTGTGAATAAATAATATTTGACAAAAGTGATTTGTTACCGGAAATATGATTAGAAGCGCCTGAGTTCACGACCCATGGTCCAAGGATACTAGACTGTGAAGCACAAGCAAACGAATTACCAGCAACAGAAGTATCAGCTGAGCAACCGAGGCCACTTGTGGAGATGTCTGCTTACTTGCTCGATACTGAAGGAACTTATTATATTCCCTTCACACAAAGAAAAACCCTTACTATCTGTAGTGTCAGTTCAAGCAATATGAGCATTATTGGGTGGTTGACCATGCAGAGTATAGCATGCATCACGATTGTGTCCAAGCCTATGAGTATAACTACATTTAGGTTGAGATCTTCCAAAATGACCTCTTCCTCGTCAATTCTCCATAGATTGAGTTGTTCGATTTTCTGTGGTTTGACATGCGAGAACAAAGGAATCAACTGTGGGTGATGAAACCACTGTGTGACTGGGAGGCGTGGCAAGGCGAAAAAAACGAGAGAATAGTTCATCAGTTGTAGGAACCGTAGGACTAGCTAAACTCTGATCACACACCGAATCAAGGTTAGTAGGAAGTCCAACAAGTGTAAGAACTAGAAACAACATCTTTGCTCTTATTGCTTTTCAACGTTCGTAGTGACTGGCATTAATCTCTCAAATTCCTCCATGACTGCCTGTACCTGTCCTAAGTAAGTTGACATATCCGATTCTTGTTTCTTTAAGTTTGTCATTCGAGATATCACGTCATAAAAGCGAGATATGTCATTAGTAAATAAAGCATGAGCCTTTTTCCAAACTGAATGAACGACATCAACTTGGAATCAATAGATCGCCACATGAGACTACATAATTGAGCGACAACCTTCTCCCACTGTGCTTTGGTCTTTTCATCTCCTCACTAGCCTTTGCCTTTTCATCTACCACACTAGCCTTTGCCGTTAAGTGCTCTTGAACACCTCGACTCTTGCACCACATCTCTACCGAGGAAGCCTAAGCTAAATAGTTTGAACTTCCCATTAACGGTTCGGAAGTAATCATAGGGCTTGAACTTCTGATTTTCGTTTTTTTGAATTAAAATATAAAATCCGAGAGAGAAAAACACCAGAAAAAATGGAAGTCCTCGGAACTGGAAGAAAATATCAAGTTTCTGCCGATAAACAGAAGTCCAGAGGCTGAACAAAATCCAAAAGTGTTAGATTTCGCCGGAAAACTCGCCAGAAAAAATGGAAGTCCTCGGAACTGGAAGAAAATTAGATGGGTAATCTCAGAATTCCTAGATGACCCTGACATGAAAACAAAAGCTGAAAAAGTGGCAGGGAAACTGACTGGATTCGCCAAATAGGAGTTCCCGCGATTGGAATCTGAAAAAAAATTGAGGGGCCTGCTCGGGATGTCTGGGTGACCCCACCAGGAGAAGAGCAACTCAAAAATTGAGTGGAAAATCTAAGAATCTTCTTGGTGCGTGTGGGCGCCTGAGGCAAGGTCTGGTTTGGTTGCCGGACTATGGGTGAACCACGTGGTGGTGTTGGTTTTCGCACAACACCGTCAGATATGAAGATCGATGCGGATAGCCACTCAGGTCACCAGAGAATTGCACTGTAACTGAATTCTTTCTTCCCGGATGTCGCTGGAATGGCGCACAATGATAATTATCTCATCAATGCTCTGATGCCATGTGAGAAATAAAGGAGAAAGAATTATTGAATTGTGTATCTACATTATTACATTGAGCCCTATATATTGGTTCTACATTACAATCCTTAATATACAAATCCTATGTTCCCATTTTAACGGGCATAAAAATCTGATATAAGGTTATGTTACCATAGGACTTAAAGTAAATGTACTGACATGGCTAAAACATTTTCCCAACTAATTGGACCTGTATAGATCTTTTGACCTGTATAGATCTTTTCTTATTGTGGCCTGCCTTTTAAGGTTGATGGATTCTCGGAAACTGCTTTTCATGTGATTTGGGGTCTACATTGTCTCCTGTTAACACCTTCACTCATCATGGTATCGCTCTTTCAATTAACGATTATCGAAACCGAACTTTGGAAATACTGAATTGAATACCGTACGCTCACCTGCCTTCACACGCCATAGTATCACACTTAAAGCAGGACATGACCAAATCATGTCAAGCGACGTTCTCTCATTTTTTTATCCTCAATCTGTGCTATTTGCACACTTTGGCCAATATGGTCATTTTTAATCTTTTTTAATTTTGTCTGACCACCAATTCATTTTAGGATCCACATTTGTATGAACTAATCTTATGGATGTGTTGGGCTTTAACGACTCAACATTAACTCCTATAGAGCATTGCTTGTTTTATAACCTGGTTTTTATTCATTCTTACGTTGAAAAGGGTCCTTGGACCTAACTCAACTCCAAAAGTTAGCTCACAAGGCTAGGATTGTCCGATATCATATAAGGAGACAACAACTCATTTCTTCAACCAATTTGGGATTTTAATACCCGCGTGTTCCTCCCTCCTCCCCACCCCCACGACCAGATTTTGATAGCTAGACCATGGAAAACATAACATGGGTTCCTAACATTGTAACAAAGAATTGGGGTGGTATAATTCTAATACCATGTTAAGAAAATGGATCTTGAACCTAACTTAAATCAAAAGTTAGCTTATGAGGTGAGGATTTCTCGGCATCATATAAGGAAACAATAGTCCATTCACTCAACCAATCTAAGGCACTTAATACCTTAAAAAGATTTCATGAAGTTTGTTGAAGATGTAAATAAGTAAATAAATGTGGGCTCTCTCCAATGGCTTAAGCTTTTCAATTGAGATGGTAACAATTGATTAAAAAAATGACATGGTTTGCTCTTCAACATGATTCAGAGCGGGCAAACATTCTGAATTCGAGTCTCACCACCACTGATTACCAAAAAAAGGTTTCACGTGTTTGACCCTGTGAAAATAATTAGGCAAGCGCGTGAGGAGACGTGTTGAAGACTTAAGTAAATAAAAGTGTTCTCTAACCAATTTAAGCTATTAGATCAAATGGTCATACAATTCAACAGAGTTTGATAAGTTATGTCTAAAGCATGTCTTGTATGTTTCCAGTGGTTTTTTCTTTTTTTTTTTTGGTTAGGTTGTACTCCCTCCATTCTGTTTTATTTGTCCAGTTTGCATCCTCTTAAAGAACATTAGTTGAATCTTTATTTTACTGTTCTTTTTTTTAATTTTTTAATTTTTTTTATACCCCTCCCCTTTTAATCCTCCTTTGTTGGATCTATTGCTCCTTTAGTGACTCAAAGCCATGACCCTGTGGTTGTAGTTGGCGGATGCTAGCATCTGAGCAACCCCCTCTTGTAAAAAAATGTTTATTTTACTAAGTTACTGCTAGCATCCCCCTCTTGTCAAAAAATGTTTATTTTACTAAGTTACTTTTATTAACAAATGTAAATTTGACTATTAGTACTCCAATAAGATCGGGAACTAGTTACTTGATCAGGGTAAAATTGAGAAAAATAGTCAATTGTCTCTTGATTTGTTAAAATGGACAAGTAAAGGAAAAAATTATTGTAGTATACTGAACAATGAAAGGGAGTGGAGGGAGTACTATCTAGAAAATTGCGTACACAAAAAACAACTTAAGTAATCAAGATTTTTGTAGAGTGGACATCATATTTTGTTCTTATGATTTAGCTTGAAGTATGAAATCTTATTTACTGATTACTTTGCTATAGAAAAGATTACTGATATTTTTCTTACAATTTTGTGTTGAGGAATAACTTTGTTAGTAAGTTTTATTTGATGCTACAGATTCATAAATATGCTGCCTAAGTTTACCCCTCACATTCTGTGCAGGCATTGGATGAGAAGAGGAAGGGGAAAATATAAACCTTTACTTTCTGTATAGGTGCTTTATTTATGGCCATTGTCATTCTTTATATGAACCAATAAAAAAGTTAACAATAAACAGCAGGATTTTGATCAACAGTTTTAGCAATTAGGCAGAAAGGTACTCTTTTTTTTTCTTTTTTCTTTTATTCTTTCTAAAGTTTGTAGTTGTAAACTTGTAACTCTATACGGTGCTTACCTTTGCACCATGTGTTGTATCATTGTATTAGATGGTTTTTTTGGCACCTGTGGCGTGACTTGTCAATTTGTATCCCTTTGTTGTACTTATCAGAAATCAGAACCAGTGGCTGATTGATTTTATTGATTAAACCAATGATATCAATTCAACTTTTGTTAATAAATGTGGTAATATTTTTAGTCAAAGTTATATCATTATTTAGGTTAGTATATTTTTCTTCAGAATTTTTGGCTCAGTTCCTAGGATCCTTTTAGCATGTAATGGATGTTTAATGTAAGGGCTCACAGGAATACTGAAATGCTATAGTTGAATGAATATAACACTGCAGACGAGAAAGTTTTGGCCCATCAGTCTCACCATGAGCATTCAGAGGCATTATGCTATTGGTTCAAGAAAATATGATTATGTGATTCTCTAGATTATAAGCAACAAACTGTAGATTGGACATCTGGTGGACACAACTAACTAATGCCTGAGCTGAAATTCTGTTATTGACTGCAACATTGAAAGAGTATATTGATAAGTCATGGATTTTGGGTTTATTTACATCCATTCCTTATGCTTTTAGGAGTCTATTAGGCTTATTTCTCTAGTATTTATTGTGTTTGTCACTTGTTTATAGATTTTTGAAGTTAAAGGATCAAAAAGAACAAAACAGCTGAAAGCAAGAGAATGCAGTCGCATCTCGCTGTTGCGAGTAGACCGCATGAGCAGAACATAAACAAAGTCAAAATTACCTGAGATGCCCAAATTCTCAAGCCGTGAATGCACCTACCCCCATCAGGTAGACGAAGCATCCACAACCGATTAAATCAATTTTCACTAGTATATATTGCGGAAAGAAGCAAATAAAGCCATTTAAGAATCACAAACTAAGTTTCGTCATAAATATGCAGAATAGGTATAACCACCCAAAACCTGGTGTCACAAGTACAAGAACAACTTACAAGTCTAACATGGTATCCAACTACACTGTCTAAAATAAGAAAAGACAGAAATAAGTAAGGAAGAGGAATCTAGTGCCACGGATCCCCCAAAAGGTCACCTCCAATCCTTCAAGAAATCCCCTCAACGGGCGGTAAAGCCTCGAGCCCCACTAATGCTAGGGACTGAATCTGCGTACAAAAGGTGCAACAAGTGTAGTATGAGTACAACCACTAGTACTCTGTAGGTATCATAGGCCGACAACGAAGGAGACATGCATAAAACATATAAAGACTGAACACAAGCACATATAGGACCAACACAACTAAACCCCCTAGTTATGACCAAGAAATCATGTTTCATATAAGACAACAAGTAAGCCTGTAATCAAATAGGAAAAGTAGTAGAATGAATGAATGAAATGCACTGAAAATTATCTATCCCGATACACACATTCTATAGGTCATGCCATATAGTCATGACCCACTGGGGACTCGCGAGGTCCATATACCTGTCACTATACCGTTAGGGGTCATTTCCCTTCGGACTATGACCACTCACTTTACCGCTGCACTGTGAGAACATACCATACTGATCTGTTGCAGGCGTGCAACCCGAGTCAACCATAATACATCCGTTGTAGGCGTGCAACCCGAACCAACCATATGCAAGTGTATGATATGGCACAAAAGAAAATAAGCATTTCAAATTTGGACTTAATAGCAAACAAGTTCATAAACATGTTATCACAAGTGTATAAGGTCCCTCTTTCCCTGACCGTAAGAACATCACTCTTACCTCTAGCTTGAGATGAGAGTGACATGGTTTACACATGAAAATAAAAGGAGAATTATAAAGAGTACTGATCCTGTTGATATATAAGAGAGAAATGTACAGATGATGACTGATTATGGGCGATAATATTATTCGAGCAAAATTTGTCCATCCCATGGTGAAACAAGTGGATATGGACACTAAAGGGATCTTGGATAGGCCATTTGGGTATTGTAATATGCAGTATTACAGCTCTAGTACGTGTTATTTTTCCTTGATATTGATGGGTCTTGTGGCAATAGAATTGCGCAACAGGCTGCTCAACATCAAATCACAAAACGAACTTGCAGCATTTTTGAGGAAGATAAGAAGATGAAAGATGAAGCAGGTGCGCTTTAATTAAATATGAGCAGTTTGACCATAATTGCAGTGAAGAATGCAGAGGTTACGAAATGTAAGTAAAAATAAAAATAAAAAATGACTGCTTGAGGCATAGCTTCCATGCATATTGCTTTGCCAAAACCATGTGGAGAATGAGAATGGAGGTTGTGGTGTTTACGGAAGATGAAAATCTTTGATTTTATGGACCCCTGTTGCTCCCAAACGCACACGCAAGTATACGCGGTCGTACAAGTAATATAGACTGTTAAGTCCAGAGATCGATCCCACAAAGACTTAGATTCTACTGTTAAGCTAATTCAAATTCGGATGAAACTATTCAAGAAAGTGAAAATCAAGATGTTTATTGTACTATACTAAAACTGAAAAGTAAATAATTTGTGATGGGTGTTTTTGTAACTGGGAATATCTTGACAAAGATTGTAAGAATTATCAGATGAGAGAAAGATCTAGGATCATGGCTTTCGACAATCCAGTTGATCTTCAGACAATTTCACCTATTTTATTTCGGGTTACTAGTTGACGGGTTAATTATACTTTGTGATATTCTCTCGAACTACTCACAAGCCCGTAGATGTTACTATAACGCCTATATCTCTATGGTCATCAGAGGTAACAAGAACGCATTTATTTCTCCGTATTCAACTAAGTAGGGCTAAAGGGTATATCTCTATCCTCAGTAGCGAAACGATAAAATCGAACAAACTCTATTTATTCTTATTACGTACGTGAATTCCCTTTCTCAAGTTCAATTCGCGCACTACATAGATAGTGTCTAACTATTGGCCGTATAATCAAACAATTAAGATCAAAATAAATAAGCAACCCAAAATATGGAAAATCAATAGATAATAATTGTCATCAAATCAACTTTCAAGTCTTTCGCCACAACCCTAGAATTAAGAAGTTTAGCTACTCATGATTCGATCATAGACAAAAGAATTCATGAATAACCTAGAGTTGAAAAAGATGAAAAATGCAAGAAACCTAGAGAGAGAAAAAGAGAACGGTGTCTTACAAATCCTTGAATAAATCCCAGCACACGTTCTCAGCAAAATAAAACGTCCATATATAGTCTAGGGTAAAAATAAAAAATAAGGAAACCAAATCCTAGTCGAATCGGGAGAACCGCGCAGAGTTCCGCTTTCCTTCCGCATCGCGGAAGGATCGCGCAAGGTTCTAGGGGTTCAAGCTTTCCTTCCGCGATGCGGAAGGATCGCGTGATAGTCCTGGGTCTGATTTGTGTCCGCTTTCTTCACGCGATGCGGATGAAAAGCGGGCCTTCAGTTCAGTTTCTTTCTCTTTTTGTTCATCGATCTTCAACTCGTCACCTTGTCTACTCGTCATATGCTTCCAAATCCCTCACTTTAAGCACCGTTTTCCATCATTTGTCATCTTCGTACCTATGCACATGGAATATGACGACATAAGTTCAAATACGACGATTGCGTCACGAATTAAGCGATAAAAGTCATAAGAGTAGGATGTAAAATGACGCAAAACATGATATTTGTGCCAAATATCACCACCCCCCACTTAGACCTTGCTCGCCCTCGAGCAAACACAAACCAGCACCAGACTACACTCTAGCCCAACTCATTCAAACAGGTCTGCAACGGGATTCGGCTAGTATGGCTATTTCAAAAGAAAATTTTCAAAACCAAAACAATAAGCCCATTTGTGAAAGCCATGCCAAAGATTTAAAACCTCATTTTCATCACCAAGGACCAACTTCCTACAAACACTTCAAATTTAAAACCCATTGACCTAACCACACCACGTTGAAGCATGTAAGCAACCTTATGATCAAGAAATCAACACTTCACCACTCTATTGCTAATTATGTGCCCTCACCAAAATAAAGTAGTCCATATCTCTCAAGAATCACATATGTTCAAATCAATGGACCTAAAATCAATAAGTACGCTCACTCTCACAAAGAATATCACATGTAAAATACGACATACCATAGGCTTGCCCGTAGTGTAACCACTCCACTAATACAAGTAAGATGAACCTAGAATCAAGTAGGACTTCGAGGGTTGTAATGTAGGCTGAGGGACGGGTAGGAATTATTTGGATAATAGTAACTAACCTCCCTAAGCACTTTAATACATATACGTTTATCATTCTCGCACAATTTCTTTATTAGCCCTTATTCAACACCAACCAACCTTTAAATTTCTCCCAATTCACCCATTTTCTTTGTTTAAGCACCACTCTTTAAAAGTTACACAAGTTAGAGGGAAAACTTTTTGGCTACACATTTTTTTTTTCTTTCTTTCTTTCAATTCCCAACTAACAAGTGAACTAGTTCTTTTCATTCGGTGCTCCCATTGTCTTCCTAGATTACAATTAACAACCATTTCCCCTTTTTATTTCACATCCCAACTCCCATTATTCATGTAAATGATTAAAGTGCTCATAGAGTATTTGGATCAAAAATCAAGTTTTATAGAACGAAAGGGGTAAAGGCTAATTAACTGCTATCAAAGAAAAGGCTAAAGGCTCAAAAGGGTTAACTAGGGTGCTATTTGCAAGTTGGTGGGATAACTTTTTAGTGACTAATCAAAGAAACGCCTCTATCATTTTCTAGGCTCAACCGAACTTCATTTCGCTTTGTGAACACACAGGGCAAGTTCTAGACGTCAATACCAAACATGGATACAAACGAAAATCCTTACACACACATGGCACACAATCAACGCAAGAGGGATCCGGTTGTCCCACGAATCAAACAGCAATGAAAAACAACAATGCCAAGTGGGTCATACGAGTCACAAAAACCAATTTCAAGTGCTTTCAAGAAAAGTGATACAATTTCACGGCATGTTTTCACAAAAAATTTCAAGATCACTCATATGCCAATACTTCACCTAACCCGTGCACCTAGCATTTGAATACACCTATCCTAAGGACTAATTTTCCCTCAAGCAGGTTGTCATCCACCCGTCATCAGGAAAAGCCCTTTCTATGACTATAAAAGAAAAATCTACCTACGCCCGGTTCAAAGGCCCCCCCTCGGGAAAGAACCGAGGCCATAAGAAAACCAAAGGGGGTGGATGATGAATGCCTACTAAAAGAAGTTATCAAAGAAAAATAAGGAAAATAAAATCTTTTTGAATTTTTTTCAAGTTTTCTATTTTTTTTTCGACACTAAGATGCAAAACTACTAAAAAAAAATAATCCTAAGGCATACTAATCATCATCCGCAACCTCAAAACATGTTGTTACAAACCAGGGACGTATTTTCCCACCCCACACTTAAAATCATGCAATGCCCTCAATGCATTTATATTTGAAAACAAACCAAGCATAAGTAAGGTAAGAAATACTCCCTGGGGCCCTCTAGGGCCTAGTCGTCCTCGTCGCAGTAGTCCTCCTCATCGCCCTCGCCATCATCTGGCTCGGCGTCCTCTTCTTCTTCGTTGTCGTCGCCTTGCATAAGCGACTCTCCCTCCTCCCCTTCTTCAAATGCAGCCATGACTCGATCAACCGAGTTTTCGTCCTCATCCGCAGGCAACTGAGATATCTCACCCACAAGTGCCCGAGAATGTGGGGTGTGGGGGTTTTGAATAAACACCCTGGTAAGATCAACATTAAACTGTTCACTCGCAATCATCATCCCCGAGTACAGTTGGGCTAGCACTGTGGATTGGGCGGATCTCTCTCTGCCGGAGTCAAATGATGTCCGGATGCACTCGCTGGGGCCATGACATTTGAGATGTCGAGTGAGTCCGTGGGTGCCTCAAGCACTCTATCACAGCATATGCCAACTCATCGTCGAGCCTCATTAAGTAGGTCGTGAGAGTGTTGCCATAACTCAGCCTCTTTGACTTGCCCGCCCGCACTCGTCGAATCTCCTGCATCATCCAATACCCAATGTTCACCGGCTGCCCGGTCATCAAAAAGTACACTATGCACACTCTCTCCCTTGGGACCTCGGAGAAGTGGTCGAGTGGCATGATTCTGGCGTTTAAAAGGCGCAACCAAACTCGGGCTTCCCTACAAAAGTTGCTCATGCTCATGCTCCGATGCTTCCGAAGAGGCCCTGAGTATCGTGCCCATTGAGCTCTGGAGTTGGCTCCACAAAGAGTTTCCCGGATAGCTTTATAATCGGGCCTTCTGATGAATTCTAACAATGGGTCAATGGGCACATCCGGGACTCCAAGTGCTCCGCACAAAGTCGAAGCCGTCAACGGCACCCAATTTTTTCGAACAAAGACAGAATCGCGGGTCCCGCGGCTTGGCATGCTGGCGTACAACTCCATGACCAAATCAATGTTCACGGGCCCCGGTTGGTCAAACACAGACGTCCAGCCCATGGCGACGATGCGGTTGTAGATATCCCAAAAATTTTTCTTCAAAGGGGCTCGATTGATTGCCTGCTCATGATTGTATCCCTTTGAGGTGTCAAACCCCGCATACCATGCTTCCCCGTCCCCAGAGAGATGGGGTTGGGGCGTCCTTCTAGACACCGGGGGAATGACGACCGCGGGATGCTTGCCCTTCCCGGATGTTTGCCCTTTGGTTGCTTTGGACGGATTTTGTGCTCGTCCTCTTTTTGTGCCTTGGGAGGAGGAGGCGACAGCTTTGCCTTTAGACTTAGCGTGAACCATCGTGCCTGCAAAACAACACATTACCAAACAAGAAGTACAAATCAGTAACAAAAGGCAGTCGTGGCACAACCTCACACTTAATCATATGACATGTACCTGAGTCTAGAATGCGTGGTCCCTGTCGATTGTCTTCGGGCCTCGTCCTTGAGCAAACAGATTTTTTTTTTAATTGGGGGGGTCACCCCACACTTACGTCAAACTACATTACGAAAACCAAAATCAAAGAAGTTAACTACTCCTACATGACAAGGAAAACAAAAAAAACTAAGTAAGCTATTTCATGTTGTAGGGCTTGGGATGAAAAAATCACAACTCGCCCATTCGCCCTCACAATTTCGAAATTTATGGTGAGAAGTGGTGCACAAGGGTTCCTATGCTTGGTTAGTGTTTCATTGCTACTCAAGACTTCACAATTTCCACACAAACTTCGTTTAGGACTTTTGTCGAACACCTTGTGGGCATAAAATCATCCCTTCACTTTTGACAACAATGGTGGGTTTGGAAACCCTCCCTTGTGCAAAGGGAATCACATTCTAGCCATATGCACTCCTACTACACAACCAATACCAATCCCCGCCCAAAATTCGCCCAAACCCATGACCCTACTTTACAATGACAAACATCAACAACAAGGGGAAAGGGGGAAACGAAAAAAAAGTAGAGGGTGAACCCACTTACCTTGTGATTTTAATGGAGGATGGATGTGATCAACTTGATTTTGTGTTTGTTAGAGAGGGAATGGGAGGGGGAATTTTCGGGTGAGAGGGAAGGGTTTTGAGAGATGGAACGTTTTATGAAGGGAAGGGGGTCTTTTGCACGGATATAACCTAAATAAGGGAAAGAAATTACAAACCGGGTCGACCCGCGCGATCCGTCCGCATCGCGGAAGGATCGCGTCCGAAGAAGTTCGCGCGATCCGCATCGCGGGAGGATCGCGCGAATCCGAACACGTCGAGTTTTTACGCGCGATGGTCCGCATCGCGGGACCGATGCGCAAATCACTGGGCACTTCATTTTTTTTTCTTCTTTCCGCCCAATTCCTGCAACATGAACAAACGTGACCTATATCATACGAAAAATTGGGTTGCCTCCCAACAAGCGCCTTAGTTAAGGTCGTGGCACGACACTTTTTGTGTTTTTCTCATTTTTTTTTTTTTTTTTCACACGGGTTGCCTCCCGAGAAGCGCTTGAGTTAACGTCGCGGCACGACGGAGGCTTTCCTCAAGCCTCTTCTAGGTCGATGGAAGACCTAGCACGGTCAGTGGCCTCCCCGTAGTAATGCTTCACTCTTTGCCCGTTCACCAAAAATGTCGCATCCGAGTTGGGTTTCTTTAGCTCGACTGCTCCATGTGCAGTCACACGGACTACCTCAAATGGCCCCGACCACTTACTCTTCAGCTTTCCACCGAAAATCTTCAGCCTAGAGTTATACAGCAAGACTAACTGCCTAGGCTCAAAGTCACGAGATTGGATGCGCCTGTCATGAATTCTCTTAGTTCGCTCCTTATACATTTTTGCGTTTTCATAGGCATGATAGCGAAATTCTTCTAACTCGTGCAGCTGCAACAGTCTCTTTTCTCCAGCTTGAACCATGTCGAGATTCAACTTCTTGATCGCCCAATATGCTCGATGCTCAAGCTCAACTGGTAGATGACATGCTTTACCAAAGACGAGCTTATAGGGAGATGTGCCAATCGGAGTTTTGTACGCTGTTCTGTATGCCCACAGAGCATCATCAAGCTTCAATGACCAATCTTTCCTACTTACGCTCACAGTCTTCTCCAAAATCCTCTTGATTTCTCTGTTCGATACCTCCACTTGACCACTCGTCTGAGGATGATAAGCAGTCGCTATCTTGTGTTTCACCCCATACTTGAGCAGCAATTTATCAAAGAGCCGATTGCAAAAGTGCGTACCTTGGTCACTGATGATGGCCCGAGGGGTCCCAAACCTTGTAAAAATGTTCTTTTTCAAAAATCGTGCCACCACACTAGCATCATTGGTTGGAAGTGCAATAGCTTCCACCCACTTCGAGACGTAGTCCACAGCAACTAGTATGTACTTATTCCCTTTTGACGGTATGAAGGGACCCATGAAGTCAATACCCCATACGTCGAACAGCTCGATTTCTAAGATGCCCTTCAAAGGCATTTCATGACGCTTGGAGATATTTCCGGTTCTCTGGCAGCTATCACATGCTCGCACAAATTCATGAGCATCTTTGAACAAAGTTGGCCAGTAGAACCCGGACTGAAGTACCTTTGCGGCTGTTCTGTCACCAGCATGATGTCCCCCATAGGGTGATGAGTGACACTTCTCGAGAATAGCAGGGACCTCTTCCTCTGGAACACACCTTCTGATCAGCTGATCTGTGCCAACCCGGTAGAGATAGGGCTCATCCCACACATAGAAACGGCTGTCATGCAAAATCCGCTTCTTCTTCTCATGATTAGCACCAGGGGGGTAGATCTCACTTACTATAAAGTTCACCATGTCTGCATACCATGGCACCTCAGCTGATTGAAGAGCAAAGAGTTGTTCGTCAGGAAAAGTCTCCTTAATCGCCACTGCTTCATCCACATGTTCCCGATCTTCTAATCTCGATAAGTGATCTGCTACCTGATTTTCTGTGCCCTTTCGATCAAGAATCTCGATGTCGAACTCTTGCAGCAGCAACACCCAACGAATAAGCCTCGGCTTTGCATCCTTCTTTGCAAACAGATAACGAACTGCAGTGTGATCGGTGTATACAATCACCTTCGTGCCCACAAGATATGATCGAAATTTGTCAAAGGCATAGACAACAACCAATAACTCCTTCTCTGTGACAGTATAGTTCATCTGGGCTGCATCAAGTGTCTTGCTGGCATAGTAAATAGGATGAAAAATCTTGTCCCGTTTCTGACCAAGGACAGCGCCCACAGCAAAATCACTTGCATCACACATCAAAATAAACGGCAGAGACCAATCGGGTGCGATGATAATAGGGGCTGACACTAACCTTCGTTTCAGCTCATCAAAAGCCGTCAGACAGGCTTCATTAAACACGAACTTCACATCTTTCTCTAAAAGCTTGCACATTGGATTAGCAACTTTAGAGAAGTCTTTGATGAACCGTCGATAGAATCCTGCATGCCCAAGAAAACTGCGCACTCCCCGAACTGAAACGGGTGGTGGCAATTTTTCAATTGCTTCAATCTTCACCTTGTCAACCTCTATTCCCTTGCTCGATATCTTGTGCCCAAGGACGATCCCCTCTCGAACCATGAAATGGCATTTTTCCTAATTAAGGACCAAGTTCGTTTCTTCACAACGAGCTAGCACGGCATCAAGATGATTCAAGCAGTCATCAAAAGAATCTCCAAAAATAGCGTAGTCATCCATAAATACCTCCACATAATTTTCCACCATATCGGTGAAAATAGCCATCATGCATCGCTGGAAAGTACTTGGAGCATTGCACAAACCGAAAGGCATCCTCCGGAATGCAAACGTGCCATATGGACATGTGAATGTGGTCTTTCTTGATCCTCGGGTGCAATCATGATCCGTTGTAGCCCGAATAACCATCCAAAAAGCAATAATAGTCGTGCCCAGCCAATCTGTCGAGCATCTGGTCCATGAAGGGCAAAGGAAAGTGATCTTTTCTGGTGGCGTTGTTCAACTTTCGATAGTCGATACATATCCTCCAACCCGTAACAGTTCGTTGAGGCACCAATTCATTCTTCTCGTTTTCCACCACAGCTATTCCCCCTTTCTTCGGGACACATTGTACAAAGACTCACCCAATTCTTTGTCGTAGAGATGGGATAAATAATGAACCGTCAAGCCACTTGATTAACTCTTTCTTCACCACCTCCTTCATGACCGGGTTCAGTCGCCTCTGACCCTCAATACTCGGTTTGCTGTTTTCCTCCAATAATATTTTGTGCATGCAAAACGAGCTACTAATACCTCGAATATCAGCTATCGACCACCCAAGGGCTCGGACTCGATCTCTTAGCACTCGTAACACACGTTCAACCTGCACATCAGTTAAATAAGCAGAGAGGATTACAGGCAATGTGTCTCCACTACCCAAGAAAGCGTAACGAAGGTGAGGAGGTAATGGTTTCAACTCAAGAATGGGAGCCTCTTCAATAGATGGTTTCGGCTTCTTCCATGACTCTGGTCTATCTAGCTCCTCAACCGGTGTACGTGCTCGTAGATAAGCACATGAAGTGTCAAGAATGCTAAGACACTCCTCCACTTCTGCATCAATTTTCAGATCTTCCCCATACACCAAAGCTGTCTCCAACGGATCTCGCGAAGCTAGAAAGTGATCTAACTCGGCATTAGTGAGCTCGGGTTCCACCACGAAAATCATATTCAACTCCTCATAATGGGCTGGAAGCTTGGTAGCTTTAAACACATCAAAAGTCGCCTCTTGTCCATTAACTGTCATGGACATCTTCCCATCCTTCACTCGGATCACAGCATCAACAGTAGCCAAGAACCCTCTCCCCATGATGAGAGGAACACTCTTATCTACCTCATAATCAAGTATCACAAAATCAACTGACAGAATAAACGGGCCTACCTTCACAAGAACATCCTCAATAATGCCATCAGGATAAGCAAGAGATCGATCAGCCAACTGCAGAGTAATAGTGGTTGGCCTAGGCTCTCCCAAACCCAATTTTCGGAACACAGAAGTGGGCATCAGATTAATACTAGCACCTAAATCACACAATGCTAGCCCAACTTCAATGTTGCCAATTGTAATCGAAATTGTGAAGCTGCCCGGATCTTTCAACTTTGGAGGAATTTTACTCCTCACTCTCCGCACTCCTCGGCAAGTGCAACGCCCTCAAACTCTGTCCAACGCCGTTTGTTCGCAACCACATCTTCAATATATTTAGCATATTTTGGGACTTCTTGCAAAAGCTCCACCAAAGGTATGTTGATATGTACCTGCTTTAAGAGTTCAAGGAATTTCTTGCAAGTCGAATCGCTTTCTCGTTTCGAAGTCACCGTGGAAAGGGAGGGGTGGACGCACCACTTCCTCACATGTTGCTCTACGACCGTTTGCTTTGGTTCGGCTCGCTTAGCGGGGATCGGTCCCCGCTCGCTATGTTCTTCTTCTTCGGCGACACTTCTTCTAGCTCTCTACCATTCCTCAAGGTGACTGCCTTGCATTCTTTCGAGTTCTTTTCGGTATCACTAGAAAAGAGCACCGGAGGTCCGACATTCGCGTAAGAGCCATGCCCATCCGACGCTCAAGCTCGTGAATAAATTTCTACGTCATCTCATTTTTTTTTTTTGATTTTCTTTGTCGCGTCACTTGATTCTCGAGCAATGAACCGCTTCATTATCTCCTCTAAATTGCTCGCCGGTCGAGCTTGAGGTTGCTGATAATTGCTCGGCTTGTGAAAATCCTGCTTCCCAAATGGAGTGTTGTAATTATTCCCATAATAGTTTCCCCGATTTTCGCCACCACGATTTTGCTGTCCCACAAAGTAGACGGACTCAGGATTCAATGGACAATTGTTATAATCATGAGGCTCACCGCAACCTACACATGCTGCCTGCTGAATATGTTGAACTGGTTGAATCTGCTGAGCTTGAGGAAACACCCTCAACATCACGTTAGTAAGAGTACCTATATCAGCCCGAATAGCTGCAACATCATCAACTTTAATAACCCCAACAGCTTTTTGTGGTAACCCTCGGCTAGTCTCGTGATATTCATGATAACCCTCAGACGTCATCTTAAGAAGATCTTCCATCTCTTCATATGTTTTGTTTAAGATGCGCCTTGAGTAAAAGCATTCAAAGGGCCCTTGATTCATGGTTAAGTCCTTCTATGAAATAGTTGCCAATGATCTCCTTTGGCTGCATATGGTGGGGGCAATCTCGCAGATAGCCCTTATACCTCTCCCAAGCGCGTGGCAGAGATTCAGAATCTCACTGAGTGAAGTTAGCAATTCTTCCTCGCAGCTCCTTTGTTTTCTTGGGTGAGAAGAACCTGTCGATAAACTTATTGGATAATATCTCCCAAGAAGTGATAGACCGTGCAGGTAGATTCGTCAACCATTCCCTCGCTTGGCCAATCAGTGAAAACGAAAATAAGGAAAGCTTCACATAATCATCAGGAACATCTTTATATTGGAAATTCTCGCTCAACTCCACGAACTGCATCAAGTGCTTATGCGGGTATTCACTAGACTTACCCATATATTGGCACGTATGTTGCACCAGCTGCACTGTTCCTTCTTTTAGCTCAAAATTTTCAGTAATTTCAGGCCTAAAATAGCCTTAGCAATAGTTGCCAGACTAGGCCTAGCATAACTTGATAGAAGAATTCGTTGTTCTTGTGCTCTTGCACCTTATTCATCGCCGTCTCTGGCTCTATCCCTTTCTGCCTATTCAAGAGCGAGTCTTGCTGCTTCGTTAGCCATTCTTCTTTGTCGGTGAAAAGTTCTTTCGATTTCGTGATCAAGATCAACTAACGGTATTCCTGAACTTCGAGTGCTTGGCATAAACCGTAGAAGCTCGAAGTGACACAAGTAGAACAACGAAAAAGTAAAGACTTGAATAGAAAAACAAACTCAAATTAGAAAACAAGAAATTTTTCTAAGTCCCGGCAACGCGCGCCAAAAACTTGTTGCTCCCAAACGCACACGCAAGTATACGCGGTCGTACAAGTAATATAGATCGTTAAGTCCGTATATCGATCCCACAGAGACTTAGATTCTCTCGTTAAGCTAATTCAAATTCGTATGAAACTATTCAAGAAAGTGAAAATCAAGATTCTTATTGTACTATACTAAAACTGAAAAGTAAATAATTTGTGATGGGTGTTTTTGTAACTGGGAATATCTTGACAAAGATTGTAAGAATTATCAGATGAGAGAAAGATCTAGGGTCATGGCTTTCGACAATCCGGTTGATCTTCGAACAATTTCACCTATTTTATTTCGGGTTACTAGTTGACGGGTTAATTATACTTTGTGATATTCTCTCTCGAACTACTCACAAGCTTCGTAGATGTTACTATAACGCTTATATCTCTATGGTCATCAGAGGTAACAAGAACGCATTTATTTCTCCGTATTCAACTAAGTAGGGCTAAAGGGCGTATCTCTATCCTCAGTAGTGAAACGATAAAATCGAACAAACTCTATTTATTCTTATTACGTACGTGAATTCCCTTTCTCAAGTTCAATTCGCGCACCACAGATAGTGTCAAACTATTGGCCAGATAATCAAACAATTAAGATCAAGAATAAATAAGCAACCCAAAATATGGAAAATTAATAGATAATAATTGTCATCAAATCAACTTTCAAGTCTTTCGCCACAACCCTAGAATTAAGAAGTTTAGCTACTCATGATTCGATCATATATAAAAGAATTCATGAATAACCTAGGGTTGAAAAATATGAAAAATACAAGAAACCTAGAGAGAGAAAAAGAGAACGGTGGCTTACAAATCCTTGAATAAATCCCAGCACACGTTCTCAGCAAAATAAAACGTCCATATATAGTCTAGGGTAAAAATAAAAAATAAGGAAACCAAATCCTAGTCGAATCGGGAGAACCGCACAGAGTTCCGCTTTCCTTCCGCATCACAGAAGGATCGCGCAAGGTTCTGGGGGTTCAAGATTTCCTTCCGCGATGCGGAAGGATTGCGTGATAGTTCTGGGTCTGATTTTTTGTCCGCTTTCTTCACGCGATGCGGATGAAAAGCGGGCCTTCAATTCAGTTTCTTTCTCTTTTTGTTCATCGATCTTCAACTCGTCACCTTGTCTACTCGTCACATGCTTCCAAATCCCTCACTTTAAGCACCGTTTTCCATCATTTGTCTTCTTCGTACCTATGCACATCGAATATGACGACATAAGTTCAAATACGACGATTGCGTCACGAATTAAGCCATAAAAGTCATAAGAGTAGGATGTAAAATGACGCAAAACATGATATTTGTGCCAAATATCAACCCCTATATCTAGAAGAACAAGCAGCATTAGTTTTTTTTAATATATAATTAAAACCACACAGCAGAATGCTGGTGGTGCTTTATTTCAATAAAAGATCAAAGTATTTACACAAAAAGTTCAGTGGAAAACAATAAAAAAAATTCTATCATAGAAAGCAAATAAAAACAACCTATATCTTGTGTCAGTATCTAAACAAACACGACAATAGATATTGAAGCTGCAACAAAATTTCCTTCTTTGGATTGATGCCACTACCAAACACTCTAAGCTCTGGTTCTCAGTTTCTGTATATCAAGCTATGTGATCTCATTAACTAGTTGAAAGTATAACTATCTCTTTTGTTAGTCTTAATCCACTTAGGAAAAATTGTATTCATCATCTATGGAATTCCATCCAATAGGTTGAACATTTCTATTAATACCACACATTAGATAGGATAACCTTAGATAACTATACAACGGTTGATCTGTTTCTCTGATCCAGACTGATGCTGTGTCTGTTGTAGAATCGATCAGGCTAGCTATTCTTGTATTTGGAGAATCTAAATTGTGGCCTCATGCTCTTATCACTATTCAGTGTCATCCTTGCTTCTACCGGTAACTCCTAAAAGTTGTGAATCTGTATAGTACCTGCAAAATAAAAACCATGTTAGCTAAATAATCAGAGTGCATTGCCTTCTCTCAGGATGTGAGCAAACTGCACATGACCCTTGTTTCTCCAGAGTTGAATCCTTCTAACTTCTAAATCGATCTTCCATGGCGCTTGCCATCTTCCCTCTAATTTATTCACCATATTTAAAGAATAAGTTTCAACAAGAATAGGTTCTAGTTGGTGTCTAATACAAAACTCAATACCGTCATGTATAGCAGCTGCTTCTACACATATGTTAGTAGTATCAGATAGCCTTCTAGTACTAGCATGAACCATATCTCCCATTGCATCCCTAACACAAAATGCTGCTGAAATTGACTTTGGATTGCCTCTTGAAGCCCCATAAGTATTGCATTTGTATCACCCCGCAGTAGGACACCTCCATTGTACCAGTTTAAATCTCACCTGAGCCCTGTATGCCTCCAGAAACTGCACTAGTTAAGGCCAATTATTAGGAATATTTCTTAACCATGGATATCTTGTTCTAATCAAGTTATAAGGGTTGAAATTAATCCTATAAATGTCCTTCCATTTTCTCATAGTACCACTATGCAGATTAGAGTTTCTTCTAATCCATAGTTGCCAGCAAATGAAAGCTGGAACTGCCTGATAAATAGGTTTACATTTTGGAGCACTCTTCATGTCCCACCATTTCACCACTGTTTGATGTAGTTGTACTAAATGTCCTATTTTTCTAGCAACACTGGTATAGTAAACCCAGATTGATGAAGCAAACTCTCTTGTAAGAAATAGATGTTGTACAGTTTCTTCTTCTTAAGGATGATCACAACAACCACATCTTGAGACTATGGAAATTTTCATTCTCATCAGAACATCATCCATATGTAATATGTACTTCCATATTCTCCATAATAGAAAGAATATTTTGAAAGGTACTCCTTTAACCCATAATCTTGGATAATGTACAAAATTTTGCCCCTTTTGTCTTAATACATTCAATGCATTTCCCACTGTGAACTTACCATTTACAATTAGCATCCACCACAAACTGTCTTTCTCTTCAGTCTACTTACCAAAACTTAGTTTAGACCTGATATGATCCTGGATGTTATTGGGAAAAGTTTCCTGACGCCTCTATGTTACTCCCCATACTTTCATGATAGAATGAGTCGTAAGTGAATCAACATGTTCGGAGATGTTAATGGCCTTTACAAAGATAATGAAAGGTTAAAACAAGTGTTAAGGAAACATCGTGAAGATTGGAGGTTAAACGAATAGAAGATGTTATAACCCGTACTTTCGAGGTAAAAACTAGGAATGCTTAATATGATAAGGAGATGTATTTTAACGTGTTTAAATTGCTTAATAGTCATATATTAAGTTTTGAAGTCAAGCGAGTTATAAAACAAAAGTCGGAAAAATTTGTCGCAAGTAACGTTCATAATTTACTAAAATTTAGGTCTAATGTCACTGAGATTTTCTCCCAATACCCTTGGAGTTATAGGGTGATCCAACCACCAAATTGAAGGTATAAAAATCTAGTTTCCAATGCATTAAACCATTTGTCAATACAACGTCGGAGTAGAGAGATGTTATCATGTTCGCGAGATCGCATAGTCGCCCCGTTGGGACCCACTTGAGGCGGTGGATATATATATATATATATATATATATATATATATATATATATATGAGGCCTACAACTCATTTTCATCCATAGTCGCCCCGTTGGGACCCACTTGAGGCGGTGGAAATATATATATATATATATATGAGGCCTACAACTCATTTTCATCCATTATTTTTCACTCTCTCCAGACCTAAACACCTACAAACCTTCTCCCAAAGTTCTCTCATGATCCAAGACCCAAACAATGGAAACAACACAAATCAAGTGACGGGAATCCGGTGGTGCTAGCGAGACCAAGTTCTGCTCCTTTGTTGCTAAGTTGGAGGTTTCTTTGAGTTGAAGTAACCTGAGATCAGAGGTTATTCTTGTTGTTTGAGGTAATATTATGTTGCTACTACATGTATTTGAGTTCATACGAGTTGTAGCTAGATTATTTGGATGAGAACTTGTGAAATAAAGGTCGTAAATCGTATATGATTTAGTTGTGACTTGCTGGACTGTGTTGAAGCTGCTCTAAGTTAATTTGTAGATGGTTTTTGAGATTTAAGGTAAGAATATTGTTCTTCTTCCTGTATAAGAGTTAGTTTAGGTTCTTGACATACTGGATAGTTAAACATGCAAGATGTCGACTAGAAGTTGTAAACTCGATATTGAATATTGTTGTGTTGTTGGGCTATTTGGGTGTGTTGTTGTTACATCCGACATTTTTGCGTATTTGAAAATTTGGAAATAACCTTGAATTGTACGGAATAAGGTCAAGTGTTGATTTGAATTAATGTATGTGCGTGTTGCTCACGAAAATATTGGTGTGGAAGAACGGTGGAAGGCCAAGGGCAAAATTGGAATCTTGGAAATTTGTTTCGGGAATTTGCGAAATACGATTCCTAGCCAATTGGGCTCAAAAAAAAAAGAGAAAAATTGGGCCCAAATTAATGGGGTGGCCGGCCAAAGCCTTGGCCCAAGCCATGCATGTGGTGGTCACATGACCACTTAATGATAATATAAGAGATAATCATGCATGAATAACTATAGAAACTTCAAGAAAAATTGAGAAAAAAAAAGAAGAAGGCTACGGCTAAGAGGAGGAAGAAGAGAAAAGAAAAGAAAAAATTCTTGGAGCTTCAATCTTGACTCAAAAATCTTGTTCTTCGCGAATTCTTAACAAGCTTGAGGTGCTCTACGACATAGTATAATTGGTTTGGAGAAAGAACTCCGTTGGCGGAAAGTTGAAAATTCAAGAAAAAGGTAAGATTCTTGTGTTTTAAGTTATGAAATGAATTTATATGTTATGATGATTAGAATTAGACGAGAATTATGAAAGTGTGACGTGTGTGTGCATGGCGTGTGTGTATATGGAATATGGATGTGGCCGTGAGCCACTTGTTGTATGTGGAAAGAAGTGAGTTTGATTTTATTTAGTTTGTTAATTGTGTTGTTGTGACCCTTGTAACGCAAATAAAGGTTTAGCGACTCGAGTTGGTGTTGAAGTTGGCAGGTATGTCGTTATGGGAAATTATATGATTTTATGTGATTTTTATATAATTGTGGGAGTAATGGTCTAAGGTGTGAATTAATGTTGTTGGGGATAAATTTGGAAGATGGCAATGCAATTTTGTAATCTTGTTGCAATTGTAGGAAGTTGGGATGAATTATGGTTTGATGGAAAACTTGTGCATTTAGAGAAATAATGAGGAATGTGTTGAAACATATTTGAATGGTCTTGAATTAGTAGATAAATATGAAAATGTTGATATTGGATGAAAAGTGTGTAGTTAGAACGGAAGTTGAAGTATTATGTTGAAAGAAAGACTATTTGTGTTCATATGTGCTTTGTAGCGATTGTTGATGTTGTTGATGTTATTGTTGGGTTGGTTGTTGTTATTCCGAGCCGAGTTGAATCTCGGGGATGCTATATTTATAGGGGAAATGCTGCCGAAATTTCGGTAGTCAAGTATGAACTCATTATTGAAATGCTAACTCTCATGAATAGTAGCTGGTAAAGGTGACCATTTCACATTTGGACGAAACAGAGTGGAGCTCGACGAGCGTAAGCAAGACGCGAATAAGGTATGTAAAGCCTTCTATTTCCTTTTCATGGCATGATCTAGGTGTCTTCGGGTTTCGACCCTTTGGGTCAATCCTATCTCCGGGATTCACACCTAAAGTTGGAGCGTTTTCATTCAATGGAATTGAACCAAATAGGTCACAATTGACTAGTTTGGCCGTAAATGTCTAAAACTTGTCGAATCCAATCCGCTTACTCCCCAAACCAATTATTAATGATATTATGAGGTTCGCTAGGCATGTCCCATGTACACCACCTCCATTGGCCCGGGGCGGCCCACTATTCCCGGATTCCCGCCTATCGTTTTACTTGGTTTATTTTGTACCACAATTGAAGGGAAATTTTTGGGCTATTGTCCTAACTATTGAACGATTTTTTTAAATTGATTTTCAAACCACTCCGAGGGGAGTGTGATATTTTATTATTTAAATCTTCAAAAAAACCACTCCGAAGGGAGTGCGGTATTTTATTATTTAAATTTTCAAAAACCACTCCGAAGGGAGTGCGGTATTTTATTAAAACTGATTTTTTTAAAACCACTCGAAGCTGTGTGAAATTCTATTATTACTATTATGCCCGAAGGGGCCATCTTTATTATTATGCCGGAGCGAGCAATGCCCGAAGGGGCTATCTTTATTATTATGCACGGGAGCGACAATGCCCGAAGGGGCTATCTTCATTATTATGCGGAAGCGGCAATGCCCGAAGGGGCCATTATTGATATCGAGCCGCGGCTGCCCGAAGGGGCTATTGTTGTTATTGTTGTTATTATTTTGCGGAAGCGAGCGCGTGTGATGTACGGTATTACTTCTTTAGGAGAAATGTTCTAGATTACATTACTTATTCGGATTTGTTAGTTGGATTGCGATTATTACTTAAGGCTTGTTTGCGACTGAGACATCTACTTATGTCTTCTCTTAAGCGAAGGTTGCGGTATTGGGTTGTATGTGATTTCTTCCCTCTTAAATTGCGCGGTGGTTATTATCTATTTATTTTTCGCTTTACATATTCGGTACATATTCCGTACCCGACCCCCTTTCTTCGGGGCCGCGTTTCATGCCCGCGAGGTTCGGGGACGCGACTGGGGACCCGGCTTAGAGGAGACAAGATTGGGAGTCGACCTCCATTTGCTCGGAGACTGTCCCCTGTCTTGGTATAGCTTTATATATTGTACGGTTATACTTTAGAGGTCTGCGAACAACGTGGGAGTCATGGTTCTTTGTTTGGCCTTGCTCGGCCGTTATTTTGTTGTATAGAAATGGAGCAGGCCTTTTGGCTCGCCTTGTTTTATGTTGTATATATATATATATATATGTTTTGAGATGCGTAGAGCCACGTGACGATTTTGGTATTTCATTTACAATTTTCAATTCTTGTTTTAAAAAAAAAAAAAAAAAATTTTGAGTTGACGTTTAAGGGTTCGCTTGACTTGACGAGAGTCGGGTGCCGTCACACAACCGACGAAGGTTGGGGTGTGACAAAGTGGTATCGGGCGAAAGGCAGTCCTCGGTATGTTCGCAGACTGTGTCTAGTAGAGTCTTGTTTATCGGTGTGTTGTGCACCACATCTATAAACAGGAAGCTACGAGACATTAATAGGGTGTCATTCTTTCTTTCATGATGTAGATCGTGCGTATAGAGCGGTGTTGTACATAAAGTCCCTAATTTAATGATCTTGTGTGCTTTCAGTAATGCCGCCTAAGAAAGGTAAAGCGACGGCGACCCGGGGAGAAGGGCAAAGGCGGCCGTGGATGAGGCGGTTAGCCAAGCCCCCGGTGTCTACTAGAGCTCGGACTTATCGGAATACGCATCCGGCCCGTAGTCCCCCCACCTCCCCATCTCCCGGAGGAGCTACGAGAGGTACCCACATCCCGGCCCAGAAGCTCGGGTCCCGGCGCCGGTATCTCCGGTCTCTCGGTCGGATGCCCGGCGTCGGGAGATCGCGAAATGAAAGATGCCATACGTTTGTTGACTCGATGCTTGCTACTCGGGCGGACAACGAGTAGGAGTTACGAGTATCCCGATAGGGCGTTAGTGCCGTGCGAGCACGGGATTTTCTTACATTAAGTCCCCCGAGTTTAAGGGCACGGACCCAAATCTCGATCCCCGAGTTTATAGATGGCATGCGGCGTACTTTAGACATAATGAAGGCGTCGGCTACGGGTACGTGGAGCTAGCCTCTTATAGGCTACGGGGCGTAGCAATTAACTGGTTTCGGTCTGGAAGTTATCCGAGAGGAGGGATGCCCCTCCGCCGCCGTGGCGAGGACCCGATGCTTCGCGCCATCGTATGCCACGAGTTGGGCGGGCAAGAGTTGACCGGTTTCTTCTTGCGGCGGGGTAGCATGTACGGTAGAGAGTATAGTGTGAAGAGTTTAATTCTTTAGCGAGATATGCCTTCTGCAGTGCGGGGATATGGAGGATAGGATCCATCACTACGTGAGGGGATTAGACCGGAGTTACGAGGCTTGTATGGCGGTTACTTGCCATGCGGCCCGGAGGTATGGATATAGCTCGTGTTCAAGCTTATGCCCGGGGGTCGAGAGGATCGCAACGCCGCGGAAGCTGCCCGGAGGCGGGGTGGCGGCCGGCCCGAGGAGGGCCAGGACGAAGGTCGGGGTAAGGGTTCCGCGCGGAAAGACGGACGTCACAGTGCACCTTCGCGGTTTCGTGGACCTCGGCGGGGTAGAGAGACTTTCCCTCGGCGGGGACGAGTTCATCTTATGCGTCGGGTCCCCCGGCGGCGAGGCATGGTCGGGGCAAGAGGCGATGGCCCCTCTCGATGTGCGACTTGTGGGAGCGCGCGTGTAGGACAATGCCGACGGGGCGTGTGTTATACTTGTGGTGATCCGACACACTATGCTAGAGAGTGTCCACGGGAGTGGGCCATCTTGCTCCTGGGGGTCGGTAGCCGCGTCGTCACCTTCGGTAAGAGCCCCGAGGAACAGGACCTCGGACTTCTTCCTAGTCGGAGGTAGGGGGCGAGAGGAGTAGAGCACTAGTCCGGCGCGGGGACCCCTCACATCGTATCTATGCACTAGGCGGGGCCGTGTCCCGAGGCACGGGGAGATGCACCACCGTAATATAAATTCTGCTGGATTGTTTTAATCGATGAATGATTTATACGTATTGTCTCCCTAAAGAACCTTCCCCAAATTGCTTGTAAGACCTATATGTTAATTTATATTCCGAGGACGAATGTTTTAAAGGGGGAGGATGTTACATCCGACATTTTTGCGTATTTGAAAATTTGGAAATAATTGTGAATTGTAAGAATAAGGCCATGATTTGAATTTTATGTGGTGTGTATGTCGTTCACGAAAATATTGACACGAGAACATTGGAGAAGGCGAGGGCAAAATTGGAATCTTGGAAATTTGTTTCGGAATTTGCAAAATACGATTCCTAGCCAATTGGGCTCAAAAAAAAAAAAAGAGAAAAATTGGGCCCAAATTAACGGGGTGGCCGGCCAAAGCATTGAACAAGTTCATGTACGTGGTGGTCACATGACCACTTAATGATAATATAAGAGATAACTAGTCAAGAAACTTCAAGAAAAATCGGAGAAAAAAAAAGAAGAAGGCTACTAAGCAAGAGGAGGAAGAAGAGAAAAGAAAAGAAAAAAATTCTTGGAGCTTCAATCTTGACTCAAAAAATCTTGTTCTTCGCGAATTTTAACAAGCTCGGGAGTTTCTACGACATAGTATAATTGGTTTCGGGAGAAAGAACTCCGTTGGCGGAAAGTTGAAAATTCAAGAAAAAGGTAAGATTCTTGTGTTTTAAGTTATGGAATGAATTTATATGTTATGATGATTAGAATTAGACGAGAATTATGAAAGTGTGACGTGTGTGTGCATGGCGTGTGTGTATATGGAATATGGATGTGGCCGTGAGCCACTCGATATGGGAAAGAAGTGAGTTTGATTTTATTTAGTTTGTTAATTGTGTTGTTATTACTTGTAACGCAAATAAAGGTTTAGCGACTCGAGTTGGTGTTGAAGTTGGCATGTGTATGTCGTTATGGGAAATTATATGATTTTTTGGTGATTTTTATATAATTGTGGGAGTAATGGTCTAAGTGTGAATTAATGTTGTTGTGAATGAATTTGGAAGATGTCAATGCAATTTTGTAATTTTGATGCAATTGTGGAAAGTTGGGATGAATTATGGTTTGATGGAAAACTTGTGCATTTAGAGAAATAATAAGGAATGTGTGAACATATTTGAATGGTCTTGAATTAGTAGATAAATATGAAAATGTTGATATTGGATGAAAAGTGTGAAGTTAGAACTAAGTTGAAGTATTATGTTGAAAGAAAGACTATTTGTGTTCATATGTGCTTTGTAGCGATTGTTGATGTTGTTGATGTTGTTGTTGGGTTGGTTGTTGTTATTCCGAGCCGAGTTGAATTTCGGGATGCTATATTTATAGGGGAAATCTTTAACGAAATTTCGGTAGTCAAGTATGAACTCATTATTGAAATGCTAACTCTCATGAATAGTATTTGGCAAAGGTGACCATTTGCGGATTCTGGCGAAACGGGAGTGGAGTTTCCGTACGAGCGTAAGACGCGAATAAGGTATGTCAGAAAGTTTCTATTTCCTTTTTCATGGCATGATCTAGGTGTTTGGTTTTTGACCCTTTGGGTCAATCCTATCTCCCCTGATTCACACCTAAAGTCAGAGCGCGTTTTCATTCAATGGAATTGAACCAAATAGGTCACAATTGACTAGTTTGGTCAGAATGTCTAAAACTTGTCCAATCCAACCCACTACTCCCAAACCAATTATTAATGATATTATGAGGTTCGCTAGGCATGTCCCATGTACACCACCTCCATTGGCCCGGGCGTTCCACTATTCTGAGCCCCCCTATCGTTTTACTTGGTTTATTTTGTACCACAATTGAAGTGGAAATTTTTGGGCTATTGTCCTAACTATTGAACGATTTTTTTTAAATTGATTTTCAAACCACCTCCGAAGGGAGTGTGATATTTTATTATTTAAATCTTCCAAAACCACTCCGAGGGAGTGTGATATTTTATTATTTAAATTTTCAAAACCACTCCGAAGGAGCGCGGTATTTTATTAAACCGATTTTTTTAAACCACTCCGAAGGTGTGAAATTCTATTATTACTATTATGCCCGAAGGGGCCATCTTTATTATTATGCCGGAAGCGGCAATGCCCGAAGGGGGCTATCTTTATTATTATGCCGGAAATGCAATGCCCGAAGCGGGCTATCTTCATTATTATGCCCGAGCTGCAATGCCCTAAGGGGCCATTATTGATATCGAGTCGCGAAGCGGCTGCTCGAAGGTACATATCAAGTTATTGTTGCATATTTTGCCTAAGCGGCGCGTGTGATGTACTAGGATACTTCTTTAGAGAAATGTTCTAGATTACATTACTTATTCTCGGGATTTGTTAGCCGGATTGCGATTATTACTTAAGGCTTGTTTGCGACCTGTAATATCTACTTATGTCTTCTTAAGCGAAGGTCATGCAGGTATTGGGTTGTATGTGATTTCTTCCCTCTTAAATTGCGCGGTGGTTATTATCTATTTATTTTCGCTTTACATATATTCCGGGCATTATTATTCGCATCGACCCCTTTTCTTCTGGGTCGCGTTTCATGCCCGCAGTTGTGTGGACGCGTAATTGTGGGACCCAAATTTTCTTAGGAGAGATAGCATCGGGAGTCGCATGCCTCCATTTGCCCGAGACTCCGTCCCCCGTCTTGGTATAGCTTTTATATTGTATGTGTCATACTTTTTAGAGGTCCGCGAACAACGCGGAGTCATGAGTTACTGCTTGGCCTTGTTTCCGCCGTTATTTTGTTGTACAGAATGGCAAGAGGCCTTTGCTCGCCTTGTTTTAAGTTGTATGTATCTATATATCATGTTTTGAGATGCCCAGCCACGTGACGATTTTGTATTTCATTTACAATTTTCAATTCTTGTTTTAAAAACAGTTGACGTTAAGGGTTCGCTTGACTCGATGAGAGTCGGTGCCCGTCACACCTCGACGAAGGTTGGGGTGTGATGGGTTGTAGCTTGGAAGGTATAGTTGTAGATTGTACGTGTTTTCTTTTTTGTTTTTATGGACTTTGGATAGAAAGGAAAACAGGGGAGGTGCTGTTCGATTTTACATAGAATGGTCTTGCCGCTCGATTGGGGATTGTTGAACTACTCGTAATTAACGTTAGTACCCTTACTGTTGGTTGTAGACTTAGGCGTGAAGGAGGCTGATTCCGGCTTGAGACATCGTGGTTTGATATAAGGTATGTTAAGACACTTTCTATCCTTCTTTTGGCATGATTCCGAATAAACGAAACGTAAATAAATGATATTCAGAAATAACTCTACTTTTATTAGTTTAGAAGCACATGTTCATTATCTTGCATGATGTATTTTTGATCCGTATTATATTGATCTTTGATTCCTAATGAATTGTGAATTGATGATTTTAGCCACATAACGACCGGAGGTTTACCGACCTTATGTCACTCCGAGAGGTTCAAGATGTTGTTCTATTCCACAAGTATATATATATATATATATATATATATATATATATATATATATATATATATATATATATATATATATATAACCGAAAGCATGCATGTCATACGCCCTCAGTGGAAATCCAGAGTTCAGGTTGATTCTCTTATCTCTATGTTACTTTGATGCCTTACTTATGATGTTATCTGCCTTACATACTCGGCACATTTATTTGTATTGACGTCGCTTTTGCCTGGGAACGCTGCATTTCATGCCTGTAGGTCCTGAAAGACAGGTTGACGATCTTCCTCAGTAGGTTATCAGCTCAGCGGAAGGTGTTTGTGCGCTCCACTTGTTTTGGAGTTGCCTTTTGAGTCGGTATGCTTATGTATATATGTTTATGGGTATGGCGGGGCCTTGTCCCGACCTTATGTTGTTTATGAACTCTTTAGAGACCTGTAGACTGATGTCCAGTGTATAGAAGTTTTATACGGCCTTGTCGGCATGTATATCCCATGTGTATAACTATGTAGGTCTTTTCGGGTTATGTATCGTTGGATCATCTTTCATGCTTCGTCATATTATTGTCACATCCCGAACCATGGTCTGGGCGTAACACGACACTCGATGCCTGACTACATGTGATCGAGTGAACCAATTGGCTGACTGACTCAACAGGTGGTATATACTGAATATGGAATAAACCTATAAACAAGCTGAGATACTGAACTGTCTAACTAACAAATCATAAATGCCCAAAAAAATATGAAAGTATAATAAGTAGCCGGCATGGCTGACATAAAAGCCTGCTAAACTCTGACTTACTGCAACTATCGTCTATGAAGCCTCTGAAGAGTACTGAAATATTGACTATTTACCGGGACAAGGCCCTCGGCATACATGTTAGTCTAAAATACTGAAAACATGATTGTAATAAAGATAACGCTCTGAAAGAACAGGGGCTCACCAATCAGTAGATACGAGAATCCTGGCGAGCATATCCATCATCTTGTAGAAAGTATGGCTAAATCAATAAACATATATATATATATATATATATATATATATATATATATATATATATATATATATATATATATATTCTTAAACCGAAACTAAAATCGAAATTGATAATCGAACCGAACAAAGAAGTAAACTTATGAGTACTCGTTGAATGTGAAATCATTTCCCGGTTTTTAA